>NC_044406.1:101376422-101730727 GCF_006542625.1 Nomascus leucogenys | reverse complement strand
TACAGGGGAATCTCTCTTTTTCTCTTTTTCTTTCCAACGTGGGACGCTTGGTGAGCAGCAGCTAAACATGGAGGCAACTGGAGGTTTCCCGCCATGGCCGGTGAAACTAAGGGGTGTCCATGTGGAGGCGCCTAACCACCACCACCCAGTTCGGGTAAAGGATCTGGGTCTTTTTCCTTTTTTTTTTCCCTCTCTTTCTTTACTCTTTTCTATCTTTTCTGGTTGTGGTCCCTGATCTCTACATGTGGCGCAGCTTGGAGCAAACTCACACGCTTTTCAGGTGACTTACACCTTCTTTTCTTATGCTAAATTCTTCCCTTCTCCTACTTGACTGGCTAAGGACAAAAGAAACCCATCTAGCCTTTAGTTTCCTATCATTAAAGTTCATAGCTATCACTCTAGTGAAGAACAGGAAGCATGGGAAAAGGTGGCCTTATAAATTAAAAGGCTGCTAGAAGTTGAGGCCTTCATCCAGGGACAAAAGGAAAGCTCATAGTAGGCCATCACCTCTGGAAAGAAAACATGCAAGTGGCACTGGTGCCCACCTGAGGTCAGAGACGTCTGACAATCTAACATTGGACCTCAAAGGGGGATACCCTGGGGGATCCTCCAGACCTCGACATCTCCAAATGGGATATCCTTAGCAGAGGTTCTGAGCTCTAGTATTAAACCATCCTTAGAATTTCCTCTTTCAGTTGCAATACTGTTTGGACCCAATATTGTTTGGAACCTGGAGTTTACTGTTGAATGGGAAAATGGGATGGTATTGCATGTATCCAGGCTTTTGTGCTGCTGTTCTAAGCAGGGGGCCTGGTTAATGTGTGATGCTCTCCTTTGGTGCTGTTTGGCCCCAGTGTTCTTTGGAGTCGGGAGGTTTGGCCTTTAAAAATCACACTGCCATGGAAACTGCTTTACCTGAAACTGGTTCACAGCCTTCATCGGATTATCTATTGGGGCAAACAAAGTAAAACTGGCAAGCTTGTATTGCTATTTCATGGCTAGGGTTCCAAACTATTGGATATGTCAAGTGTTTGGCATAGAAGGTTATAATACTATAAACCTAGCCAAAACAAAATGATCTTGGTTTGCATGCCTTTTTTTTTTTTAATGAGTAATTTGTGAAAGGAAAATATCTTGGGCCACAAAAATCACTAAGCTAAAGGGAAAATTCAAGCTGAGACCTGCTTAGGGCAAACCTATCTTCCATTCTATTCAAAGTTATCCTTCTGCTCACTGAGATAAATGCATATCTGATTGCCTTCTTCCGAAAGGCTCATCAGAATCTCAAAAAGAAGGCAACCATTTGTTTCTCACCTACCTGTGACCTGGAAGACCCCTGCCAGCTTTGTCCCACCTTTCCAGACTGAACCAATGTTCATTTTACATATGTTGATTGATGTCTCATGTCTGCTTTGTTAACAGTGAAAGAACTGAGTACAGTTAATGGAGTAAATGTTTTAGGTAAACTTTTTGTGTAAATTATTTTTGATGCTCATTTACTATCTGAGTCATTTCCAATTAAGAAAGGGTTGTGATATGGGGAAATATATTTCTAAAATTGTGGAATTGTTCTTATCTATAAATGCCCATATCTTATGGTTCAGGATTTCTTGCTTTTTAGGGTTTCACTAAAGTTTTAGGTTACTAAGGATAAGAATTCTAATTAACACATAATTCTGTACACAAAATGTGCCAGAAAGGGTTATGTTATTAGTGAGAAAAAGAATAATTTCATCTAATTATCTGAAAGTTGGTTAAACAATGTATTAAGGAGCCAGTAAGTAGGAGAGAAGATTGTGGACAAAGTTTAGATAATAAAATATTCTTTAAAACCTGATAGAGAATTGGAGACATTTGGCTAATTAACATTTTCATAGTTAAAGCTCTTAGGCCTGATTAAAGTAAAATAAGAAGTATTGTAAAGAAATGCATCAGCAGTTAGGCAATTCTTTTTTTTTTTTTTAATATAGTTAAGCCTGAATTTAGCATGGAGCCAAGTTTCACATACATGCTTGCATTGCTTCACACTATGTTTACTGTTTTGTGCTTATAGTACTGGCACTGGAGTAATTATTGGTCATGTGCCTAGAGTGAATTTCTTTATTGCATAGTATGTATGGTGATAGTGGTGAACTTAAGGATATTAAATTGTGTATCAGGGATAAAATATTCATTATGTGGTTTTTAGGGGGCCTTGGGTAACACTGTAGACTCCAGGGAAGACTGAATAGAAAAGGTTTAGGGTTGGTTTCCTGTTTATTTGTTTTTGCTTCTAGTTTTCATTCATTTGCTGTTTATTCTTCTCTGGCTTTGCTTGTGTATGCATACGTAAAACCACATTTTTTTTTTTTTTTTTAGTTTCTAGTGGAAGGCTTTTATTTGGTTCTGTGAACAGTTACTTTGTTTCCTATGTGTTTCTAGCAAATCATCATTTCTTAAATTTCCCGGGAATTCCTAGGCTACCTTTGTTTGGCTACAGGAATTAATGGAGCACATCAGCTTTTTCACCTTAAACTAACTTTTTGGAGTTTACGCTTCCTGATACTTTAAGTGTGTTGAGTATACTTTTGTAAATAGAATTTGAGTCATATTTCTTGCTTTCTGCCTAATTTGTCCAAAATTTGTAAGCTGTTTGTGAATATTCTTAATTCATGGCAATGTGTTTGTTTGCATAAAGTCAAGCAGAGTTGCTAGGACTGCTCAGGGAGAGAGAACACAGAAATCTGACATGCCAGCAAAAGGGTAAGAATTTCTTAGCAGTCAGACTCTGGCCTCTCTCTCTCTGCAAACCAGTTAAATGAAAGGTAAAAGTAACTGTTTATCTCCTCTGTAAAGTTTTAATTAATATAAAAAAGAATTCTGATGTTGGTCTTATGCTGTGGTGAATCTGGTGTGCTTTGTGTGTCTTTCCGTATTGTTCTGTCATAAAGAGGGGTACCTTAAGATAAAATGTGTGCCTAGGACCCCCAATAGGGCTGTTGTTCAACATGGCCCAGCAAACTGGTCAGTCATGTTCTTGGGAGCTTGGCTTTGTAACCATGTGGCCATGCTTTCTCTTTTCAAAATGGCTGCCTGGGTTTAGGGTCCAATTCCTGGACTAGGGAATGAGTCCTTTATCTTCTGTGTATTTATATGCGTTGTGTGTAAAATATAAAAGAGCTTTAACTGGTTTAATAATAATAAGAGCTTAAATCCAATATTTTGTCAGAAAAGTAAAAAGTGTAATGCCTTTTAGTTTATGTGACTTAAGTAATCTCTGGGAAATAAAGACAGTTTTAAAGATTATTGGTAAAATAAAAATATCTTCAAAAATCTAAACATTTGGTCTAAATTATGCAGGTCGAATATTAGGTATGCTAAATGCTTTAAGGTCATAAACTGCTTCTTTGACTTTTAAAAATTGTTCAATTTATTTTGGAGCATTAGATTCTAGATAAGGCCTAGGGACATGTGAAATTAGCCATGCCCCATAGCTATGCAAAGAAGGTTATAAAGAAAAGAGATTATATATAAGAAAGGAACTTGTATGGTAAATTCTTGTCCTAAAGTAAAATAACTGGTTGTTTAAAAGAGGGATGTTTAGGACAAGTCAGAAGTCCAATCATGTCGTAGATGGACTGTGTAAGTTGTGAAAGAATTTATGAAGGAGAATTTATGCAAGAAATGTTATACAATTTAAAGGTGATTAGGCCTCCTAAATGCTTGATAAAATGCCACTATGACTCTTAACTGTACAACTTGCCTGCTTTACAGCTAGGTAATGCCTGGGACACTTGGAGTTAGATGCTGGAGAGTCAGACCTTATCTGCACTCTATCTGGGTCCTAGGCTCCACATCTAATACACAATTAAAATCCTGAACTTACCAAGGTTTTCACCAAAAGTCACTAAGAGTTAACATTGTAATATGTAATTGAAACTACTGAAGAAACAGTTTTACATGCAAGGTGTGTAGAAAAGTAAAATGTGTTTTTGGTAGAAAATTATAAGAAGACATGAGAGTGTACATTTTTTAAACCTTTACAATATTTAATAGGTTTCCCAAAATCAAATTTAAGCTTTACAATTGTCTTTTATTCTTTGACATGTTTAGTTACATGGGAAGCATTGTCAAAATAAAAAAAAATGTTTAATCATCTTCAGGTTATATTTTAGTGAATAATATTAACATATGTTCCAAAACTATATGAGATTTATAAAATTCAAATATGTCTGAGTATATGCTATCAATCATAATTATGTTTATGTTCCCAATGTAGGTAAGAAGTTATTTTATTTTATTTTATTTTATTTTATTTTATTTTTGAGACAGAGTCTCGCTCTGTCCCCCAGGCTGGAGTGCAGTGGTGCGATCTCAGCTCACTGCAAGCTCTGCCTCCTGGGTTCACGCCATTCTCCTGCCTCAGCTTCCCAAGTAGCTGGGACTACAGATGCCTGCCACCATGCCCAGCTAATTTTTTGTATTTTTAGTAGAGACAGGGTTTCACTGTATTAGCCAGGATGGTCTTGATCTCCCGACCTCAGGTGATCCACCTGCCTCGGCCTCCCAAAGTGCTGGGATTACAGGTGTGAGCCACCGTGCCCTGCCAAGAAGTTTTAATGGTACATACGCTGCCTCATAGTCAGTCGGAAACAGAACAATGATTCTCTCCTATTAACCCACATCACAGGTTAAAAAGAACATTGCTAGGAGGCCTTCACCCTTCTAGAAGGGCATCATTTGTTAGGTACTTTTTCCATGGTTTGGAGTAAAAGAAGCAATGATTAAAAATGTATCCCTTATGATAGGCTTATAGCAAATTCTACTGTACAGGCTACAGTTACACAATAAACTTTAAATTCTCTTGTGAAAGTTATGATAGAATTGGTTGAACAAAGAAGTAGCTGTGCAGCTGCTGGTACTCATGGCCTATGGAGAAAACATTGGGTATTATAGAGATTCAGTTGCGCAGATTAACGAAGAGACTGCTTAGTTAAGTGAGGAGACTCTTTAGCTCATTCTTTGATCTATTTGATTTTAGGAGGTTTGGTTTATGGGGACCCTGGGTAAGAAGCATACTGCAAACTCTTGGTATGACTCTCCCAATAGTCATAATAATAGTCTCCCTGGTGCACCGTATTCTCTCAAAGGTTTTAAATGCTTGCATGGAGACATCTCTGCAATGTCAAATGGTCTCTCTTCAACTGGAATGACAAGAGCTGAAAAAAATGTGCTACTATGAGGACATCATAACCTACGCGTAATGTGCTGAGAATGGAAACGCAAAATGATGGTAACTGAGGGTGGCACTAAGGCCCTAAGTTTTGGTCACACTCTCACCTAAGTGAGAACCTAAGCAAAAAGGGGAAATATTTTTAAACAGAATTAAGGAAGGCCATTGTTTTGGACTGAGCTCATGCACTAGGCCCCAACAGAACAAACCAAACCAAAATGGAGTTGCTTGTGTAAGACTTTAAGCAAACACATAGATCCTAGAACAGACCAGGTTTTGTTTTTTCTCCTGCAAATCTCTATAATAAACATTCCTGACAGCAGAGGTATCCACTTCCTGAAGTTCCCATTAAATCTTTTAACCAAATTCATTTCCTGTTGCCTAGAGACCATCAAGCTTCAGATGATCATGCAACAAGGGTTCCAGCCAGTTCCAGGTGAAGACACTACCCTTGGCCATCAAGGAACTACCCTGCCTCCACTAGACAGAGCAGTGTGAGAGTTCTATTATACCCAATAGGTAGGGACTATGCCCCAAGCCAGTATGAAGCAGTTACAGAACAAAGACCATTGGTCCCTCCGCCACCCATAAAGATTTATGGGGATCACATCTCTCAGGTGGGAAATGAAGCAGGAGAATAGGGTCTGGAGGCAGGGAACATAAGGCTAATTCACGCTGACTTCCTAGAACTAAATCAAATGGAAACACTTCAGCTATGACAGGAAATATCCTCCCCATTTATACAGGGAGTATACCAAGTAAATTACTTGGTAACTTTACTTCATCCTCTTCATTTACATAGGGAACATGCCAAGCAACCAATGGAAACCTCTGGAGGGTATTTAAACCCCCAAAAATCTGTTATGGGGCTCTTGAGCCCCTATGCTTCAGCTGCTCCCACACTGTAGAGTGTACTTTCATTTTCAATAAATCTCTGCTTTTGTTATTTCATTCTTTCCTTGCTTTGTTTGTGCATTTTGTCCAATTCTTTGTTCAAGACACCAAGAACCTGGACACCCTCCACCGGTAACAAATAGATATCTCATGTTCATGGATTATACGACTTAATATGGTTAAGACATCCATAATAACCAAAGAAATACATAGATTCAATGAAATCCCTATCAAAATCCAATGACATTCTTTGCGGAAATAAGAAAATTCATTCTAAATTTCATATGCAATCTCAACGGACCCCAAATAGACAAAATAATTTTGAGGAAAAAAAAGAACCAAGTTGGAGGACTCATACTTTTTGATTTAAAAACATAGTACAAACTATAGTAATCAAAATAGTGAATGCTATCAGGACAACAAACACACAACAAAAGAAGAAACTTGTGTCCAGGGGAGGCCCCCGGCGGCAGGCGGCAGGCAGCAGCGGGCGCAAAGGCCAGAGAGGAGGCGAGGGGCTGCCGGAGCACAGGGAGGGAGCGAGGCCAGCTGTCATGCTCCCGTGCCCCCTGCACCGCGGCCACAGCTCCTTGGCCTTGTATGCCTGCCTCGCAGGTGGCCTGGGGCTGCGCTTGGCCGGCCGCAGCGCAGCTCACCACAGCCCCGAAAGGAGCTGCACCAGTGCATCACGTGGCAGCCCCACGCCCAGCGAGCACCGTACGGTACCTACTGGCCTTGGCTGTATGCGGCCCCACAGCTGGTGGCGCTGGCGGCCTGGCTGCTTGGCAGGCAGAGCTTGTAGGAACACGGGACTTCTTGGTGGGGCCTGAGCAGACCGCTGGCCAGAGAGATAAACAGGTTGGTAAAAACCCTGTGTCCTTGGAGAAAGCTGGTTCCCCTTTTCCAGAGGGGAAACCCAGGGCTTGAAGGGCTGCGGTTGGCACTTTGAGAAGGAAGTAGAGAGTAAAGACAGGGCCTGGAGCACAGGACTGGGGAAACCCTTTGGAAATCCAGCTGCAGAAACAGACACCCCAATGCTGTTTACATACAGCTCTATATATATACAAAAAGAAAGTATGACCTACTTATCAGGTGCATGCCTTGTCGAGGACATGGTCACCTTCCTTTTCTGCACCTTCCAATGTGAAGTTTGATATTCTGTAATGTCTGGGGGCATCAGAAGAGAGATGCCTGCTGTGTGCTTAGAAAATCTGCATACCGATGGGAATTAGCTCCAGCATCGACCAACTGCCTGGGGACAGATGCTGGTGGAATAAGAGGTAACATTGCAAAAGGCATGATAGAAAGAAAAAAAAAGTGAGGACTTGGCGCCAATTGTGCAGGGGCAGTCTGAGATACCTCCATTTCTTGGCACATCCTAGCTTATACCTACCTAAGTAGACTGCTAGATCCCACTGTCATGTCAAGAGGACTGGGAATTTTGTTTTTCCTACCAAAAAAAAAAAAAAAAAATGGCATCATACTGGCATACAGACAGACTACAGGAATAGAATAAAAAGCCCAGAAATAAATCCTTGGTTATATGATTAAATGATCTTCAACCAGGGTGCCAAGACCACTCACAGGGGAAAAGACAATCTTTTCAACAAATGGTATTAGGAAAACTGAATATCCACGTGCAAAAGAACGGAGTTTGACCCTTATCATATACCATATACAAAAATTAACTGAAAATGGATTAAAGATCTAAAACAATAAAACTCCTAAAGAAAACATAGGGGAGAGCTTCATGATACTGGAATTAGCAATAATTTCTTGGAAAGGACATCAAAACTACAAACAATAAAAACAAAAAAATGCAAATGAGACTATATTAAAGTTAAGAACTTTTGTGCATCAAAAGACACAATCAACAGGGTGAAATGACAACCTATGCAATGGGAGAAAATATTTGCAAATCATATATCAATAAAAGGTTAATATCCAGAATATATAAGGAACTCCTACAACATCAAAAACTCAAATAACCCAATTAAAAAGCAGGTAAAGGACTTGAACAGCCATTTCTCCAAAGATGATATACAAATGCACAACAAGCAGGTGAAAAGATGCTCAACATCACTAATCATTAGAGAAATGAAAATGAAAGCCACAATATCATTTCATATCCATTAGGTTGTCTATTATCAGAAAAATGGAAAATAACAAGTATTGCTGCACATGTGGAGAAATCGGAACAGTTGTGTGCTGTTGAGACTGTAAAATGGTTCCACTGGTATAGAAACAGTATGAGGGTTCTTCAGAAAATTCAAAATAGAACTACCATATGATCCAGTATTCCCACTTCTGGGTATATTCCCAAAAGAAATGAAAGGGTAGTCTCAAAGAGATTTACACATCCATGTTCTTAGCAGTACTGTTTATAACAGTCAAGTTGTGGAAGCAAGCCAAATGTTTATCAATAGATGAGTAGATAAAGAAAATGTGGTATATACATTCCAACGAATATCATCCAGCCTAATAGATGAAGGAAATCTTGTCACATGCTACAGTATAGATCAATGTTGATGACAAGATGCTAAGTGAAATAAAAGTCACAAAAAGACAAGTCTTGTATGACTCTACTTATACGAGGTATATGAAGTAGTCAAAATTGTAGGAAAAAAATAAATAGTAGGGAATTCTGAGGGAAGTGGGAAAAGGGGAGTTGTTGTTTAATGGGTATAGAATTAAGATCTACAAGATGAAAAAGTTCTAGAGATGTATTGCATAATAATGTGAACGTATTTACTACTGAACTGTACATTTAAAAATGGATAAGATGGTGAATTTTGTATCTTTTTAACCACAATTTTTTTAATGAAAAAATGAATAAATCATTCATTTTTCATGACTCATATGATGTTTTTAGTTGGTATAGGTCTTTAAAGTCATGTAGTCCAAACTCCTCCTTTCACATATTAGGAAATTGAGATGCACAGTTATTAACTAATTTGTCCAATGTCATATACTTTGACAGATTTGGGACATGGAAACATGTCTTCTTATTCTTATGTCACTTCCACTTACTCATGCTACTCATGCCGCATTAGAGGCCAATTCCTTAGAAAAATGCAAACCAGATTCTCACTGGCATCTTCTTTCAAGAAATAAGAAAAATACAAACAACTGGGCAATAAATGGGGCTAGGGAAAAGTGAAGAATTTCACTTTCCAAAAAAAATAGGAAAATCAAATAATAAAATCAAATATCAGAAAAAACTTCTGTCTTCAGAATGATATACAATATATTAGAGATTTGAGACCCAAAGATCTGATTGTCAATTATAATCAAGCCTGAATCTATTTTAAGAATTACTTCGAATGCTGCCTAGTATTAAAATTCAAAGAGATGCTAAATGATGAGATATTAGTTGTCACTCTATAATTGGAGTTCAAATAGCAAGCACTACAAATTAAATACATAATTTCCTCAGAAGCTATTATCTATGTTTAAAAAGCTTTAACCAGGTGGACAGCCCAACTAATGTAAAGATATGCATATTTTGCCACACATTTCATTTTGCCACACCTAATGGGGGTACAAAAGACAGTTTTTGTTCTGCTATCCCTCTCTATTTACCTATCAATCCAGCCAAGGAAGGCATTTGACTATGAATATTATTACCATATCAGGAAAGAAGACAAAAACCTGCAATTATCAGGTATTTTAAGGGAGTTAAAAATTCAAATTTACACCTTGTTTGCATACATCTTGTTTATAGAGTTTTTATTGGGAGGCATATTAGTTTTTCAAAAATGAAAGTAAGTTATTCCAAACTTCATAAATAAATAATATTCTGAATATGCTATCGTATTTTATTTGAAGTGTTTGCCCAGCTATTTATTAAGGACACAATGGCCTTCTAGATTTAACTTGTTTGTTTAAAGCAGAAATGTAGCCTCTCTGGCATGTCTTTACCTTCTGGTGAACCTGGCCTGAGGGGAAGATTTTGAGTGGGATCATGAAATTACTGAAATCTTTATTTTATACTTGGTATAGAAGCAAATTTTAGTTCTGAAGGGTGCTATTAAACCCATCTGGTCAATTTATTGTTATTCTAATACATATTAGAGTAGAAAGTTATGGAGTAGAATAATTAATCTCCAAAATATCAATTAATACATGCTAATTTTCTGTAATTTATGTATTCTTTTTTTTTTTTTTTTTTTGAGACAGAGTCTTGCTCTGTCGCCCAGGCTGGAGTGCAGTGGCGCAATCTCGGCTCACTGCAAGCTCCACCTCCCAGGTTCACGCCATTCTCCTGCCTCAGCCTCTCCGAGTAGCTGGGACTACAGGTGCCCGCCACCACGCCCGGCTAATTTTTTGTATTTTTAGTAGAGACGGGGTTTCACCGTGGTCTCGATCTCCTGACCTCGTGATCCGCCCACCTCGGCCTCCCAAAGTGCTGGGATTACAAGCGTGAGCCACCGCGCCGGGCCTGTATTCTTTAGTAATAGCTCTACATATGATTAATTTAACCTTAACCATTCAGGTGGTACCTATTTGTGCTGAGAATATGAAAAAATTATAATGGAACATAAAGGAAAAAAAACTGAGTGGACTTGTTCATTATATTTTAAAATGTATTTGCAAAACGATAGGAATATGCCAATGGACAATAATTTAAATAGAATTTTTAGTACCTTAATGGAAGTATTATACCACTTGACAAACAAAAATTGATAGGTAAAATTAAGTAAAATGTGTACAAATTCCTAATAAATGCAGAAATATGGATTGCTTGTCATTAGTATTAAATATTTTCATTTTTATAGCAAATTATGTGTATACTGCTAATATAAGTAGGGTGGGGCCTTTTGCATTAAAATGATGCCTGCATCAGACATCGTCTACATACACAGTAACTCATACACACATCTTGGAAATACTTTTTTTTTTTTTTCGGAGACGGTCTTGCTCTGTCACCCAGGCTAGAGTGCAGTGGCAAGATCTCAGCTCACTGCAACCTCTGCCTCCCGGGTTCAAGCAATTCTCCTGCCTCAGCCTCCTGAGTAGCTGGGATTACAGGCGCTTGCCACCACGCCTGGCTAACTTTTGTATTTTTAGTAGAGATGGAGTTTGACCATGTTGGCTAGGCTGGTCTCAAACTCCTGACCTCAAGTGATCCGCCTGCCTCGGCCTCCCAAAGTGCTGGGATTATAGGCATGAGCCACCACGCCCAGCCGGAAATAATTTTTTTTAGCTGAAGTAAGTAATTCTGTGCAGCAGTTAATATGAACCTAAAATATTTGACTAGACATTTACAGTCAATACAAACAAGGTAATCACTGAGAAATTAAAACTAAAACTTTTATTGAATAACCAAACAAATTGCAATTAACGTATCTTGTGTTTTTAAAAACATAACTCCCAGTACATTTAAATTTCTCTGTTTCTTTTGCTAGGGTAGACAGACCTACCCTAACAGTTTTATAAGGCAACAGTGAATATATAAGTGTATTCAAAACATATTCAGAAGGTTAGCATTACATCTATGCATAAAGTATATCCTCTCCTATGGTCTGATTTGAGGAAAGCAGAAAAGTTCAGCTGCCCAAAGATACATCTGCCATTTGTCTGCTAAGGACTCTCTGAGGACGGCTTAGGAAGGAGACACAAGTGGAAAACAGAGGTATTCATTATCATAGATTATATATTATCAATTTGGCAGTTAGTTGTTAGATTAGCTTACCTACCAGGTTGGAATGTCCAAGGGGGATAGGACACTAAGTCAAAATATTCTAATTGTGGGGAAGGCCCAATAGGAAAGGCTGAATACATAGGGCTCTTCCAGGGAAAGCAGACCTACCGGGAACAACTTAATGGGACATCTTGGGTAACTGGATGATAGCTTAGAGGACATCAAATTGAACGAATGTTGATACCATGTATGTATTACCTCCATTCTAATAGTTATATCTTTGTCCTAACATACATCTGTTTAAACAAATACATATTTAGCCATTAGAATATAGATATATGCTTTTCTATTTCCACAGAATGCAACACATTGTTCTGATGATTAAGAAGTCATTGTATTTTTACCTGTTGAGTATCTCTGATGTCTTTCTGATTGGCCATGAGATCTCCCTGATTGATCATGAGATCTCTCTCAGTGGCCATGAGATCTCTCTGAGTGACTATGAGATCTCTCTGAGTGGCTATGAGATCTTTCTGAGTGGCTATGAGATCTTTCTGAGTGGCTATGAGATCTCTCTGAGTGGCTATGAGATCACTCTGAGTGACCGCAAGATCTTCCTGGCTATGAGATCTCTCTGAGTGACCATGAGATCTCTCTGAGTGACCACGAGATCTCTTTGATTGGCCATGAGATCTCTCAGATTGACCATGAGATCTCTTGGATTGGCCATGAGATCTCTCAGATTGGGCATGATGTCTCTTTAGTTGCCCTTGAGATCTGTCTGACTGACAAAGAGATCTCTCTAAGTGGTTTCGGGATCGCTCAGAATGATGATTTTCTTTTGGTTGGCCCTGAGATTCTTCTGATTTGTCCGTATTTCCTTCTGATTGATGCTGGTTCCCCTCTGATTGGCCGTGATTCTTCTCCGCTTGGGCCTCATAATTGTCACTGCACTTCTCCTGAAAAGGATCCCAATTATGCAAAACAAATGAAACGTATACTTCATGATTTAAGTCATAATGATATATTCTCAAGACCATTTTTATGGGCAACTATTTCTTTTAGAATTCCACTGTGCTTACTTTTATTTATCAACCAGTTTTTAGAACTAACTTACAGAATAGCTCCATTGTATCATGTCATTGGCACAAAAATGCTATGCAACTAAAACTTCAATAAAATAAAAATATGGAAAATTAGTTGTTTTATGAGTTTGACTGTACTCTAAGGTCATGTTCTACCTACCAATTTCTTGATCTATGTTTTACTAAAGAAACAACAGATTCTGTGACTTTGATAGAATATTTTGTAGTGTAAGTCCTTAGGATCAAAAGGAAAGTGTTCAAAATCATATTGTTTACTCTTCGCCTACTCAATGATCATTAAAAAGAAACTATCTTTTCATTATAAATTAATACTTAATTCTAGAGAGAAAGACGAAGTAAGGAAGGGGAAAGGAAGCTGTAAAAAAAGCAGAAGGTTGGCTTAATACTATTCAAGTAAATTAGCCTGGCAACAACCCAGCCTTTCTACCTTTTCAGTTTTTAAGCCAAAAAGACAGTGGAGTGAATCAGCCAAATGGAAATAATGAAACCTTTGACAAATCTCTATGACGCTACATAAATGTAAGTGGATAAAGTCATATAGACCATGCTGAGAAATCAAGCTTTCTACTAGTATATGCTGCCTGACAAACACAACATCCCCTAAATTTGGCATTATGACTTTCTAGTTTAACACTACCAGAAGCTGGAAGCAACTGCTAAACAGCAGGGGAGGTACCAGCACAAAAGATATTATGCACAGAAAACTTTTTTTAAAATAAAAATGTAAAAAATTAGTTGTTTTGCTAAAACATAAAGCTATAGCCACTCTCCAGCTTTTGTACTGAAAAACCTAAATAAGGAGATCGGGTGAAATGCACATGTACCTTTTCTCTTTTCTAAGTGATTGGTGTTGGGAGCACAGTGGGTCAGTAGGAAAGATAGGACTGAGTTCCATCTTCTAAAGACCCGTATGTATCCAAGTACCTTTCCAAAGGAGCTTGCAGTCCCTTTTATGAATGTTTATATAAGAAATGTTTTCATCAACTTGTGTGCTATGTATTTCCTACCTTTGGAAAACAAAATGCACATTAGTTTTCTTTCCTTACAAACAAGAGAAGCCTTCTATCAAAAGGTTGTGTTGAATAAATACATGGGGTGAACAAATACAACTGTGTTCCACTGATAGTAAGACTAAATCTTGTTAAGTATGAAACTAGCTTAATAGAATTGTAAAGTATTATTGAAAACTGTAATTATTCAATTTATTGGTGAAATAATTATGCTTAAATTTTAATACATTTCTTTATTGCAGGGTATTTTTTTTTCTAGTGAGTTTGGCTATGATAGTCTAAAAAGTTTCAAAAGTATGAATAATAGAAGGATACTTTCCCAGCCTGGGCAACATAGTGAGACTTCATCTCTACAGAAAAGAAAAATAAAATTTGCAGGGCATGGTGGCACGTGCCTATAGTCTCAGCTACTTGGGAGGCTGAAGTGGGAGGATTGCTTGAGCCCGGGAGGTCAAAGAGGCAGTGAGCCATGTTCACACCACCACATTCCAGCCTGGGCAACGGAATGAGACCCTGTCTCAAAAAATAAATAAAAGGACAAGGATGCTTTCAATTTGAAAATATTGTTAAAAATTTATTCTCAGTTTATTTATGCATCTTGTACTGTATCAGAAGGAAGCTCATGTTTTTCTTCCCAAACTTTATAAAAAAATCTCCCCATCCTATAAGGCACAGATCATATGCCATCTCTTCCATCAAAGTTTCTCAAGAATCCCAATCAGAATGAATTTCTACATCCCCACAATATATAACTTATGCCCTATTATGCACATACTGCATACTGCCTGGCATTACATTTCTTTCTTAGCTTTCTTTTCCACCACCATACAGACTATTTGAAGCAGGCTGTTCTGGTATCATAGTGCCTGCACAGAGTAGGCACTGAATCATAATTTGAACAACTTAAAGTAATCCTTTAAATATTTGAAAATGCAACATGTTTTTCTCCAAAACAAATAAATGAACAAGCAAATAAATAAACATTCGCATTTGCATGATTTGGCAAAAATGATTTAAGCTCCCAGAACTGCCATTTTTGATAAATGACCACTTAACACCTTAAGAAGAACCAGTTTATAAGCTAGGATGAAACATTAACACCAGTGTTAGCTAATGATTCTGGATCTGAGCACCTCTCAAATTCCTGTCTACTGAATGGCTCACCTATACGTGTTTAGAGGAAATGGATTTGTACAGGGATAGTCTGTGCCACCTGTTGCTTCCAGAGTATATTTCATATCTGATATCATCTGGCTTCTGGCTTTTACAGTTCATTCGCAAAGATACTAAAACTCTTTTTATATTATAACTTAAGCTCAAACCCTCTGTATGAGGACAAATAAAAATGATTATATAAGATTAATGACAATAACTAATAATCTATTTTGGCGTTTTATAAATTCGAAAGTTTTAGTAATGACTGAAAATAGCAAAAATCAAATGTTTATTAAAATAGTTACAGGGGAAAAATCAACTAATAAACATTGATTTTAAAATATGTTCAAGGGCACCATGGAGGAATACCAAGAAACAATCCCTGCTTTCAATAGAATTTAAAGCAGGGATTGTTTTAATCATTAATATTATAGGAAATATTAATTAATATTAGGAAATATATTATTAGGAAAAATATATTAATATTAGGAAATATATTATTAGGAAAAATATATTAATATTAGGAAATATATTAAATGTAGGATTTTTAATATTGGTTAATTCTTGGTACTTATCTACCTGCTCAATTAAAGGCTTCCCATTTAAAGGGTGTTGTCCAGACTTGGATCCAGAAGGTTCTTGGGATGGTTTTTTATCATGATTTCCTTTGTCAGAGTTGCTTCTGCATCTTGAGTGGCCTTTGAAAAATAAATATTTTCTGTATTTTCAAGTAGTAAATTCAACGTATCTTTCAGAAGTATTATCTCTGATCTCATTTTTTTTAAGGCTATGCACTGGGTTTTGCAAAACTTTTGATATTTCATTACTCTGGTATCATCTGGGAGTCTCACTGAATTCTAGAACAGTCTTTGCCATACTATTTCAATTTGCATACCTTAATAGGGTAGTCTTCTCAGTATATAATACCTCAATTTTGGCTTCATATGCCACCAAAGTTGGGACATACTATCTGAAATTAAATGAAAGAATACCCCAGTAGAAAAAGGAGAGATGGAGAGAAACTGTCCGCTTTGTATTAATCATGTGAATATTTGTCTGAATTGTCTGCTTTGTTTGGGTATAAAGACAGTTTAAAAACCCATCAAAGAATATGTCCAAAAGGCTCACAAAGATCAATTTTATGATGACTGGTTAAGCACATAAGAATGGGCCATGTTCCCCTTTTTGGCTGCTCTGCCCCTGTAATAACTACCATCGCTCCTCTTCTCGGAACATGCTGAGCCACTGAAGATTCACACAAGAACTTAAATGAAGCTGCATAGGCAACTGTCGGGGCTTATAGTAATCACAGTGTCAAAATGGTTCCAATCTGTTGACTAGATCATGAAGACCTTTAATTATTGAAAAGACTTCTGTATTGTGGCAATCTGTAGCACATTCATATTAAAAAATGCACACTGCACTTACCAATGAGGTTAAGTATATAGAGGACATTTGTCATGTTCTACCCTTCTCTTTTTGTCTTACAACATTGGTATTTTCAAAATATGGATGCCATAGTGTTCAGATTATTGACTATGCTCTTAACCCTCCTGTATTGCCTCCTAAAAGTGGAACTGGACCAACCAACCCAGGCTTGTAAACAAGTACAAAATATCTCTCAGCTCATATGGTTACTTTTCTTATCCCACTCTCCATTAGGGAAGTAATTCTTATAAATTAAATTTTTATTCGTATGACATGGCATAAATTCTTACCAAACCTGTATGAGCCCATGCCCAGAAAAAATAAAATAAGCAACATAATGCAACTTTAGAACAATATTGTGGATTCCTGATTTTACTTATCTAGTTATTCACAAATATTTCAGACTCTTTTTACCATGTGTGACTGTTTTCAGCATACTTTACCTCTCCGATGGCGATGTCTACGAGCATTTGATTGCTGTCTTGAAGACGATTCCTTTTTACTATGGTTCTGTCTTTTATTCTTTTCTTCTTCTTCAGCATTTGTCCCTCCTAACTCTTTATAGATTATAATGTCATCTGTATTAGAAAATACATAAAAAATGAATAAAATGGCAAAAGCCAAATAAAAATGTCTCTAGTGAATAATCTATATCCTATCTCATCATATTTCAGAATACCTAAAAACTGGTTAGCCCTAAAAATGATAATACAATAATAATAATAAATTTGTTAAACTCTGTAACAAAGGTCAAACAGTACTGACATCTTAGGTTTGTTGGAACAAGAAAGAACAACTCCTGTTAGATATATGGTTACTTTATTCAGGCAAAAGCAAAATACTTTCACACTGCAATAGCTCAGGGGGGATATAATCTAAATAAATGATTTTACTAAATGTTATTTCAGTGTCACAGAAATATAGAGCAATAGAGTCATTAACTTGCTGACTAAATAAATGTAAATCAGCAATTAAATGTAAAGTGATAGACCATTAAATGTCTATCTGATTAAATGTAAGTGATAGACAATTAGTTACATGTATATTATCAAAAACTAACAAAGAAAAAGGAAGTGCCAAAAGTAAGAAAGTGGTGATGGAAGTTCATAGAAGACACCACAGAAGTGAGGAACCTAGATTATTGTAGTAGCAGGAAGCAATCAGACTTGACTCTGTAGTCAGGCATGTACTTACATACTCAGGCAGAAAGCACTTACATGGCATAATTTAAAGAATGGCAGACAGGTACAACTTGCTCTAAAATATCTCTCCTAACATCTAGAATGGAAGAGTCTACAGGTGGGATGCTCTATCAGTGGATAAAACTTTACTCATGTTAAGGCATCTTTAGAAATAAGCACAAGCCCCCCACACCTTCTGGAAGCTACACTCAGGAAGAAGAGAAAAAGAAAAAAAGAAGGACAAGCTAGGTATTTGGAAAAAACTGGAGATTCTAAAAGAAGAGCTGAAAAGGGTACAAAAGAGGCAGTTGGGTGACACAGATTAACCACGCCTTTATTATTTTGCTTAGTACTAGTCCTGCCTCAGGTCTCTAAATATCTGATTCTGGGATAGGGAGCAAGATGGCAGAATACAAGCCTCCACCGATCGTCCCCCCAGCAAGGACGCAAATTTAACAACTATCTACACAGAAAAAACACCTTCATAAAAACCAAAAATCACGTGAGCACTCATAGTAACTGGTTTTAACTTCTTATCACTGAAAGAGGCACTGAAGAGACAGAAAAAAACAGTCCTGAATCGCCAATGCCACCCCTCCCCCACCCCCGGCCGCAATGACATGGTGGTGCCAAGAGCATCTCTGGGCACTGGGGAAGGAAGAACACAGCAATCATGAGGCATTGAATTTAGTGCTGTCCTGTTAGAGCAGAAAGGAAAACTGGACCAAACTCACCTGACACCTGTCCATGGAGGGAAGATTTAAACCAGCCCCAGTCAGAGAGGAATCACCCATCCCGGCAGCCCGAGCATGAGTTCCCACAAACCTCTCCATCAAGAGCTACAGTGCTCTGGATCTCCAAGTAAACCTGAAAGGTAATCTAGGCCAAGCTTTTCTAACTCGCGGCCTGCAGGCCGTACACGGCCCAGGACGGTTTTGAATGCAGCCCAACACAAATTCGTAAACTTTCTTAAAACATTATGAGATTTTTTCTGCAATTTTTTTTTTTTTTAGCTCATCAGCTATTGTTAATGTTAGTGTATTTTATGTGTGGCTCAAGACAATGATTCTTTCAGTGTGGTCCAGGGAAGCCAAAAGATTGGAAACACCTGGTCTAGGCCATAAGGACTGCAACTCTTAGGCAAGCCTTAGTGCTGAACTGGGCCAACAGAGTGTGGACTCGGGGGGCCACACGACATACTGAGACACCAGCTGGGGCAGCCAAGGGAGTGGTGGCATCGCCCCTCCCCTAACCCCAGGCTGAACAGCTCACAGCTCCAAGAGAGACCCCTTCCTTCCACTTGAGAGGAGAGGGAAGAGTGGGGAGGACTTTGTCTTACATCTTGGATACCAGCTCAGCCACAGCAGGATAGGGCACTGGTTAGAGTTATGAGGTTCCTGTTTCAGGCTCTAGCTCCTGGACCACATTTCTAGACACACCGTAGGCCAGAAGGGAACCGACTGCCTTGAAGGAAGGGACTCAGCCCTGGCAGAATTCATCACCTGTTAACTGAAAAGCTCTTGGGCCCTGAATAACTAGCAGCAATACCCTGGTACTATGTTGAGAGCCTTGGGTGAGACTCCGAGACTTGCTGGCTTCAGGTACCAGCACAGCCACAGAAGGGTAGAACACCAAGTGGGCTCTTGGAATCCCTGATTCCAGGACTTGACCCTTGGATAACACTTCTGGAACTGCCCTAGGCCGGAGGGGAGCTCACTGCTCTGAACGGTGAGTCTCAGACCAGGCAGCATTCATCCCAAGCTGACTTAAGAGCCCCTGAGCCTTAAGGGAACATGTATGATAGTCCAACAGTACTCTTCCTGGCCTAGGGTGACTGGCTATGGGGTGAGGCTCCTCTGCCTTTGGAAAGGGAAGGGAAGAGTGGGAAGGACTGTATCTTGTGGTATGAGTGCCAGCTCAGCCATAATACAATAGAACACCAAGTAGACTTTTAAGGTTTTTGACTCTAGGTCCTGAGTCCCAGATGTCACTTCTGGACCCACCTCGGGCTTGGGGGACCTTGCCACCCTGAAGGAAAGGACACAGGCCTGGCTGGTTTTGCCACTGGCTGATTGTAGAGATTCAGGGCCTTGAGCAAGCTAGGCAGTAGCCGGGAGTATTTGCAGCAGACCTTGAGTGAAACCCAGAGCTGTGCTGGCTTCGGGTCTGACCCAGCGCAGTCATAGTGGTGGTGGCCACAGGGTTGCTTGTGTCACTCCACCCCAGCTCTGGGAGGCTCAGAACAGAGACACTCTGTTTGTTTAGGAGAAAATAAGGGAAAAGAACAAGAGTCTCCGCCTGGTGATCCAGAGAATTCTCCCAGATCCTGTCCAAAACCATCAAGGCGGTACCTCCATGAGTTTGCAAGAACCACAGTATTACTGGGCTTGCGATGTCCCCTAAAGTAGAAACTGCTTAGATCACAACACTGCAGTCCTTTCAAATATCTGGAAAGCCTTCCCAAAAAGGATGAGTACAAAGAAGCCCAGACAGTGAAGACTACAATAAATACCTAACCCTTCAATGCCCAGACACTGAAGAACATCTACTAGTATCAACAGCATCCAGGAAAACATGACCTCACCAAATGAACGAAATAAGGCACTAAGGACGAGTCCTGGAAAAACAGAGATATGTGACCTTTCCGACAGAGAATTCCAAATAGCTGTGCTGAGGAAACTCAAATAAATTCAAGCAAACACAGAAGGAATTCAGAATTCTATCAGATAAATGTAACAAAGAGATAGAAATGATTTAAAAGTGTCAAGCAGAAATTCTGGAACTGGAAAAATGCCATTGACATGCTGAAGAATGCATCAGAGTCCTTTAACAGCAGAATGAATCTAGCAAAAGAAAGAATTAGTGAGCTTGAAGAAAAGCTATTTGAAAATGTACAATCAAGAGGAGACAAAAGAAAAAAAAAACAATGAAACACCTACAGGATCTAGAAAACAGCCTCAAAAGGGCAAATCTGAGAGTTATTGGCTTTAAAGAGGATGTAGAGAAAGAGATAGGGGTAGAAAGTTTATTCAAAGGGGCTGGGAGTGGTGGCTCACGCCTGTATTCCCAGCACTTTGGGAGGCCGAGGCAGGTGGATCACTTGACGTCAGGAGTTTGAGACCAGCCTGGCCAACATGGTTAAACCCCACCTCTACTAAAAATACAAAAATTAGCTGGGTGTGGCGGTGTGCACCTGTAATCCCAGCTACTTGGGAGGCTGAGGCAGGAGAATCGTTTGAACCTGGGAGGCTGAAGTTGCAGTGAGCCAAGAGCGCCACTGCACTCCAGCCCTGGTGACAGAGCAAGTTTATTCAAAGAGATAATAAAAGAGAAGTTCCTGAGGCGAGCGGATCACAAGGTCAGGAGTTCAAGACCAGCCTGGCCAACATGGTGAAACCCCATCTCTACTAAAAATACAAAAATTAGCTGAGCATGGTGGCATGTACCTGTAATCCCAGTTACTCGGGAGGCTGAGGCAGGAGAATTGCTTAACGGGGACCTGGGAGGCAGAGGTTGCAGTGAGCTGAGATTACGCCACTGCTCTCCAGCCTGGGCTACAGAGCGACACTCTGTCAAAAAAAAAAAAAAGTTCTCAAACCTAGAGAAAGATATCAATATCCAAGTACAAGAAGGTTATAGAACACCAAGCAGATTTAACCCAAAGAAGACTACCTCAAGGCATTTAATAATCAAACTCTTAAAGGTCAAGGATAAAGAAAGGATCCTAAAAGCAGCAAGAGAAAAGAAACAAATAACAAACAAGAGCTCTAATATGTCTGGCAGCAGCCCCTTCAGTGGAAACCTTACAGGCCAGGAGAGAGTGGGCTGATATATTTAAAGTGCTGAAGGGAAAAACTTTACCCTAGAATAGCATATCCAGTGAGAATATCCTTCAAACATGAAGGAGAAATAAAAAGTTTCACAGACAAACAAAAGCTGAGGGTTTTCATCAACACCAGACCTGTCCTACAAAAAATGCTAAAGGGAGTGCTTCAACCAGAAAGAAAAGACATTAATGAGTAATAAGTCATCATCTGAAGGTATAAAATTCACTGGTAATAGTAAGTACACAGAAAAACACAGAAAAACACAGAATATTATAATACTGTAACTGTAGTATATAAACTACTCTCATCCTAAGTAGAAAGACTAAACGATGAACCAATAAAAAATAACTACAACAACTTTTCAATACATAGGTAGTACAATAAAATATAAATAGAAAGAATGAATAAGACCTACTATTTGATAGCACAACAGAGTGACTATAGTCAATAATAACTATATGTTTTAAAATAAAGAGTGTGATTGGATTGTTTGTAACTCAAAGGATGAATGCTTAAGAGGATGGGTAATCTCCATGATGTGCTTATTTCACATTGCAATTGCACGCATGCCCGTATCAAAACATCTCATGTACCCCATAAATATATACACCTAATATATACCCACAAAAATTACGAATAAATAATAAACAATTAAAATAATAAGAAAAAAAATCTGATTCTGATTTTCTTTGAAATGGCTGACATCTCCTGGGATTATAGGTGTGAATTACCACGCCCGGCATAAAACTTATTTTTAAAAATGTTTTTGAATTATCCACACCCTGGAATGTGTTGCAGGGTTTTTTTTTTTAAGTGAAATCATACGTAATTTTAATCCTTAGACTTTGTAATTCCAGAGACCACCATTTGATCTGTTGGATTGTAATGGAATTGGGTAGATCTCATCAGCTACGACTTAGAGATGAAATCGAATTGCTGCTCAGCCTCTTCATATTGAAGAGAAAGCAAATGCTTATGAACCTGGGTAAGCTGTCTAAACGCCCTTCCAACATAGGCCATGAGGTTATGAAGAAAGCATCCTTAATACTACAGTATTTTTCCAGATTCTCATGTCCTTTTCCTTAGTTCTCAGGATATATCAGTACAGAGACATGGGGCTTTGTTCATTCTGCTCTCTGTAATGATATTCTCCACTGAATCCACCTAGAGAACACTTAGCCAATCTCTCAAGGAGAGACATTTGATCCAGGCCTCACCAAAGAGCCTTAAATTTGAATTCTTTTTTTTTTTTTGAGACGGAGTCTCGCTCTGTCGCCCAGGCTGGAGTGCAGTGGCGCAATCTCGGCTCACTGCAAGCTCCACCTCCCAGGTTCACGCCATTCTCCTGCCTCAGCCTCTCCGAGTAGCTGGGACTACAGGCGCCCGCCACCACGCCCGGCTAATTTTTTTTGTATTTTTAGTAGAGACGGGGTTTCACCGTGGTCTCGATCTCCTGACCTCGTGATCCGCCCGCCTCGGCCTCCCAAAGTGCTGGGATTACAAGCGTGAGCCACCGCGCCCGGCCAAATTTGAATTCTTGACATACTTACTCTCAGAAATAAACTGTCAGGACTCAAGAAAGACAGTATTCCTCACACAGTTTAAAGCTGATCACACTGCTTGAGGTGCCATATGAATAATTACATTTTTATTTAAATTGCGTAATTAATTTTCTTGTGAAAAGTATACTTATATTGCATTTTATTTTACAGTGGGTTGAAAGCACTATTTTATTTTTTTATCTTTTATTTTTTATTTTATTTTATTTTTTTTTTGAGACGGAGTCTCGCTCTGTCGCCCAGGCTGGAGTGCAGTGGCATGATCTCAGCTCACTGCAAGCTCCGCCTCCCGGGTTCACGCCATTCTCCTGCCTCAGCCTCCCGAGTAGCTGGGACTACAGGCGCCCGCCACCACGCCCGGCTAATTTTTTTGTATTTTTGGTAGAGACAGGGTTTCACCGTGTTAGCCAGGATGGTCTTGATCTCCTGACCTCGTGATCTGCCCGCCTCGGCCTCCCAAAGTGCTGGGATTACAGGCGTGAGCCACTGCGCCCAGCCGAAAGCACTATTTTATATTTATAAACATGTAAAATACACCACAATTTTTGTTTTGCCATTTTTTAAATATTTAAAACACTGGAAACCTCAAAAAATGTTAAGTGACTTAGGTTCCTCTCAATTTCTGAAAAATTCTGACTATACATACTTCCAGAATACTTAAAACAATGTATAATTGCACATATTTACTTAGCTGTCTCTCCAGCTAGATTAGGAGGTACTTGAGAAGAAACCACTGTTTATTTATTAGTGTACTAAGTGCCTAGCACAGAATACAGAGTGGATAATCCATATTTGTGGATTCGTGGACCAACATATCCAGCAGGCAGAAAGAGTTCTTTTCTTTCTAACTACAACACTTTTGCATCAGTTTCTTTTAGGTAAAAGTAATTAACAGGGGAGTAGAGTTCCTATTAAGTTCTTGCTGTTACCAGTTCGAATTTTGGTCTTATTTTTGCCTTTTATTTGTTTAACAAAAAAAAGACTCTAATACTTTTTGGGTATGTTTACTGAGGACGAAAACAAAAATAAATCTGTAGAGCCTTTTCCTACTTTAGCATGTATTACAATGGAAGTAATAACCTTGCATCCAACATACTACTGCTTTTCTAAAGCATGTGTTTAGTTATCTAAAAACAAAGATATGCATTGTTAAAAAGTATTATTTTCACTGAGAAAAACATGGGGAAATTTATCAGGAAAAACTATGCTTTCTCATTACATCATAGAAAGCAACATGTATTTACTATTTATTGTGTATTTTTCTTGCCTTCAAACTGCAAGGGCCTCAGCTTGGCACCGTGGCTCACGGCTGTAATCCCAGCACTTTGGGAGGCCAAGGCGAGAAGATCACTCAAGCCCACGAGTTCGAGACCAGCCTAGGCAATATGGAGAAACTCTGTCTCTACCAAAGAAAATACAAAAAATGAGCCAGGTGTGGTGGTGCACACCTAGGGTTCCAGCTACTCTGGGGGCAAAGGTGGGAGGATCGCTTGAGCCTGGGAGGTCCAGGCTGCAGCAAGCTGTGATTGTGCCACTGCACTGCAGCCTCAGCGACAGAGACCCTGTCTCAAAAAATTAAATAAAAATAAAAACAAAATAAACCGCAAGGGCCTGTGATGACTAGTCGAAAGTTTTGCTGTTCCTCCTGATAGGATCAAAACTGGGATTCTCATCTGTCTAAAGAGGTATAAATATGGATATAGAGAACCAACGTTTAAAAGGATAAAACAGTGACCTCAAGATTTTTTACAACTCGGTGACTATGAGATCTTACAGTCATACTTAATCTCCAACTAACCTACCAAATTCAACTCAACGTCTTTCCTCAGCCTTTCAAATAACTGAACCAATCTTTCCCAAAGCAGACTCTCCAGTATCCTTCCAGCTGTAATCATCTACTAAAATATAAGTGCCTCCTAATTCCGTTTACTTCACTATTATTCAAGTTACATGACACCACCATCTCTCTCAGTCTCCCAGAGACAGACGTGAGCTGTTTAAACCCCATCTTTCACCTAGATGGTTTTTAATCGCTTTCATGTCTACTGCATCTCTGAAGTTTGATAACAAAATCCTGAGAGGAGAGGTAACTTCTCCAGCTTGCCAAATTGCTGGCTACCCAAAAGTGAGGGTTTAGGCCCACTTTCCGGGGCACATACAGCAAATATTTACTCAGCTTTTTCCACGTCAGGCAGCATACTTTGTGAACATTACCTGTATTATCTCATTTAATCTTCAACAACTCTATGATGTAGATTTTATTCAGATCAGGAAACTCAGGCCCCAAGAGATGGAGCAACTTGCACAAGGTCACACAACTACTACATTTTTGGGACCAAGCCACTCTGCAACTATGGTCCTTATTTCTCTGAATTTTGAGATAAACCCATTGCTTTAGCTATTTATCAGTTTTGTTTTGTCTTTTCTGTTAGCAGTTGCAAAAACGTCAGTGAAATCAACACAAAGAAAAGTGCAGGAAGCATGAAGTTTTACCTCAGTGCTGTAAATTCCCTTCAGTTCTGGGTTTTTCTCCCTTCAAGGTCCCAGTGACAAGGCAGGGCATAGAGTGAGGTAAGTGAGGAATTCACTTCAGGCACAAAATTCAAGGAGGTCTCCCAAAACTCAGTAATCAAGATTAAAATATCTTAACACAATATTTTCTTTTTTTAATTTTTTTTTTTTTTTTGAGACGGAGTCTAGTTCCATCACCCAGGCTGGAGTGCAGTGGCACGGTCTTGGCTCACTGCAACCTTGGCCTCCCGGGTTCAAGCAAATCTCCTATCCCAGCCTCCCAAGTAGCTGGGACTACAGGTGCCCGCCTCCACGCCCGGCTAATTTTTGTATTTTTAGTAGAGACAGGATTTCACCATGTTGGCCAGGCTGGTCTCGAACTCCTGACCTCAGGTCATCTACCTGCCTCAGCCTCCCAAAGAACTGGGATTATAGGCGTGAGCCACCATGCCCGCCTCACAGTATTTTCAAAAATAAAAATCAATGCAAAACCAATCCGTGATGAACAAAATATCAAACTTTTGTTTTTTAAAAGATAGTATCAAAGGCCGGATGTGGTGGCTCACACCTGTAATCCTAGCACTTTAGGAGGTCAAGGTGGGTGGATCGCTTGAGCCCAGAAGTCGAGACCAGTCTAGGCAATATAGTGAGAACCCGTCTCTACAAAAATACAAAAAAATTAGCTGGGCGTGGTGGCACATGCCTGTATCCCAGCTACTTGGAAGACTGAGGTGGGAGGATTGCCTGAACCCAGGAAGTCGAGGCTGCAGTGAGCTGTGATAATGCCACTGCACTCCAGCCTGGGTGACAGAGTGAGATCCCATTTCAAAAAAGAAAAAAAAATAGGATCAGCTCAGACCCTGTACTTGTATAGCCCTCCTTCACTTGCTTCACTCTGGTTCTTAGGTCAAGAAAACTTTATTTATAAAAACAGGTGGCCAGACAGACGGCTGTAGTTTGTCCATTTAATTTTTTAAGTATTTCATTAAAATATTAATTATCCCTATTAACAATTTTTTTTGTGACTCCATGAACTTTATACTGGAAGCAAGTGCTTCATTTACCTCATCCTAGTCCCAGCCCTGGCCAGTGACCAAATATTATTTTTAAAGTCATTTTAATGCCACAAAATATTTCAGAACTTGTGATGAAGTTGGGGTAAGGGGAAGTAGCAGTATGGGATCAACAGGGACCATGTCTCAGAAGAGGAAATTGATACCAATCTTAAAATAGATTGCTAAAAACATCTTAAAGACAACAACAACAAAAAATACTTAGTTACTTTTCATGGCCATTCCCCCTCAGAAGTAAAGCGGGAGGCAGGGAAATTCCTCAGCCTCATAAGGGCATCTACAAAAACTCAACCAAGGGTAAAATGATGATTAATGGTGAAAAACTGAAAGCTTTTCTCCCTAAGATCAGAAACAAGTCAAGGATGTCCAGTCTCACCACATCTAATTAACATTTTGCTAGAAATTCTATCCAGAGCAATTAGTCAAGAAAAAGAATAAAAGGCAAGCAGATTAGAAAAAAGTAAAACTATCTCTGTTCTCAGATATCATGATCTTGTATGCAGAAATTCCTAAAGATACACACACACACACACACACACACAGAGATTAGCACTAATGAACACGCTCAGCAAGGTTGCAGGATACAAGATCTATATGCAAAAATTAATTCTATTTATATATACCAGCAATGAATTATCCAAAAACGAAATTAAGAAAGCAATTCCACCAAGAAGAGCTTTCAATGGAGGGAAATTCGTCTTTTTAACAAGTAGTGTTGGAACAATTAGACATCAAAATGCAATAGAATGAAGTTGGCTCTTAACTCACCGCATATACAAGAATTAACTCAAAATGGATCAAAGATGTAAATATAAGAGTTAAAACTAGAAAACTCTCAGAAGGAAACAAGGGTATGATCTTCATGATTTTCTAGATATGACACCAAAGCATGAACAACAAAAAACAGATAAATTTTATTTTATCAAAATCTGAAACTTCGGGACTTCAAAGGACACTATAAAGAAAGTTTAGGCCAGGTGAGGTGGCTCACGCCTGTAATCGCAGCACTGTGGGAGGCTGAGGTGGGCGTATCACTTGAGGTCAGGAGTTCAAGACCAGCCTGACCTCTGCCTCCTGGGATTACAGGCATGAGCCATGGCGCCCCTCTTCATTTCATTATTATTATTTTTTTTTCTGAGATGAAGTCTCACTCTGGCACCCAGGCTGGAGTGCAGTGCGGTGATCTCAACTCACTGCAGCCTCCACCTCCCAGGTTCAAGCAATTCTCCTGCCTCAGCCTCCTGCATAGCTGGGACTACAGGCATGCAACACCATGCCCAGCTAATTTTTGTATTTTTAGTAGAGATGGGGTTTCACCATGTTGGCCAGGCTGGTCTCGAACTCCTGGCCTTAAGTGAGCCACCCACCTCAACCTCCCAAAGTGCTGGGATTATAGGGAATGAGCCACCAAGCCCAGCCGGCCATCTTCATTTCTATGGTACACTCTCCCTCCACTTATCCTGCCCCTTTTAAAGTTCAGCCCTCCCTGCTCTGCTCCCCTACCCTCATCTCTAAGGTGAACCCTCTTTCCACTGCTCCATCAATTTCTGAGGTCCTCCCTCCTTGTTCCTGCTTCTCCTTGCTCCACCCTGCGCATCCACATTGAAGCTCAGCTCCCACTGCTCTGTCTCTCCCCTTCTCATTTCTAAAGTGGCCCTTGGCCAGGCGCAGTGGCTCAGGCCCACAATCCCATCATTTTGGGAGGCCGAGCCGGGAGGATTGCTTGAGGCCAGGAGTTCGAGACCAGCCTGGGCAACATAAGGAGACCCAATCTCTACAAAAATTTAAAAATTAGGTGGGCGTGGTGGTGAGCACCTGTGGTTCCAGCTACTCGAGAGGCTGAGGTGGTAGGATCACTTGATTGAGCCTGAGAGCTTGAGGCCACAGTGAGCCGTGATCGTGCCACTACACTCCAGCCCAGACAACAGTCCCTGACCTTATCTCAAAAATAACTAACTAGGCCGGGGGCAGTGGCTCACGCCTGTAATCCCAGGACTTTGGGAGGCCGAGTCGGGTGGATCTCTTGAGACCAGGAGACCAGTCTGGGCAACATGGTGAAACCTCGTTCTACTAATTAAAAAAAAAAAAAAAAAAACCTAGACGGGTGTGGTGGCGCGTGCCTGTAGTCCCAGCTTGACCCCAGGGGGCGGAGGTTGCACTGAGCCAAGATGATGCCACTGCACACCTGCCTGAGAAACAGAGCAAGCCCCTGTTTCACACACACACACACACACACACACACACACACACACACACACACACCTCTAACTAAATAAAGTAGCCCTTTTCTGTTTTATCCTCCTTCCCCCATTTCTGCAGCTTCCTTCTTCCATGCTCTGATGCCCCTCTCCATTTCTAAAGTCAGCTTCCATCCTCTACTCAGCTCTGCTCACTCCCCATCTGGCTTGGAAAGTCTATTCCCTCCCCTCCTCCCCCATTTCTAAGATGCATAATAGCAGAGGAACTGGTCCAAGTAAAATCCACTTTTTCTGGGTTTGGTGCGAATGGAGGAGGTTAAGGGCCTTGAAAAAGGATTTCTTTTTTCTAAGGTTCCACTCTCCATGTAGAGGTCTCAGGTTAGAGACTAGAGAGCGCCAGCAAAGAAAGGCGATCCAGAGCAAATAACCACCAGCCAGCAAGCAAATAAATGGACCAACCACCCCTTCGAATAACCACCAGCCAACAAAGCAGATACACCAACCCACCAACAACTCCTGGCACTACCACGCTGGGATCCCTAGTAAAATAGCCTAAGGCTTGCTCCTCCGGGCCCTGGAATCTAGTGATTTATGACATCCGCTTGGACTGAGAAGAGCACTTGGCTCCATGCGTTTGAAGGAGGCCAGTAGTTAGGTATCAATTCTTAGGAGAGTAAAATACACGGAAATAGCGGTCTATTTTCTCCGCCTGCCCCTTTCAGCAATCCTTAATCCCCACGAGCTTCTTGTCAGCCTCCCTCAGTTCCCCACCTGAAAGGAGAGGGCTGGAGGTGAGGAGAAGAAAAGGAGAGGAGGGATGGGGCCAAGTGGTCCCAGGGTTCGTCAGGGTGGGGCAGGTGCGGAGATGCCCTGGGCGGGAAGCCTCTCCTCTAAGGGTTGTGTTCCTCCCGACGCCACTTACAGTCAGCGCTATGCCGAGGTCTTGCGCTCAAGATCAGCGAGCCCAAACTAGTGGGGACTGGGATCCGAGATTTACATACCTAGAGACATATCTAGGAAGTTAACCTTTTTCCGACTGGGATGATTTGGCGGCACTTTTTCAGAAAGTGTTGGCTTCTGAAACGAAGCCATCTCCTCTGTATCATGGCGCCACACACTCCGAGGTAGGGCGCGTGTACCGCCCCCTTACCGCGCAGGAGGAGCAGGGTGGTGAGCTAACCTGATCCTCCAATCATAGCCTCTCCCTTCGCTGTTGCTAAGCCCCCAAGGGGTGGAGCTGGGCGTATACCCCTCACCAAGTCTCCTATCAGGAGCTTGGCTCACTAGAAGAAAAAAAAAGGAAAGACCCGCCCATCTCCCACCCCACACCCCTTTCTAAAAATATTCTCTCCACGCAGAGCACTCTCTAGTTGGCTACAAGTTTCCAGTGTATGTGGTGTTCCGGCCCTTGCCTTTCACAGTTCCTAGGACCCGTTTCTCCTCTTTGCTGTTGGCATTCATGGCGAATAAAACCTTATATTCTTGACTTAATGGGCTGGTGCTCTGCTTCTCTCAAATTCCAAGAGCGAGCACAAATTTAACATCTAGGGAGGATTCACAGGTTTGCAATGCCACACGCTTTCTTTTCTGTCTTTCTTTTCATTTTTGTTTTCTGTTTTTTGTTTTTTGCTTTTTTGAGACAGAGCATTTCTCTGTCGCCCAGGCTGGAGTGAAGTGGCGCCAACTCCGTTCACTGCAACCTCCGTCTCTTGGGTTCAAGCGATTCTCCCACCTCAGCCTACCAAGTAGCTGAGATTACAGGAGCGCGCCACCACGCCTGGCTAATTTTTGTGTTTTTAGTAGAGATGGGGTTTCACCATGTTGGCCAGGCTGGTCTCCTGGGCTCAAGTGATTCACCCGTCTCGGCTCCCCTCATACCACTGCGCCCACACTTTCCCTCCCTCCCTCCGTCCCTCCCTTCCTTCTTTCCTTCCTTCCTTCCTCCCTCCCTCCCTCTCTTCCTTCTTCCTAACTTATTTTTTTCCATCCGCCTTGGCATCCCTCCCTCACCACAATTTCTTTTCCTTCCTTCCTTCCTTTCTTTCTTTCTTTCTTTCTTTCTTTCTTTCTTTCTTTCTTTCTTTCTTTCTTTTTCTTTCTTTCTTTCTTTCTTTTTCTTCCTTCCTTCCTTCTCTCTTTTCCTTCCTTCCTTCCTTCCTTCCCTCCCTCCTTCCTTCCTTCCTCCCTCCCTTCCTTCTTCCTAACTTCTCTCTTTCCACCCGCCTCAGCCTCCCTCCCTTGCCGCACCAGCTATTCCCTCCCCTCCCCTCCCCTCCCATTCTCTCCCTTGCTTCCTTGCTTCCTTCTTCCTTTTTTCCTTCCTTCCTTCCTTTCTTTTTCTTTCTTTTCTTTCTTTCTTTCCTCAATCTGTTGCCAAGGTTGGCATGCCTTAACCTCTCAGGCTCCTCCCGGGCTGTAGAGATGGGGATCTCACCATGTTGGCCAAGCCGATCTCAAACTCCTGGCCTAAAGCAATCCTCCCACCTTGGCCTCCCAAAGTGCTGGGATTACAGGCATGAGCCACCATGCCCAGCCTGCCACATGGTGTTCAATGACCTTAAAGATGTGTCCATGACATTTCTTAAGAAAAATGTAATTGTTCCTGTTATCACCTAATACTGCTCAATCAAACGCTATTTTAAAATGTTAGAGAAATCTTGTCACTGGCTCTTCAGTAGAAACAAAGATCAAATTAATACATTTTCAAAGGTAAAAATATGTTCAAGCTATTGCAGAAGCCACAACATAAATAAATGCCTGAAGAGATTTTGAAAAATGTAAATTATTTAACTATTTATTGCATTTAAGTAAATGCTTTGCACCTGGGACCTAAAGATTAATAAATAAATCTGTTTCTCCATGCATATACAATTGCCTGAAGACAATAAATGCATGCAAAATATTAATTTAGGTGCTGTAATTTAGTCTGTCAACAAATACTCAGCTCCTGCTGTGTTAGGTTCTGAGGATACAGGTATGTACAAAATGTATTTGAGATTCAAAGGAGAAAATTCACCTAAGGAATCAAGAAAAAATTACTTAAATCCTGAAAAATTAGGGAATAATTGTAGGGGTGGGAATGGTATTTCTTGGCAGAGGAAGCAGCACTACTAACACACTGTGGAAAGTTCTGTTAATTCCATGGGGTGGATACTGAGAGATGAGTCTAAAGAGATCAACAGATATTAGATCATGGAGTGACTTTTATATTATGCTAATGGTTTGGGACTTTTTTTCCATCAGATTTATTTTTCTGTCAGGTATGAAGTGAGAATGAAAGAGGATCAAAGATAGAACCCCAAGAAAATTAAAAAGAACATTGAGTAGAAAATATCAGAGAGATATGGGTAGAACCAGGAAAGAGGTATTCATTTATTAAGGGAGAACTCCAGGAGGAACCGACGGGTCCATCTTGTCAAGGGTTGATAGAAAGTCAGATGAGCTAAGAACTGATTAATTCATTAAATTTAGTAATTATGAGATCCGGTTTTTACCTTCAGCAGAGTTCTAGCAGGCTATAAACTGATAAACAACTAATTTTTATTTAACAAACACATATAGCATTTACTATCTGCCAGGCATAGTTCTGAGAGCTTTACAAATATTCAATAATTTAATCTTCACAATAACCCCATGAGAAATAATATTATCTCCTTTTACCAGCAAGGAAAAGAAGGCACAAAGACATTTAAAAAATTGCCCAAGGACACAGAGCTAGTAAATGTTGGAATTACTTCAAACCCATGCAGTTCAGCTCTAAAAATCATGCTTGTAACTACTACCTTTACACAAGGTAGTATAGGGTGGCTTTTTTTTTTAAATTATACTTTAAGTTTTCGGGTACATGTGCACAACGTGCAGGTTTGTTACATATGTATCCATGTGCCATGTTGGTGTGCTGCACCCATTAACTCGTCATTTACATTAGGTATATCTCCTAATGCTATCCCTCCCCCCTCCCCCAGCCCCACAACAGGCCCCGGTGTGTGATGTTCCCCTTCCTGTGTCCATGTGTTCTCATTGTTCAATTCCCACCTGTGAGTGAGAACATGCAGTGTGTGGTTTTCTGTCCTTGCGATAGTTTGCTCAGAATGATGGTTTCCGGCTTCATCCATGTCCCTGCAAAGGACATGAGGGTAGTTTTTTTTTAATGGAAGAGATTAAATTAAACATGCTTATAGGTCATGAGAAAGGAGCTAGCAAAGAGAGACACATTAGAAATAAAGAAAAGGGAGGCCGGCCCAGTGGCTAACACCTGTAATCCCAGCACTTTGGGAGGCCAAGACAGGCAGATCACTTGAGGTCAGGAATTCCAGACCAGCCTGGCCAACATGGTGAAACCCCAACTGTACTAAAAATACAAAAGTTAGCCGTGCATGGTGGTGCGTGCCTGTAATCCCAGCTGCTTGGGAAGCTGAGGCAGGAGAATTGCTTGAACACAGGAGGCAGAGATTGCAGTGAGCTGAGATTGTGCCACCACACTCCAGCCTGGGCGACAGAGCCAGACTCTGTTTCAAATTAATAAATTAAATAAATAAAAATAAAGAAAAGGAAGTAAGGAAATAATCAATGAATTCCCTTTCTCCCTAGGTTTCAGAATTGAGCCATAGTAGAGATGGGACCAGGAGATAACTTTGAAAGACATCATGCTTTGCTTGAAATTGCTTGTTATTTGATTAATTTGATCTTGCATAACTTTCACTTCTCTTAGTTGAACTTCTCTGCCTTCATTCAAATAGGTTCTCTCAAATTCGAAGAGTGAGCACAAATCTAGCATCTAGGGACAGACTTGCAAAACCACGCAGAAACCAAACTGAGCCTTTTAAAACATCAGTCTTGGCGTGGTGCTCATGCCTGTAATCTCAGCACTTTGAGAGGTTGAGGCGGGAGGATCCCTTGAGCCCTGGAGTTCGAGGTCAGCCAACAAAGTGACAACAATGTGAGACCCCGTCTCTACAAAAAATTAAAAAAATTAGCCGGGTGTAGTGGTGCGTACCTGTGGTCGCATCTACTCGGGAGGCTGAGATGGGGGGCTCGCTTGAGCCAGGGAGGCAGAGGCTGCAGTGACCCATTATCTCGCCACTGCAACTCCAATCTGAGAGACAGAGCAAGATCCCGTCTCAAACAAAACAAAACAAAACAAAACAAAACAAAACAAAACAAAACAAAACAGCAGGGACAGTGTGGAATTCTGGCAACAGCAGTGGCAACAGCAAAAGCCAGTTTCTTGAGGCAGCAATGGCAGTGTTGCAAATCACAGTATCTAGTGTCTGGCAGTGGTGGCCTCTTCAGATTCGTTTTGATGTGTGATTTTAGCTAATACTATAAATTTCTCACCTTTCTTGGTTCCTGCACTTTTTCCTGAGCTTGGTTCTTTAGACATCATGGCTATTCCTTGAGCTATGTAACATAACAGGCTTTCAATAAATTTCTTCTATGCTTAAAGCAGCTAGGATTTGTCACATTCAACTAAGAAATCTGTTTCTACTGGCATCAAGAGAAATATAAAGGAGATAACTCATTGCTTTTTGCTTCAGTTTTGGGCACCAGTTGTTACCAGACAAACTACAGTGAAACCAAAGAAAATCGACCAGGTTTGTGAGGAGATTTAAATCATGTCATCTGAAGCATGGTTGAAGAAATTTTGCCCGTAGAACAGAAATCTCAGGGGACCATAATAACTGTCTTCAAATAATTTTATGGAAGAGGGAGTGAATTTATTATTCTGTCTGGCAGGAGAGGGCAGCATTACCCCAAGTTGACCCAAATTTCAGGAAAACAGATTTCTGCACTGTATAGAGACAAACTTTCTAATAATGAAAACTAAAACAATGAGACAAAACTACAACGGGAGAAGCTGCATTGAATTGACATACTTGACACTGTGAATATTAAAGCAGAAGCTAGATTACTGCCTACTTCAATGAGTTTGGTTCAGTGGTTACTGAGCTTCCTTTTAATCTGATATTGCAAAAAAACAGACACACAGAGACTTCTCTTGCTAGTTATTTAAATCACATGACTTAAGACCATTCTCAGTTTCTCAGGTTTTAAAAATACGAATGAACATAGTAATCAAGGAACACACAGTTAATCATTGCACTAGAGAGGCAATAGCAACATAAAAGATTTTAAGTACCTAGGATGGAAATTAAGCACTATGATATTTCAGTAAAAAACTGAACCTGCTAATTTTCTGATTTTTTTTGTAGAGATAGGGATCTCCCTGTGTTGCCCAGGCTGGTCTCGAAATCCTCGGCTCAAGTGTCCTGCCTTCCTTGGCCTCCCAAAGTGCCGGGATTTACAGGCATGAGCTGCCGTGTCTGGCCTTAGCTATCAATTCTTAGGTAGATTTCCTTTGCAAAACCAGGCCCACAGGTGTGTGCCACCACATTTTGCTAATTTTTTAATTATTTGTAGAGACGGGTTTTCACCATGTTGTCCAGGCTGCTCTCAAACTCTTGACCTCAAACAATCCAATCGCGTAAGCGTCCCAAAGTGTTGGGATTACAGGCGTGGGCCACCACACCTGGCCAAGGTTGAGTTCTTTAGAGAGAGAGCTCGGTTATATTGTTTTCGGCCAACACTTTTTAGGAATAAAATAATTTCTATTGCTAGGTTGTGTGCTTTTTTAAGATAAGCTTAATTTATTCTCCGGTGGGTAATCAGTTGATCCCTAAATAGATATATGTTCCAACGATATTTAGGGCAAACCTCTATTTCTTCCTTTTCCAAAAAAAAAACCCAATTTTTAAATTATACTTTTAAACGATCAGTTTCACTCATATTTTTGTAGGCAGTCTGGAAAACATAAAAAAGTAAATAAATAAGCTGGGCACGGTGGCTCACGCCTGTAATCCCAGTATTTTGGGAGGCCAAGGCGGGCAGATCACCTGAGGTCAGGAGTTCGAGGCCAGCCTGGCCAACATGGTGAAACACCATCTCTACTAAAAATACAAAAATTAGCAGGGTGTGGTGGTGCATGCCTGTAATCTCAGCTACCTGGGGGGCTGAGGCAGGAGAATCGCTTGAACCCGGGAGGCAGAGGTTGCAGTGAGCCAAGATTGCACCACTGCACTCCAGCCTAGGTGACAGAGTGAGACTTCAGTTCAAAAAAAAAAAAAAGGAAATAAATAAAATCAAATATTCAAAGATCATTTTAAACATTTCATTTATTTCCTTCTAGCCACACTTTCTATGTTAAACAATTTGAATCTAGCATTTAACAGTACAGTAGGAAATTATAGTTAACAATAATTTATTGTATATGTCAAAATAACTGGAAGAGAAGATTTGTAATGTTCCCAACACAAAGATAAGATAAATGTTTGAGGTGATGGATATCCCAGTTACCTTGATTTTATCATTATACATTGTATATAGGTATCAAAATATCACATGTAACTCCAAAATATTTACAACTATTATATATCAATAAAAAATAAAGGTTAAAAACCCATACATAGTAAAAAAAAGGATATATATATGTATATATATTAAATTTTGTTTCTTGCTTTTCTGCCTCAGATTTTTAAGCTTCTGGTTATATAACTAAAAAAAAAAAATCTTTAATGCATGGCTTTAAATACCTACCTAATGTTGTTGTTACTTAAATATAAAGAATACATTCCTAATTTCATGATTATCACTGCAGCCCTAGCAGTTGACATTGATTTGGGGTAATTTTATCCAGATTTTAAAAAGCAATTTTATGAAAGGTTATTGTTTACAGATAACGAATACTATAGCCAACCTCAATGCCACAATAAAATGTGATAGGCTTAATTCACAGCCAAATAACTCCGGTTTTAACATGAACCCTTTATTGTTAAGTAAAATTTCAAAATACAATACTGTACAGTGTGAATTTTTGGATCCTTTGCAAAATGGCTAATTTAAATTGATGCTCATGAAGGGTGTGAAATAATGAAAATGCTTACATTCTAATTTTAAGTGAAGAGCTGAATACAAAATAGTCTAGTCTACTTACAATTATATTTGAACCTTTATAGAAAAAACAGATTTACAAATACATCAAATGTTAACAAATGTTTTGGGTTCATGGACTGAAGCGTTATTACTTTTGTTTCTATTTTCTGGTATTTTCGGATTTTTTTATTTTAATTGCTTATATAATAGGAACAAATAAAATAAAACCTTATTAAAGAAGTAAATAAATCTGTCATGATTATATCAGATATTTAAATTGGGGAGGTAGTATGATATGCTAGAATGAATAAGGGACTTATTCATTGTCACTTACTAGCTTTGTGACCTCAAAGAAGATACTTAACCTTTCTATGTTTCTCTTAAGTCCCTTATAAGAGAACTGTAAAGCCTTACCAAATCTCTTCTGACAAAGAGAATTTTTACCTCCTCTCGACTTCTGTTGCACTTTATGCATCCTTCTTATACCATAGCATATATCATGTTGCATATGAATTATTTGCACATCTACCTTAATTGTATGTGTCACAATTTGTATTTCATATTAAATTGTTTGTTTATTTGTCAGTTATGCATCTCCTCCACTAGACTGCAACTACAAAAAGTCAAGGATTATGTTTCTTTTCTTAACCTAGTAGTTTACTGATAATAATAATAACCAGCACCTAGTACTCTGATGACAATGATACTAAGTAGTATTTATTAAGAACATACTTTCTGTAACCAGTCTTATGAAATGGATTTATTTATTTATTTATTTATTGTTGAGGCAGGGTCTCACTCTGTCACCCAGGCTGGAGTGTGGTGGCACGAACACAGCTCACTGCAGCCTTGTCCTCCTGGGCTGAAGCAATCCTCAGCCCCGCGTGTAGCTGGGACCACAGGCATGCACCACCATGCCTGGCTAATATTTTTATTATTATGTTTTTTGTAGAGACGGGGTTTCACCCTGTTGCCTAGGCTACTCTCAAACTCCTGAGCTCAAGCAATCCACCCACCTCAGCTTCCCAAAGTACTAGGATTACAGGCACGAGCCAGTGCACTCAGTTGCACATGCTGTTAAGAAGCATCTGGCCTTGGATATTATTTTTACTCCCATTTTACATATGAGGAAATTGAAACATAGAAAGGTTAAGTATCTTCTTTGAGGTCACAAAGCTAGTAAGTGACAATGCCAGGATTTAAACTCAGAATGCACGCATGAGTAAGTGAATGATAAATAAATGAATCTATCCCCTGAACCCCTACTAAGTTGTGAATTCTTCAATGGTGGTGAATTCATCTTTATGAGTCTTATTCATCTTTGTGCCACCAATATTTCCAGCATAGTATCTGGCACATAGTTGGCATTCTGATGTTTGATGGACAAAAGGACAAAGAATGTTTGGAACATGTGGTTATACATGTGGTCGGTTAGTTTTGTTATATAATCACATGCTTCACCTCTATCTTTGGATAATTGAAATGTGTTATAGGATCACAAAAGAAATGACGTTTTAATCCCAGCACTTTAGGAGGCTGAGTCAGGAGGATGGCTTGAGCCCAGGAATTCAAGGCTCCAGTGGCTGTGATGACATCCCTGTACTCTAGCCTGGGCTACAGAGCAAGATCCCATCTCTAAAAAAAAAAAGGAAAGAAAGAAATAAAAAAAAAGAAAGAAAAGAAACGATGTTATACAGGGGATTGAACCAGGCAAATTCTCCTTCTCCCTCTTTCCCCACCCACTTTAATTGTTGTAGGTTTCTTGTAGCTATTCTTCATCAAGTTGAGGCAGTTCCTCTCTATCACTAGTTTCTTAAGAGTTTTTGTTATGAATCAGTGTTGGATTTTGTTGTATGCTTTTTCTGCAGCTACTCATATGATCATGTGACTTTTCTTTTTAAGCCCGTTGATGTGGTGGATTACCTTAACTGATTTTTGAATCTCCTGATTTAATAGAATGCAATCCAAACATCTTGCTGTCTTGGAAATATTTCATTAGAACTTAGTTAATGAATTTTCTACAAGAAAAAATATGGATTATGATCTTGTAGAAATATTTCTATATGTTTCAAACATAAGGTTTCTAAAGAGACTTTCTTTTAAAGGCTAATATTTTAAACAAGATTGTTAGTTATACTATTAGATTTTTTAAAACTCTTTTCAAGATGCTGTATTTCCTTTTGTTTTTAAAAAGACATGCATACACACACATATATATGTGTGTGTATATATATAGTTTTATCACCCTAGCTAGAGTGCAGTGGTGTGATCATGATTCACCACAGCATTGACTTCCTGGACTCAAGCAATCCTCTTGCTTCAGTCTCCCAGGTAACTGGGACTAAAAGTGTACACTGCCATGACTGGTTAACTTTTTATTTTTTGTAGAGACAGGCTGTCACTATGTTGCCCAGGCTGGTCTCGAGCTCCGGGGCTCAAAGCATCATCCCACCTTGGCCTCCCAAAGGACTGGCGTTACAGGCCTGAGCCACTGCACCCAGCCTGCATTATTTATTTAAGGTGATTTTTAAAAAACATATTCTAAGTGTTAATTTCTGCTGCTTATTAGGTAGCCAAACAGGTTTCCAAATATTTAGCAGTATAAATATACAATCATATAAAGAGAGGATTATATAACTTTTTATTTTTATTTTTTATTTTTTTATTTTTTTTAGGATTATATAACTTTTAAAGAGAGTAAACTCTTTGAACTTTTCTCAAAGCTCATGTTCATATTTCTCAAAATTGCGTAAGTACTTTCCTAGAGAGTAAATAATCTATTATTTCTCTTATCATGCAATTCTAGATTACAAGCCTGGCTAATGGTAGACAGCAAATAGAATAGATATAAGTGGAGCAACTATTTAATGCTACTGGTTTTCTTTTTCCTGTTCCACTTTCTTACTCCTGGCCTCTCACTGAACACATTAGTGGTGTCGAAATGTAAAATCAGGTGGATAATATATCAAAACATGTCGAATATACGGTTTGATAGAAGACATAAGACCTAGTGTTTGATACATCAGTAGGGTGACTATAGTTTACAATAATATCTTGTGCACTTCAAAATAGCTAGAGGAGAATCATTAAAATGTTTCTAGCATAAAGAAAAGACAAATATTTAAGTTGATGGATATCCCAAGTAACACTGATTTGATCTTTACAAATTATATGAATGTATTAAATTATCACATGCACCCTAAAACTATGTCCATCTATTATGCATAAATAAAAAATATTGTTTTAAAAAACAAAAAATACAAAGAAACCAAACATAACTGGAGGCAAATGATTCTGAGCCAAAAAAAAAAAACCAAAACATCATGTTGCACACCATGAATATGTACAATTTTTACTTATCAATGAATAAAATAAATGAAATGTTTTAAAAACACCAAGAGAAATGAAATCATTTATGTAAAATCATTTATGTTGTAAATATATACGAGAAGAAGTTAGAAAGGAGCAGAACTCTCCCTTTGTAACTATGCTAATTTTCTCACACAAATGAATTACATATGGGATATGCTGAAATGTATGAAGGAAATTTTGGGGGAAGTTTTATCCAAATTTTACTTGACATTTCCTTTTTTTGTTGTTGTTGCGCAGGCTGGAGTGCAGTGGCATGATCTCAGCTCACTGCAACCTCCACCTCCTGGGTTCAAGTGATTCTCCTGTCTCCTTCTCCCAAGTAGCTGAGATTACAGGTGTGTGCTACCATGCCTGGCTAATTTTTTTATTTATTTATTTTGTTTGTTTTTGAGACAGAGTCTTGCTTTGTTGACAGGCTGGAGGGCATGGGCATGATCTCGGCTAATTGCAACCTCCTCCTCCCGGGTTCAAGTGATTCTCCTGCCTCAGCCTCCCGAGTAGCTGGGACTATAGGTGCGTACCACCATGCCCAGCCAATTTTTGTATTTTTAGTAGAGACGGGGTTTCACCATGTTGTCCAGGATCATCTGGATCCCTTGACTTCATGATCTGCCTGCCTCGGCCTCCCAATGTGCTGGGATTACAGGCGTGAGCTACCGCACTTGGCCAATTTTTGTATTTTTAGTAGAGACGGGGTTTTGTCATGTTGGCCAGGCTGGTCTTGAACTCCTGAGCTCAAGTGATCTGCCCACCTTGGCCTCCCAAAGTGCTGAGATTGCAGGTGGGAGCCACCTTGCCGGGTCTCCACTTGACATTTTCAAGTGTTGGTTGCATTTTTAAAGTTGCCTTTGAGAAAGTTGGTGCTGCAATTTGGCTATGGTTTGTTTGTCCTCACCAAAGCTTATGTCAAAATTTGATTACCAATGTGGCAGTGTTGGGCGGTAGGTCCTAGTGGGAGGTGTTAAGGCAATGGGGTGGATCCCTCATGAGTGGCTTGGATGCTGTTCTTGAGTTCTCACTCTCTCCAGACTGAATTTGTTCTCATGGAATGGATTAGTTCCTGCAGAGTTGGTAGTTATAAAGCTAGGATGCCCCTCAGGTTTCCCTCTTTTCACATGTGCCTGATTCCCCTTTGACCTTCGCCACCATGTTTTCATGCAGCACAAAAGCCCTCACGAGAAGCTGAGCAGATGTCAGAGCCATGCTTCTTGTACAGTCTGCAGAACGAGGAGCCAAATAAATTTCTCTTCTTTATAAATTACCTAGCCTCAGGTATTCTATTACAGCAACAAAAAATAGACTAAGACAGTAAGATATCAGAATAGTGAACTCAAATGCTAAGCATGGCAAGAATATCTTTGAGGCTAATACAAAACAATGGCATTCATTCAGTCATTTCACAATATGGGTTGACTACCTATTTTCTCCTTCGTAATTTACTAGTGTCTTCCAAAAGACTGCCAGGATGGCTAAATAGTAGAAAGGAGAGCCTCCTTGCAACACTGGTTTGCAAGCTGGAAAAAGAACATCCCCAGCATGGACTGAAGGTGCTCACTCTGAAGAGGGGAAGGGCAGGTTGGATTTTATGCCTTGCAGAGCCTCATACATATTCAGGATATCATACATTTTTAGCAGGTTTGGAGGAAAAGCTTTACATATTTATGAGGGGAGCTAAGTACATATGGATTGAGTAAACATACATCCCACGTTCACTTTGGGGCAGGGCTTTCTTTACATGAAAAAGTGAACTCCAGGACACAAAAGTGGTTTGTGTGTAGCCTCTATAAGATGGATGAAACTGGCCTAAGGTTTCTGTTAGCTTATCAGAAAAAAAAATGTATGGTTGGTTGGTCTTCTGTCCAGTCAGAGTTATAGCTGATAGCTCCCATTGTTGGAGAGTTTAGCTGTAGGAATTTAGAAATTTGCCATTTCAACCAGACCCTGAATCTTCAACCCATAACTTTGTTTCCTTAATCTTTGGGTTCATCTTAGTTGACAAAGGGGCGTCTATTTTGTTCTCTCAGATCACACTAGGTTCTGTAGTGCAGAGAAAACTGAGACGCAGTAGGGAGAGCAACAAATACAAAATCATAAAATAACAGAGAATTGTGAAAAAGTCATATAATAGACTAATGATCAATGTGCTGTAGAATCAGAGAGTAGAAGAAAAATTCTCTCTTATGGTATAAAGGTGTAGAGAAACAATCACAAGCATATATGCACATAACAACAGAGCCCCAAATACATGAAACAAAAACTGACTAAATTGAAGGGAGAAAGAGAAAATTCAACAACAATAGTTGGAGACTTTTAATAATGGGTATAGTGTATACTTCAAGTAGGTGATTTGTATGGTATGTAAATTATATATCAACATGCCTGTTTAATTTCTATTTTTTATTTTTATTTTTTAGAGGTGGGATCGTGTTCTGTTGCCCAGGCTGGAGTGCAGTGGCGGGATCATAGCTTACTGCCGCTTTGAACTCCTGGGCTCAAGTTATCCTCCCACCTAAGCCTCTTGAATAGCTGGGACTACAGACACACACCACGACACCTGACTACATTACTGTTTTCTCATTTTTTTAGAGCAGGGTGTCACATGGTGAGAGCAGAAGCAAGAGGGTGGGTAGGTGCCACACGCTTTCAAACAACCAGATCTCGTGAGAATTTGTTCACTTTTGGGAAGACAGCATCAAGCTATGAGGGATCCTCCCTCATGACCCAAACACCTCCCACCAAGCTCCACTTCCATCATTGGACATTACATTTCCACATGGAATTTAAAGGCAACAATAACACCCAAACTGTATCAACCGCCATGCTTGGCTAATTTTAAAAATCTTTTCTAGTGATGAGGTCTCATTATGTTTTCCAGGCTGATCTCGAACTCCTGGACTCAAGTAATCCTCCTGCCTCAGCCTCTCAAAGTGCCAACACTACAGGCATGAGCCATCCTGCCCGGTGGAGGCTGATTTTTTATTTCATGTCTACTGGCTATTTCCTGTTTCTCCTTTTGCAAAATATATTTTACATGCTACACCTGTTTTTCAACTGGGATATTTATATTTCCTTGACTTTAGGAGCTCTCTGAATCTTATGGATATTAGCCTTTGGTCTGTCATATGATTGGAAGTCCTCTCATACACATTTGCCTATAACATGTTGGAAACTACATTATATTTCCTATTCTTTATCTATGTCTTTCAGGATCCCCTTCTCACATAAATATGTATAAAGTGGCAAGAAGATTTTGATGGAAAGTCTGTGATTTTTCTGATGCACATCAGAAACTGTTTGAATTTAAACTAACCTTCACCTTTATTACATAGACTTTATACAATATCCAAATTCAAAATTAAAGCTGTCTCCTTACCAGATCACCAGATCTTTCTCAATTTTGGCTAGTTTACCTCCTAAAAGGGCAGCATTATCTTCTTTGTTTCCATGTTTTCAAGGGGTTATTCATACACAAAGTTAAATGTGCAATGCTTTTTTTCCCCCAGCTAGGATAATTGTTTACAGATTGACATAATGCCATATCCTTTGTACAGAAAAAAATAATATTTGAGAGGTTATCCCATACTTCATTTAATACCAAGAGAACATTGTAAAAGCATTGATTGATTTAGAAATATAAACCCCTTTATTTTTATTTATTTTAAAAATTGTGGTAAAACATATAAGATAAAACTTACCATCTTTTTTTTTTTTTTTTTTTTCCTTGAGACGGAGTCTCGCTCTGTCGCCCAGGCTGGAGTGCAGTGGCGCAATCTCGGCTCACTGCAAGCTCCGCCTCCCGGGTTCACGTCATTCTCCTGCCTCAGCCTCTCCGAGTAGCTGGGACTACAGGCGCCCGCCACCACGCCCGGCTAATTTTTTGTATTTTTAGTAGAGACGGGGTTTCACCGTGGTCTCGATCTCCTGACCTCGTGATTCGCCCGCCTCGGCCTCCCAAAGTGCTGGGATTACAAGCGTGAGCCACCGCGCCCGGCCAAAACTTACCATCTTGATGTACCACCTTAACTATTTTTAAGTGTACAGTTCAGCAGTGTTGTGCATATTCACATTGTTGTACAACAAATCTACACTCTTACAGTAACATATTAAAAAATACAACAAATATTACTTCCCTACAGATCACTACTTAATAATTTTATTTATTCTTAGGGGTTTTATAAAAATATGCCTAATTTCCACATGATCATTTTCCATTATTGAAAATTTGAAACAAAGTTAGAAAAATAAAGATTCTTCTTACAAATAAATATACAAGGCATTAAGATGTTATTGAGGAAAATAAAGTTATAAATATTAATTTACAAATGCAAGTTTATAAAATTGCACCTTTACACAGAGGATAAATGCTTGAGGGAATGGATACCCCATTCTCTTTGATATGATTATTTAACATTGCACGCCTGTATCAAAACATCTCATGTACCCACAAAAATTAAAAATTAAAAATTAAAAATTAAAAAAACAAAACAAAAACCCAAATGGCATCTTCGTATATTAGTTATAACATTGAGGTTTAACACACTTGAGACTGGTACTATTTCTGAAATGTAATTTTCTTGGTCAATATGCATAATGCCATTTTTTGGCTCACTAAGATAATTTTCATAAATTGACATAATGACATATCCTGTATGCAGAATAGCAAACATAAGGCTTGAGAGGTGATGCTATATTTTATCTTATGTAATACCATTTGTATTGAAAACACGAGATTTTAATATTTAATTGTTAGATAATAACACCCTCTAGTAAGATACTTATGTTATGTTTTTCTATTTTTAAAAAGACATAATGCATTAAGTCTTGAAAACAATTTATTATTATTTTCAATAAGATGTGTTACTTTTATTACCTTAAATTGGATGTCAGAAAAAACTACTTGTTAAATTTATTCCTTTTGGCATTATCCATTTTCATGATGACAAAGGAACATTTAGTTTCAAATCTGGAATTTAAGTCACAAAAGATGCCATAATAACTGAGGCACTGAAAAAATACATCCTATTATAATAACTAAATATCACAACTGAAGAGTATGAAACATCCTAGGTTTGTGTGACTTTGAAAATGCTCTCTTGCTAGGATCCTGGAAAAGCAATTCTGCCTTGAATGATGCTACCCAATTAACATCACATTTGCTTTCTGAGTATTTTTAAAGGTGTTTTGTACTTTTACATCTGTAGGTAAAAGATTTTAAATTAATCTTCCTCTAAATTGTGACATTCTGAATATTATTAACTGCATTACAAAATAGTACAATTGTACACTACAAAATGAAGGTAAATTTCAGAAATTATATCTCTTAGTTTGTGTACATTTGGATAATTCAAGCCTACATGTTTTTTCCCCTGGCCTAAATTGGCTTTGGTTTTCTAACTCCTATTCTTCCAGTGCCCTCTTTTGTTCTGTATCAAGTAGGCTCAACTTAAAAATAGGAATAATAATTATAAAATGGTACAGAATTTTGCAATGGAAAAAGAGCCTTGAGGGTGGTCCAGTCCAACCCTGTCATTTTAGGGACAAAGAAAACTCCTGAGAAGTCTGTTATTTTCCCCATGACACCCAACTAGGAATTGGTGAAACAGGACGAAAAAACTGATTTTCTGAGTCACATTGCATTGTCGATCAAGGAAATTTTAGGAGAGAAAGGTGGTAATGGGATATTTTAATTTTTTAATTGTCAAAACATACCTAGAGCGTCTTAAAATTTAGAAAACTTAGCTAAGAAGTTTGACTTTGGGGTGAAAATTTTGCTACCATTTTGAACTACCTACCTTCAAATAAATGGGAAGTAAAAATAAATGCATCAAAAAACATGAAGTTGGGCAAGTAATGACCTAAGCTTGCTCCTTTTTTATTCCTTGTATTTTTTCAATCACATTAAAAAATGCATTTCTGTATTTGTTAAATCAATTCATGAATCTTCACAGAGTCATGGTAAGGTTTTTCAGGAGAAACATGCTTCACATATTCTCCTCTGTCTACAGCTATTGTCTTTGCTTTTTTTCTCTTTCCACTACATTGGATAAGGTGCCTTTACTCCTTCCCTCTACCCCCCAACCTTTTTTTTTTTTCTCATTAAGAGTTGCCAGCTTCGTGGGTTCTATTATTTAAGCTCAGATAGAGAGGAGAGATGTAATTGAAGTCCTTCCTAAAGAGTAGAGTCCAGAAAAAAAAATGAATTTCCTTCTTTCTCTCCTTTCTCTCTCTCTCTCTCTCTCTCTCTCTTTTTCTTTTTGGTTCCTTATCTTTCCCATGCAATGAATAGGAACAGTTTGTGGCAGATCCTCCTGTGCTCATACACTCTGGTATACAGCTGGTGAATTTTTCAGCCCTCAGCATGTAGCCTGACTTGGACCAATATCCAGAGCTGCAGAGCTGGGGCCGGGCACATAGCTTCTGTTTTAGCTGTATGGAGAAAATTCACAAACCTGAATTTCGAAATTGAGGGAAAAAAAGATTAAAATGCCTAACTGTGAAATATTCAAATTCCTTTCATTCAATTCATTTTCTTTATATATGGGAAATCTTACAGTCCAATTATCCACTTCAATATAACTTCCAATTACTTAATCAGGGTATTTTGCTATCTTCCACTTGGAAAAGAAAGTGAAACATCACAATAAACCTGTTGTCAGAGATTTTTTTTTCTATTTGTTGACACGGCAAGCAATCACAAATTCTTTCATCTTCTATGTTTAGACTACTGAAAAGTGATTGCTGTCCAACATGATGATTCTAAAGTATATCACACGTTGAAACATAAAAAACGTTTAAGTTTTGGTGCACAAATTAATTCAACAAAGAACAATATCCTTTAGAATATTTTTATTTAACAAAAATTGGAAGAAAACTGAATTTAGCTCAGCCTACATTTAATCAGAAAATCTATTTGGTCAAGACATCCTGTTATCTGAACATTTTGTTCAAAATTCAAAATTTAGCATCTATCCCTAAAGTCATGTTACAGACATGGTATTCAATCCTATTGCTATTAAATTCAAATAAATATACATTTAAAAATAGGGGAAACATATTGTTCAGTTCCACCATATTTTTCCATATTTATTATATCAAATATCCTATGTGTATTGGGTAAAAAGATACATTCGGTAGGAGAGCTACACCCTTTATTAATGTGACTGCTTCCTTTTTTGGGCTGAAGCCTGTCCATTGTACTTCTACATTCGGATATTCAGATAAATTATCTACTTTCACAAGCGTGGTGAAGCATTACCAGCTGTATATTTAGGCATACTCTGCAAATCTGAGATTTTCTTAGGAATATATGAGCTCTTTGTTAATAACCTTCTGCAAAGGATAGGATGGAACATTCTGTGGTTTCTCCACTAGTATACAAAGTACCATATAATAATAATAACAATTTTTTTTCTTTCCTTAAGTATCCCACTGAAAGTATTCATTCATGCTCAGGTGGTTTTGTTAAGTTTCATTCACCATTTGCTCTGATTTTTTAATACAAAAAGAGTTTGCCATAACTGCAGCTTTTTATACTAAACTGATGCTTTAAAATAGATGTAGCATCTGCTGCTTTTCATATTTTAGAACACAGAAACAAGTAAAAGTACATGAACTGAAACACCTTTTAAAGATAACAAATAAATGCCTTCTCCTTTAGCTTTTGGATTTAAACTCCCTTGGATCTATTCTTTGGTTTTGATAGGAACCAATACTTGGTTTTTAGATGTTGTTACTGCTTTAGTTTTGTGACTAATAATTCTGCTATAGCATGTACAATGCCATCTATGCACATACTTTAAATTATGCTATCTATACTAGCTAATAAACAAGTATATTGTTACTTGAACACCGCAAACTGGTTACTAACTCCACTCACCTGGAAAGGTTTCCTATAGGCTTCCCCTTTTCCTCTAAAAACTGGTGGATTGTTTATAGCTACTTTCGTTAACTTTGGGTAGGAGAATGAGAAGTATATTTAACTCTATGTGAGTCTGACTCCTCTTTGTGAACCATATGGTCAATTTGAAATATACATTACTTAAATGTTCATTTAAACATTTTGTGTTCAAATGAAAAATATCTATCCTTTATACACAGACACAGTCACTATGTGTAGACCAAGTTTTTCAGTGAAAAATGAAAATAAAATTCAGTGGTAGAACTGCTCTCCATGAACATGAATTTGGCTCTCAGCCCTTACCACTGCTCTGCAATGCAAAAGCAATGGAGAGCAGGCTCTCTGAGTGTGTACACTTAGGAATGAGAAGGAAATCGCTGGCAGAATATGCTTTAGAATAATGTCTAGTGGTAGAGGTTTGAAAGAAGAATCTAGAGAATGTTATCTCCATATTAACACATGGTGAATTATTTAGCATATTAACATATATAGCATATGTAGAAGGAATGCTCTCAGCTGGAAGCATCATCTCATGTGCTTCACTCATTCATTCAACAAATACTTATTGAGCCAGATAGTGTTCTAGGTTGTGTGGATACAGCGGTGACCAAGGAACACAAAAATCCCTGCCCTTATGGAGCTTACATTCCAGTGATGGGAGGTGGACTATAAACTCGTAAGTAACATAAATATGATATTAGATAACGATAAGTGCTGTGGAGAAAAAAAACAATAAAGGAGGATAAGTAGGTGTGTGTGTGGGAAAGTTGTAATATTAAATAGCACGGTCAGGAAAGACCTTGATGCTATGTGTCATTTGCGCAAAGGCCTGAAGGAGATGAGGGCGTCAGCTAAGGGGAAATCTGGTGGAAGAGTTTCACAGGGAAAAGGAATAGCTACATGCAAAGACCCTGAGGTTGGGTGAGTGGCTGATGTGTTAGGGGGACAGGTTAAAGTAGCGTGAGTAGAGTGAGAGAGATGAGAAAGTAGAGGGACATGAGCTCAGAGTAGTAAGAGGGGAAGGAGAACATTTCTTACAGCTATGAAGGAGCCATCATACAATTTTTGGCTTTTTATTTGACCGTGATGAGAAAGTATTGTAGGGTTTTGAACAGAGGAATGAAATAATTTGACTTCTGTTGTAAACAAGTCATTCTGGCTGTTGTATTGAGAACAGACTGTAGGGGGCAAGAGTGGAAGCAGGAAATAGATAATCGTGTGCTATTACAAGAGTCCAGGTGAGAGATGATGGTAGTTTGGAACAGAGTAATGGGAAATGGTTAGATTTGGAATAAATTTTGAAGGAGTACAAATAGATGTAGAATGTGAGAAAAATAGAGATATTAAGATTGTCAAATGTTCTACATATTTTCAAGTTATTTCTCACTTTACGTACGGTATGTATAAGGAACATGTCTAAAAAGTTGTAACTGATTCATATTTGAAACCTATCAGAGTAATTTCTTATTTAAGAGAAACACATAGTGAAGCCATAAGAAAAGGACTTTTAAAATAAATAATTTACTCATTCTCTAATTTCTGTTTTTGGTGTCACAGTTTATATATGTTACCGAGTTTTCTAAAAGCAGGATACACCTGATTTTACATAAACCATAAGATCCTTTTGTAGATCAGGAACATTTTCGTTGAATGGAGCTATAGACATCTATTCTCTATGGCAGAGGAGCAGCTCAAGTATATCCATATTTTACATAGGATAGCACAGAAAGAGCCTCACTAGCTCCTTAGGTTGTGTCTTACAGAGTGTTTATATGTATGGGGGAGGGAGTTACAATGCATACAGTCTACCCATCAGAGACTTGGGAGGCAATGTTCACAATGAAAAGCATTACTGTCAGATAAAAGTCTCCTTTAGAGATAGCACAAAGAACTGAATTATCTCAATGGGCTGCTGTAATCCAACTATGATAATCAATTGCATCCATTGCCTCTATAGGGATGATGTTGCCAAGAATGGAATCTCCTTTCTTGCATGGTACTGGAGAAATGGACAAATTGTTTTACTCTAAATCCCTTATTTTAATGTATTGCTCTGTCAATCATCAAAACTTTTTTCCCACTTCAATCCTTCCTCATGATAGACTGATTATAGGCTATTACTATGTTTAAAATCAACATTTCCTTTTAAAGGAGGTGGTTCTGACTCAAAGAACCCCTAGTTAAACTGGCAACATGCTCAGAGATCATCTCTTACAAGGGCTATTTTTCTGAAAATATTTGCCCAGGTGGTTAATTTTATCCATTTGGTGTTGATTCTTTTAAATTTCCAGTTCAGACCGTAACATTTCTTGACCTCATCTAACAATTCTGGGGATGTATTGTATTTCGAGCCTACAGTTCTGTTGACTGATAAAATTCAAATGGAGACATCTATTCTTTTAAAATGTATATAATGCATTTAAACTACTAAAGGATTAAAACTTTCATATTCTTAATTTTAGCTAAATGGATCCTGAGTTTCTGCCAGCTCTTACCCACACTAAGGTATATTCAAAAGCTGTCCCTCTGGGATTAGTCACATCTCACTGAATTCACTCATTGATTAAAGGCCAAGTAAAGGGCAGTTGCTTTTAAGTGACCAATGAACCCATGAGGTATTTTCATGCATTTAACCAATTTCTCAAATTATCATAAGCAACCTGCCAAGGAAGGATTATAAGCAGGAACCATAACACATTTCTTTAGTTTCAACCCACTAAATTAAATCTTGTCTTACTTCAATTTAGTTATCTTCTTACTGCTTAAAGGATAACCAAAAAACGTTAGCAGTTTTGAAGTTAAAAATACAACCACGTTACAGTCCTTTAAAATAAAGAACAAAAAACCAAAATGGCCATTTGAGGACAAGAATAGAAATTCCCATTTTTAAAATTTACATTTTTATGATAACATTGTATATACTGATACTTTGTGAGACCATTGTAGATTTTAAAATGCTTTCACGTTTTTACTTTTTCTACCCCTTAACCACTAGCTATACTTTGTAATAATAGAAAACTTATATTGCTGTGGACTAAAATAAAATTTGGGCATATATATATAATATATCAACAAGGCGTCATGATAATAAAGACAGCCACTATTTGTGGACCCTCACTAGCTCCATATGTTCCTCTGACAATATGTTTCTAAAGATGTAGAATGGCTTAAGCTTGCTTTGAAGTTCAGAAACTGAACATTACCTAAGTACTGTGGCTGACCCACCATTATATTTCAATGAGCAAGCCTTTCAATGGCGAATCTCTAAACCACTCTGTGGGCGTTACCATGGACACTAAGAGGCACTGCATTGCCAAATCAGATGGCTAGAAGAACGTGGTTCTTTTAATATATTTGAGGTATCTGCAGACTTCCAGAACCGGTTCTGTTACAGGTAAACAGGATTTAGCCTTAATTTGTCAGAGATTTTCTGGCAGCATTTAAGCTACACATTTTTGTTTCATTCTCTTCTACACTCTGCCTCAGTCTGTATGTCATCTTTGTTAAAGACCTTATAATGCAGACACATGGTTTCCTAGATGTTAGTCTTGACAATAAGGCCTATATTCAAGATTGAACTGGCAGATAAGGAAAAGGGAGATTTGCTTAGTTTTTCTCCTTCTCAGGAAGACATATTAAATCTTGGGGAGAAAGACTTATTTCTGCCTACACCCTTTCATTTGGTAAGTGTGATCCTTCATGCATTCTTCTTGTACCTTGTGGCTGTTGCTATACATACTCTAAAACAATGAATTTAAAATCTATTTATGTTCTTGGGAGGATCTTCTTTGGTAGGGATTCATTATGTAATCCAGTTAATAGACTGATGAAACCTATTCTTCTATGAAGAGGTTTGATTTATTAAGCTAATATAATTACGCTATTATTTTTACCATAACATGTATTTTATCTTTTAAAATCTGTTTTAATTAAAGGTTATGGAATGAATTCAGTTCTAAGCAGAGGACAAAAATAGGATTAGTTCTTTACTTATCATATAATAGTCATAATTATATAATTAGATATTCTTATGTATTATCAAATATTTCTCAAATATTTACATAAATTTATATTTGTGTATTATAATTTTGCATCTGCAATAGTATTCTAAAGCTGATCTGTGACATCGAGCTAACCAATGTACTGTCAAACATTTATGTCTTTTTCTGATTCTAGTTATTTAAAGTATTTTTACCTTTGGCTAAATTAACAATTTTATTAGTATTAGGCCTGCACAAATTTAAGTCCTCTTTCCATGAACTGCTCTATGTCTCTTTTTAGAGACTAAATCATTAAATATACATAACTCAGCAGTGTTATATAACATTATTCATTGTCTTCCCATATTAATTACTTTTATCCAGGCCACTTATTTAGAATTTCACCTGTATTGGCAAGACTATTATTTGTTTTCATCTCTACAGCAAATACCCAACAGATGCATTAGGAAAATAGGCAAACAGCTGGTAAACAGACTTATTCACTGCCTCAGGGATAACAAAGCAATTCACCAAATCCATCTTTCCCTCATTCATTTCACATTATCATAATTTCCAAATCTTCTGCTTTTGCTCTCTAAGGATTTGAGCATATCTAATGTATAACAGAAACTGAACCCAAACTTGTACCCCATCAGTTTTAATATTAGTTAACAGGATTTCTTTCCTTTTACTAAATTTTGTAGTATGCATTCTTGTTTTTTCTAGTTGTTGAATTTTTTAAGAAGTTTGTATAATTGATAAATAAAAATGTATATATTTATGGTATATAACATGATGTTTTGATATATGTATACGCTGTAGAATGGCTAAATCAAGCTCATTAACGTATCTATTACCTCATGTACTTAATATTTTCTGGTGATGAGAGCACTTAAAATGCAGCAAAATGTGTTTTGGTTTTTGATTGTTTCACCTTCCTTTACTTTTTAATTACAACTTAAATTTCACAGACTTTCATTATGAAGGTTGTAAACAATGTATTTCTTTCTTAATATCCTGAATTATACATTTTCAGCATTTAATATCAATACAATTTTAGAATTTTTATTTTTAAAGACAGGATCTCACTCTGTCACCCAGGCCAAAGTGCAGTGGTATGGTCATAGTTAGCTGCAGGCTTGAACTTCTGGGCTCAAGTGATCCTCCCACCTCAGCCTCCTGAGTAGCTAGGACTACAGATGTGCAACACTATGCCCAGCTAATGTTTTTAATTTTTATTTTTGTAGAGCTAGGGTCTCATGTTTCCCAGGCTGGTCTAGAGCTCCTGGGTTAAAGCAATCCTCCCACCTCGGCCTCCCAAAGTGCTGGGATAATAGGCATGAGCCACCATGCCTGGTCTAACTTTAGAATTTTTAAAATAACGTTGTATTAATCTTCTGGGTCTGGATGAAACCAGAATCACAGAGTTAGATATACAAGGAATGTTGAAACCGTTACCAAGCATTGAGGCAAATGGCAATTTCATTATGCAAAGGAGGAGAAAACCCAGAGTCAGTGGTGTCCATCCAGGACTGAAAACTACGTTACAGTTGAGAGATAAAGCGGTACATCAGAACCAAGAGCAGCAAGGCATCATAAGAAAAACAGCCACCATTTGTGGACCATCACTAGTTCCAGGCATTACACTCAGGCACTAGATAAGCAGGTAGGATTCCAGAACACTGCTGTTGAAAGTCAGAGCAAGAGATTGTTATGTGCATGAAGGAAATTATCAGAAAAGCAACTAGTCAAATGGGACAAAGAGTTCATTCTAATATATACCATATCATTAGAGTTCAGTGACTCACAGAAAGAGATATAACAATACAAATGAATCAGTAAAAAAAAAAAAATCTGAACATTCTCAGCATTCTCTTCTTCCTTATCTGGTAGCTTAATTAATCGTTTTCAAAGAGATTTGTCTTAGACTCCCCTCTCAGTTAATACATTTTCCCTGGGTGAGCCTATCCACTCCCATAGTTCCAAAAGCTGATGACTCTAAAACCTACATCTCTGGCTCAGATCCCTCTCTTGCTTTACATACCCAGCTTTCTATTGCCTAGGAAGAATCTGGAAGTCTTATAGGCTGCTCAAATTCTCCATGTTCAGAATCTAACTCATCACAACCATTTTCCCTGCACAAAGCCTCCTACTCCTGGCTCACTCTCTCGATGGTGCCACTATCCGGCCAACTGCTCAAGCCATAAACCTGACAGTCATTCTTGACTCCTGTCTCCCTTAAGCCCTTATATTCAATCTATTACCAAGTCCCATCAATAATAGCTTCTAAATATTTCTCAAATAATTTACTTCTCACCATCTCCAACACCCTTTCACTCATCTTAGCAATACTGCCTTTCTTCTGGACTACTGAAAAAAGCCTTTTGTATCTGTCTTTGGCCCTCTAGTCTTGCCTCCTCTCCAATACTTTCTCCTCACTGAAGAATGGTTTTTGGTTAATTTACTTCCTTTCTTTCTCTTTTTCTTTCTTTTTTTTTTTTTTTTGGAGATGGAGTCTTGTTCTCTCGCCCAGGCTGGAGTGCAATGCCGCGATCTCCACTCACTGCAACCTCCACCTCCTGGGTTCAAGCGATTCTCCTGCCTCAGCCTCCCAAGTAGCTGGGGTTACAGGTGCCCACCACCATGCCTGGCTAATTTTTGTATTTTTAGTAGAGACAGGGTTTCGCCACATTGGCCAGGCTTGTCTCGAATCCCTGACCTCAGGTGATCCGCCTGCCTTGGCCTCCCAAAGTGCTGGGATTACAGGCATGAGCCACTGTGCCTGGCCTATTTTCTTTCTTAAAACCCTTCAATAACTCCACATTGCCCTTGGGATAAAATCCAAGGCTCAGAGAGATTTTGACCATATATACCATTTTGGTCTCATTTTATGTCTCCTGGCACTTCTGTTCTAAGCCATTCAAACCACTTTCACTTGTTTGAATGGGCGTCCTATACCTTTCCTCCTAGCCTTTGCACGGGCTCCTCCCTCTCTTTACCTCAACAGCTCCTGGTAATCCCTTAGTTCTCAGTTTAGAAATTACCTCCTCCAGAAAGCTTTTCCTGACTCCCAAGTCTGATAAGGTATCCCTTCTCTATTTTCCCTTCACATCTTTTATTTCCTTTACCACAGCAAGTAGCACTCTAACCTCGTACTTTACCTATTTCCCTCATTATGCTATAAATTTCACGAAGGCAGCAACACTGTTGCCTGCTGACCATTGTATTCCTGCAACTTAGCACAGTGTCCAGTACAAAGTAGTTGCTTACAGATGTATGCTAATTAAGGGAAAGAGCAAAGAGACAAGGATTATCAGCTTCAGAAGCCATGGCATAATCTGACTAATGTGAAACTTTTGGTATAAATCAATCAATCAAATCCATTAGCTTGAAGGGACTAGAGAAGTCCCTTTGTTCAATCTCCCACTCAATGTTAAAATCCCTACTACCTCATCCCTTAAACAGAGCTCTCTGTCTTCTCTATGTGAATACTTTAAAGGATGCATTATTTTGCAAGACAGTTAATCCCATTGATGGCTATATCTATTTTTTGTCTTTCTCATACTTGAACATTTTCCTGTTATAAGTTTAATCCATTCCTCTGCCTTCTTTCTTTTATTTATGTTCTGGTTTTTTGAGCAATACAAAATGAATCTTTTCCTTTTTACATATAAGAGCACTTCCAAGTATTTGAAGGGTGTTGTCATGTGCTTCCTAAACCATTAATTCTCAAGCTTTCATTTGCAATGGAATTGCCTAGGGAGCAGGTTAAATATGAAGATTTCCTGGTCCCACCTTCCAAGACTCACATTCAATAGGTCTGGTACGAATCCTAGGAAAATACCTTTTTTTTTTTTTTTTTTTTTTGAGATAGGGTCTTGCTTTGTCACCCAGGCTGGAGTGCAGTGGTGTGAACACAGCTAACTGCAGCCTTAAACTCCCGGGCTCCAGCAATCCTTCTGATAGGGACAGAAGGCAGTGAAATTCTGGGCAGAAGAGGGCAGGTCCCCAGCGAGGGCCCCACTCTCAAGCTGAAAAACCTGATACCGCAGCCCAGAGTGAGAATATACATCCCTGCTTTCCCTCTCGAATGTTGTCTTTTCCAAAACCATCCATGGCCCATCCTGTCCCCAGTCCTGTGCCCCTGAAAACCTCAGGTTCAGCTGGCAGAGAGAGGATAAGCAGCTGGACGTCAGAGACTATGGTTGGATGTCAGAGAGAAGCAGCTTGACTTCAGAGGGACAGCTTGACAGCATAGCTTTGAAGAGGAGTATGACAGGGGATGGCTGGACTTCAGGGGAGGATTGCTTTCCTGCTCCATCCCCTTTTCAACTCCCCATCCCACTGAGAGCCACTTGTATCGGCAATAAAATCTCCCCATTTACCATATTCAGTTTGTTCGTGTGACCTCATTTTTCCTGGATGCTGGACAAGAGCTCAGAGCCATGAGTGTGGATACAAGAGGGCCCACTGAGCTATTAACACTTAAGCTGTCCACAGATGGCAGAGCTAAAAGAACACTGACTGTAACACTCCCTCTGGGGCCTCAGGGGTCATGGTCACCCTACTAGATGCTGCCATGGGGCCCCGCAAGGAGTTTGCTCTTGTCGGTGCCCCAAAGCACTCACCCTGGCTCCTGCACCCACTCACCTGCATTCTACCTCCTGCAAGTGGTGGAGTGCTGCGGGCTGAGTAAGCAAGGCACCTCGTCACGAGGCCCATGAAGGGGTCAGGGAAATATCCTGCCTCACTCCCACCTCAGCATCCTGAGGAGCTGGGACTACAAGCGTGCACCACCATGCATGGCTAATTTTTATATTATTTTCGTAGAGACGGGGATTCACCACGTTGCCCAGGCTGGTCTTAGATGCCTGAGCTTAAGCAGTCTGCCCACCTCAGCCTCCCAAAGTGCTAGGATTACAGGCATGAGCCACTGTGCCCAGCAAATATAAAATTTTAACAAGCACACTAGATCATTTTGATGCAGATAGTCCACAGACTACTTGTCACAAAACACTGCCTAGGCAAAAATATTTTTTAAATGTTTCAATAAATAGTACTTATAAAATTTAATCCTCAAAGTCACTGGATATTTGCATCAATTCTCTTTAGGTGTAGTCCCCACAATGAAACCAAATATTCAGGTGTATTTTGACTAATTAGAAGTGGACTTAGGATATTATCACATTTAACCTGATTTATGTTCTACTGAAACTGTCCACAATTATCTTAACAATTTTTAGTAGACTTGGTCACATTAGTTACTCTGTGATTGTGTTGTTAACTGAAACCTTTTAGGGCAGGAATGAGTTTCAGGAATGGATGACTCAAAGCTCACAAATATGTAAGCAAAACAGAAGCAAGACACTCTTCTGTGATAATTTGCATCCACTCCTCTACCTTCTTTCTTTCGTCCAAGTTCTGTCTTCTTGAGCAACACAAAACTAATCTTTTTATTTTTCCATATAAGAACACTTCCAGGCCGGGCGCGGTGGTTCACGCCTGTAATCCCAGCACTTTGGGAGGCCGAGGCGAGTGGATCACGAGGTTAGGAGATCAAGACCATCCTGGCTAACACGGTGAAACTCCGTCTCTACTAAGAATACAAAAAAATTAGCTGGGCGTGGTGGCGGGCGTCTGTAGTCCCAGCTGAGGCTGAGGCTGGAGAATGGCGTGAACCTGGGAGGCGGAGCTTGCAGTGAGTCGAGATTGCGCCACTGCACTCCAGCCTGGGCGACAGAGCGAGACTCCGTTTCAAACAAAACAAAACAAAACAAAACAAAACAAAACAAAACAAAAACACTTCCAAATATTTGAACGATGTTGTCATGTACTTCCTAAATCATTATTTCTCAAGCTTTAATGTGCAACAGAATTGAATGGGATGTGTGAATGGGATGAGATGACAGTAGATGCAAGTTTATCCTGAGAGGGGTAGCAATATGTAGTATTCCCACCAAAGGTGGCACACAGACTTCTCAATAACTCCAGTTCCCCTTTCCCACAGCCCATCAGGTTTTTCACAGCCAGCCACTTGCAAGAACTACTGCTCACTGTCACCTACTTATCTTATGTCTGCAATCAGCAGATTAAAAGTCTGCTTTGCCTCTTATTAGAAATCTAGTAGACCTGCTGTCCATCTTTTTAACTCACAAAAAGAGTCAGAATTCTGTAATCAGTCTTCCTTATTCCAAACCCTGCCACATGAGGAGGAGTTGGAACCTTGGCATGCTTCTTTAAAAATGTGTTTGATCTCTAACAGATTACTGAGGGTACCTTGGCATATTTGTGGAGGATTATCTAAAACTCTAAAAATAGCTATAAGCACAATTCTTTCACATGTATACAATTTGAATAGGCCTGGAAAGATGCTTTCAAGCTCATAAAAGTGTCATAGAATGTTATGAATTGGCTTTACATGCCTCAATACACCCGGTGTACAGATTAGCACTTTCTGTTACGACACCCAGGCTCTGTGCCTTCTACTCTAAACAGCAGGAAAATTTTATGAGCTAGAAAACCTCTCTTGGATTTGGCCTTAGGGAAGTAAGGAGTGGAAATTTGTTGCTCACAAGGCTAGAGTGTGAGGCTCCCAGGAATCAGGGAGTGGGGGGCATAGTCACATTAAGTGAAAACACAGGATTGCAAATAACAAAACTTTGAAACACAGCAGCCTTATGTTGAATGCAAGGATAGAGAGACGATCGCAACTGCGATGTGGGGAGAGGAGAATTTAGAATGTGGTTTTGAGGAAAAAAAGGATCACACTATTGCAGACATTAGGATTAAATGATTTCAATGATCACACGCATACATGTGTGCCTCAAAAAGAGTTGGCATCAGACTCTTTCAAGTGGTACCTAGAAGCCAAATATGAGGTGGAGGTAGTCACCTTTGCATTTCTCTATTCATGGAACAAACATTTTTGAGTACCAAATGTGTGCCAGAACACAAATATGAATTTGATACAGCCTTTTAGGAGTTTTTGTCCAGGTGAGAAGAAACAAGACAATTAAAAGGATGGTCATATACTGTAATAATTTATCTGATAGAGCTAAGCACAGGATGTTTTGTGAACACAGTGAACTGGAGGGAAGCCAACTGATAAGAAGTTGAAGGAAGGCTTTTTGGAGAAGCAATGCCTGAACTGAATCCTAAAAGATGAGTAGGACTTACCTAGAAGGAAGAGTTTGAGGAGGTCATTTTAGTCAGGAGGAACTGCATGGTATGTAAATATTTCAGCATGGTTAGACTAGATAATAAAGTGCAAAGCAAGTGAATGATGAGAGATGAGACCAGAGAAATAGGCAAGAGCCAAATTTGGAAGACCCCATATGCCTTACTAAAGCAGCTGAACTTTCTCCTACAGGCAACAGAGAAGCTGGTAAGTGGCCATTTTTGATATTCATTCTGGTAGCAGCATGGAGAATGGAAAGAACCAGAGGCAAGTCCAGTGCAGAGGGACTAGTTAAGAGTGGTAATAGTCGAGGAGAGAGATAACTGGGGTCACAACAAAGGTAGTAGCATAGGGGATGGCAGCAAGGAGATGGGTTTGAGACTATTGAGAAAAACTCTTGTTGTTGTCCTTGTTTTGTATTGTTTTGATTCAAGGCTTACTTTGACTTGGAAGTCAAAGTAGTTGATGTGGTAGCAGCAGAAAGAGGGCAGTGGGATAGTGTGATGCAATATCACAAAAGCTTATTTGAGATAAGATATTCGTGAAAAAGAATTAATTCTGAAAGTGCTCTTTTTAAAAATTCCTTGTTTTTTTACTCAGCTTGCAAGAGTAATTATTTGCTGAAGATTGGTTGCTTAGCCTGTTGAGGGTTAAATAACTCATGTGGTTTAGCATGTTCTAGGAATTTGTGCAGTGGGAATAAGGCAAGTTAGGGTCACAGCAAGGGAGAAAGGCTCAGCCAGCTGTCTCTTTTTCTTCTTTACAGAAGCACAAATACCCTCTAAGCAATCCCACAAAAAAGAAGCTTTCCATGCCAGAAATCTGTTTATTTTGCAAAGGAAGTGTCCAGAAGAGCATATGGAATGCAAGTGATGATGATATTTAGTTCACAATGTGCAAGAACAGTAAGAAGAAATAACCAGAATAAATAATAAATTATTAAGACATGATACAGAATCACTGAGAATTAAGTTTAAAATACTTTAAAAAGTTTTTTAAATTACAGATTGATATAATCATTTAAAAATGAATCTTGTATAAAACGAAAATCAGAATAAATAGTGTACCGCATTATGAGATCAAGTTATAATGGAACACAATTATACACAGGACATTGATGAAACTAAATTCCTTATACTAAATAAATTAATCAGGAAGAATTCCATGAAATATTATGACTGAATGAGCATAGAAAATATCCCAGGCTTAGATTATGTAAATGAAATTACGTGATTATTTTTTAATATGGATGTGAAAGGTGACATAAACATTAAATTAACACTAGAATGCAATGTTAAGGAAATAAGGGATAGAACTAACAATGTGAGAGAAATAAGTGTCTAATCTGTCTCCACGTCCTGTTGAATCCTCCCATAAAATACCTCTTAAATTTGTCTCTTAAACATTTCTAAAACCACTACCTTAGTCTACCACAATAGTTAATCTCTCCCACTCCACTTCTCTATTGAGCGTAGTGACGCCAGATCCTCTTTGAGAAACTTGACTGATGAACCTAATCTAATTTCCTCTTTCTGACTTGAAGGTCTTCCATAACTCAGTTCCATTCTACCTGTGTAAGATATTTCCCATTCTCCCCAACATTCTCCCCTTGCTCTGATCAGGCCATGCTGCATATTGTCCCTAAAATACTACCTGCTCATTTCCGTCTTTGTCCCTTCCTGAGGTGTCATATACTTTCTGCTTTGCCTGCCCTATCTTCCTTCAAGGCTCAGGTCAAGTTCCAATCCCTTCATAAAGATATCCTTCACTCTCTTACTTCTCTGATTTCCCAATACAATTTTAGATGGAATCACATACTCTCTAGACAATTTAACTATTTAATATAGGCAAGTTTTACTTCTTCAACTACATTGTAAATTCACTAAGGGGATAATAACACAGTATTACCTCAATCATCCCAACTGAGTTTAGGCCATTTTTATTCTAACATTTTGATACAGTAGACAGTGTAGACTATGACATTTGGACCCTAAAGACATTTTGACTTCTCACTTATACATACAAATATTTGGTTCTGAATTACATATCACTGACCCTTTTTGTTGAAGAAGTATATTAAGAATAAACACAGTTCACTTATTTTTTTTTTTTTTTTGAGACAAGAGTCTTGCTCTGTCACCCAGGCTGGAGTGTGGTGGCATGACCTCGGCTCACTGCAACCTCTACCTCCTGGGTTCAAGTGATTCTCCTGCCTCAGCCTCCCAAGTAGCTGGGATTACAGGCGCACATCACGACACCTGGCTAATTTTTTTATTTTTAGTAGGGATAGGGTTTCACCATGTTGGCCAGGCTGGTCTTGAACTTCTGGCCTCAAGTGATCCACCCACCTTGGCCTCCCAAAGTGCTGGGATTACAGGTGTGAGTCACTGTGCCCGGCCAGTTCACTCAGTTTAACTCTTCAACCAATTTTCTATTAAATTGTATAAGAACATTTTAATATTTCTATATTAAATTTATTTTATGGGAATTTTAATCTTAAACAATCTCTTTCATATTAATTGTACAATGAATATTTATCAACCTTAACATTTTTTTTCTGGAGGTGTAATTGACAAAATAAACTACACATAATGAAAGTGTACAATTTCATAAGTTTTGGCATGTGTTTACACTCATGCAGCCATCGCTAGGATTAAGATGGTGAATATACACATCACCCCCAAAAGTTTCCTCATAACTCTTTGCAATTTCTCTTCCCATATTTCCACACCCACATTCCTTCCAGGAAACTACTAATTTGGTTTCTGTCAGTACAGATTAGTTTGCATTTTTTAGAGTTTTATGTAAATGGAATCATACATTTGGGTAGATCATATGGTAAGTGTATGTTTCACTTTTTAGGAAACTGCCACGCTATTTTCCAAAGTGGTCTTACTATTTCACCTTCCCAACAGCAGTGTATGAGGATTCCAGTTTCTCCACATTCTTGTCAATATTTGGTAAGGCTAAGGCTAATCCTTTGAATTTTAGCCATTCTAGTAGGTGTGTAGTATTATCTCATGTAGTTTTATTTTTGATTTATTTTTTATTTTATTTTATTTTTTGAGACAAGGTCTTGCTCTGTCATCCAGGCTGGCCAGTCTGAAGTGCAGTGATGTGATCATAGCTCATTGTTATAGTCTTGACCTCCTGAACTCAAGATATCCTTCAGCCTCAGCCTCCTGAGTAGCGCGAACTACAGGTGTGTGCCACCATGCCAGGCTAATTTTTAAATTTTTTGTAGAGATAAGGTCTTGCTATGTTGCCCAGACTGGTCTTGAGCTCCTGAACTCAAGCAGTCCTCCTGCCTTAGCCTCCTAAAGCACTGGGGTTACAGGCATTAACCGCTGCTCCCAACCTATTTTTCATTTCTTAATGACTAATGATGTTGACGTCTTTTTATGTGCTTATTTATCATTCATGTATTTTCTTTGTTAAAGTGTTAAAATCATTTGCTCCTTTTTTATTGGGTTGTTTGTTTTCTTATTATTGTTTGTGACTCATTACTCTGGAGAGTTGTATGCACAGCATAGATATAATTCTTTAACCTACACATGATTTGCAAATATTTTTGCTCATTCTGCCATTTGTCTTTTCATTCTCTGAACAGTGTTTTTCAAAGAACAGAGGTTTATTTTTAAAAAGAGCAGGACAGCCTGGGGAACATAGCAAAACCTCATCTCTACAAAAAAAAAAAAAAAAAATTAGACGGGCCTGGTGGTATGTGGGCCTGTAGTTCCAGCTACTCAGGAGGCTCAGGTGAGAGGACTGCTTGAGCCCAGGAAGTTGAGGCTGCAGTGAGCTGTGATCATGCCTCTGCACTCTAGCCTGAGTGGCAGAGGGAGACGTTGCCTCAAAAAAAAAAAAAAAAGGCAGAGGTTTATAATTCTGATGAAGTCCAATTTCATTTTTTTAATGACTTACTTAAGAGATCTTTGCTTAAATCAAGGCCACAAATAGTTCTTCCTATATTTTAGGTTTCAGATTTAAGTCTATGATGCATTAGAGATTAGTTTTTACATATGATGTGAGATATGGATTCAAGTTAATCTTTTTTTGCATATGGATATCCAATTCTGCTTAGCGGCATTTGTTGAAACTAGCCTTTTTCCTACTGACTTGTCTTTATACCTCTTTCAAAAGCCATTTGTCCATATGTGTGAGATTATCTTTGGATTTTCTATTCTGTGCCATTGATGGATTTCTCTATCTTTACACCAGTACTACACTGTCTAGATTAGTGTAACTTTTTAGTAAGTCTTAAAATCTGGTAGTCTTAGTCTTCCAAATGTGTTCTTTTTTTTCAAATTGTTTTCACTATTCTATATCCTTTGCATTTTCATATGAGTTTGAAAATTAGTTTGTCAGTTTCTATAAAAATTCCTGCCAAATTTTGGGGGCGAACTGACATCATAAAAATATTGATTCTTCTAATCCGTGAAACTGATATAGCTCTTCATTTACTTATGTCTTATTTAATTTCTTTTAGCAATGGTTTGTAGTCTTCAGCATGCAAGTTTTTACATTTTTGTGATTTATACCCAAGTATTTTATATTTTTTGATACTATGGTGAAATGTATTTATTTTCATTTGAATTTTTAATTGTCTACTGTTAGGGTATAATATACCATTGATTTTTGTATATTGACTTTCTATGCCAAAACTTTGCTAAACTCGTTTATTTTTTTGTGCAGCTTTTTTGTAGATTCCATTGGATTTTCTGCACAAATGATCATAGAATCTGCAAATAAAAATAGTATTATGGTTTTACTTCTTTCCAATCTGGATGTCATTTTTTCCTTCCTTCTTTCTTTCCTTCCCTTCTTTCTTTCTTTCCTTTCACCCTCCCTGCCTTCCTTCTATCTCTTCTTCCTTCCTTCCCCGTTTCTTTTCCCCCTCCCTCCCCTCCCTCTCTCTTCAACGCCTTTTTTTTTTCTCCTCTTTGCCTTCTTTCTCTGGAAACTTCAGTACAATGTCCAATGAGTAGTGAGAGTAGACATCCTTGTCTTAATCCTGATCTTAGAGATAAAATATTCAATCTTTCATCACTAAGTTTATTGTTATCTGTAGGTGTTTCGCAGATCTTCCTCTTTTTTTCTGGTTGAAGAAGGACGTTTCTTTCTATTCCTAGTTTACACAGAGTTTTTATTAAAAATAATATCGGACTTTTTTAAAAAAAGCTTTTTCCGCATTAATTGAGCTGCTCATATGGCTTTTCTTTTTAGTTTGTTTATATGGTGAATTACACTGTATGATTTTTTTAATGTTAAACCCTACTGGGTCTTGATGTATTATTCTTTTAATATGTTGATACAGTTTGATAAATTTTGGGTTAGATTTTATTTTTAGATATTTTGCATCTATATTCACAAAAGTTATCAGTCTGTTGTTTTCTTGTAATGTCTTCGTCTTTTTTTATGACAAGATTGGCCTGGTATAATAAGGTGGTATAATCTCCCTTCTCTTAAATATCCTGGAAGGACTTGTATAGAATTGGTATTACTTTGTCCTTAAATGTAGATTTCTCCAGTGAAGCCATCTGGGTCTGGAATTTTCTTTATGAGAAGTTTTAAAACTATGAATTCAATTTTTAAAGTAGATATAGGGCTCCTCAGTCAACCTCTATTTTCTTGAGTGACCCGCCTGTCTTCCAAGGAATTTGTTCATTTAACCTGTTATCAAGTTTATTGCCAAAAAGCCATTCATAATATTCTTTTATTATCACTTTAATGTCTGTAGATTCTGTGGTGATGTTCCCTCTTCATTCTTGATATTGGTAATTTATGTCTTCTCACTTTTTATCTTAATTAGTCTGTTTAGAGGTTTTTCAGTTTTACTGATCTTCTAAAAAACCAGTATTTCCTTTCATTGATTGTTCTGTATCAATTCACTGTTTGTTCTCTCTTTCTTTTTTTTTTTTTTTTTTTTTTTTTTTTTTTTTTTTTTTTAGACAGGGTTTCACTCTGTCGCCCAGGCTGAGGGCAGTGGCATGATTATAACTCATCGCAGTCTTGAATTCCCAGGCTCAAATGATCCTTCCACCTCAGTCTCCTGAGTAACTTAGACTACAGGCCCCTGCCATTATACTTGGCTAATTTTTTATTTTTTGTAGAGATGAGGGTGTCTCACTATGTTTCCCAGGATGATCTCGAACTCCTGGACACAAGTCATCCTCTAGCCTGGGCCTCAGGATGTATTCCTGACAACTTGGATGAACCTAAAGGACATTATGTGAAATAAGTAAACAAGTTGTCAATGGAAACAATTCAGCTATTAAAAAGAATGAAATCCTGTCACTTGTTCTTTTTTAATCACTTGGATGACAGAATTTGATTATTTTTTAATAGCTGAATTGTATTCCATTGTGTATACATATCACATTTTCTTCATTAATTTGTTGTTGGACACTTAGGTTGATTCCACGTCTTGGTTGTTGTGAATAGTTCTGTAATAAACATAAGAGTGCAAATATCTCTTTGACATACTGATTTCATTTCCTTTAGGTACAACATACCCAGTAGTGGGATTACTGGATCATATGGTAGTTCTATTTTTAACTTTTCGAGCAACCTCTGTACTGTTTCCCAAATTAGCTGTGCTAATTTACACTCCCACCTACAGTGGTTAAGAGATTTCTTTTTTACACATCCTCGCCAGCATTTATCTTTTTTCTTTTTGATAATAGCCTTTCTAACTGCAGTGAGGTGGTATCTCATTCTGGTTTCAATTTGCATTTCTCTGATGGTTAGTGATGTTGAACATTTTTTTCATATACCTGTTGGCCATTTGTGTGTTTTCTTTTGAGAAATATCTATTAAGATCTTTTACCTATTTTCTCTTTGGATTATTTGTTTTCATATTTTCTAGCTATTGAGTTGTTTGTTCCTTACATGTTCTGGATATTAACTCCTCGTTAGATGTGTTGTATGCAAATATTTTCTATTCTGAGGGTTGCCTGTTTGCTCTGTTGAGTCTTTCCTTTGCTGCACAGAAGCTTTTTAGTATGATGTAATCTCATTTGTCTATTTTTGCTTTTGTTTCTTGTACTTTTGAGGTCTTATCCAAAAATATCCTTGCCCCATCCAATGTCTTGAAGCGTTTCTGCTATGTTTTCTTCTAGTAGCTTCATAATTTCACATCTTAATATTTAAGTTTTTAATCCATTTTTAGTTGTTTTTTTGTATATGGTAATAGATACAGGTTTGGTTTCATTCTTCTGCATATGGATATGCAATTTTCCCAGCACCATTTACTGAAGAGACAATCTTTTCCCCAGTGTGTGTTTTTGGCAACTTTGTTGAAAATCAGTTGGCTGTAAATGCATGGATTTATTTCTGGGCTGTCTATTCTGTTCCATTGTTCTATGCGTCTATTCTTATGCCAATATCATGCTATTTCGGTTACTATAGCTTGGTAATATATTTTGAAGCCAGGCACGATTTATTCTTTGACCTATGACATGTAAAGTATGCTATTTAGTTTCCACATATTTGTGAATCCAAAATTTCTTTCTGTTATTGTGGTCAGAGAGTATACTTTGTATATTTTCAGTTCTTTTGAATTTATTGGGACATGTTTTATGTCCCAGCATATGGCCTACCTTGTTAAATGTTCTGTGTGCCTTTGAAAAGACTGTGCACTCTGCTGTTGTACAGAATATTCTATAAATGTCAATTCGGTCAAGTTGGTTTAGTATTGTTCAGGTATTTTATATGCTTACTGATTTTCTGTCTTCCTGTTTCATCAATTATTGTGAGAGAGTTATTGAAAGCACTGACTATAATTGTGGATTTATCTATTGCTCCTTATAGTCCATTGTCTCTTTCTGGATTTTGAAGTTCTGTTATTCATAAAAATATTGTTATGTCCTCCTAATGGATTGATCATTTTACCATTGTGAAATGACTTTCTTTATTGCTAGTAATATTCTTTGCTCTGAAATATACTTTGTCTGATACTAATGTAGCTTTCTTTTGATTAGTGTTAACATGGCATATCTTTTTCTATTTTTCACTTTTTATCTATTTATGTCTTTATATTAAAATGCACTCTTTGTAAGTAGAAAGTAGTTAGGTCTTGCTTTCTTATTCAATTTGATCATTTCTGCCTTTTAAATGGGGTTTTATTTACATTTATTAAAATTCACATTTAATAATTATTAGTGTGGTTTTGCTTATTTCTATCATCTTGCTATTTATTTTCTGTTTCTTCCGCCAGTCTTTTACTTGCTTTTTCCTCTTTTAATGCCTTCTTTTGAATTAAATGTGTATATTTTTACGATTCTATTTTATCTTCTTTGTTGGCTTATTAGCTATAACTCATTGTTTTATTTTTTAGTACTTGCTTTAGGGTTTATAGTATAATTTATCACAGTCTACTTTCAAGTAATATTTTTCCTGTTCACATATATTATAAAAACTTTACATTAGTGCATTTCCAGTTTTCCTCTCACAACCTTTTTGTTGGGGTCAATAAACTTTATCTGTAAGGGGCCAAATAAGTTTTCTCAGCTTTGTGAGCCATGCAGTTTCTGTCACTACTCAACTCTGCAATTGCAAAACAGAAGCAATCATAGACAATACGAAGATGAATTAACATGACTGTGTGCCAGTAGACCTTTATTTACAAAAATGGATGGTGAGCTGGATTTAGCCCACAGACCCCATAGTTTGCTAACCTTTTCTTTTTTCTTTTGTTTCCATACATTTTACTATCACATCTGTCAGAAACCCATGTTACATTATCATTATTGTTTTTGAAACAGCCATTTATCTCTTAAAGAAATTTAAATAATAAACATTAAAAATATATATTTACCCATGAAGTTACCATTTCCAGTGTTCTTCATTCTTTTGTGTAGATCCATGTTTATGTTTGGTATTATTCTCCTGCTGTCTGAAGCACTTCCTTTAACATTTCTTTTTTTTTTTTTTTTTTTTTTGAGACAGAGTCTCGCTCTGTTGCCCAGGCTGCAGTGCAGTGGCACGGTCTCGGCTCACTGCAAGCTCTGCCTCCAGGGTTCACGCCATTCTCCTGCCTCAGCCTCCCGAGTAGCTGGGACTACAGGCGCCCGCCACCACGCCCAGCTAATTTTTTGTGTTTTTAGTAGAGAGAGGGTTTCACTGTGTTAGCCAGGATGGTCTCGATCTCCTGACTTTGTGATCTGCCTGCCTCGGCCTCCCAAAGTGCTGGGATTACAGGTGTGAGCCAAACATTTCTTATAGTATAAGTCTGTTGGTGATGAATATTTTCAGCTTTTCTATGTTTGAAAAACATCTCTTTTTTTATCCTTCATTTTTGAAGGGCTTTTTTAGTGGATATGGAACCCTAGGTTGACAGTTTATTCTCCCATATTTTAAAGATGTTGCTCCTATATCTTCTTACTTGCCTTGCTTCTATCTACTGTAATCTTTAGCTTTTTTCTCTGTACACAATGTATCTTTTACTCTGGCCGCTTTTAAGATTTCTTCTTTGTCATTGGCTTAGAGCAATTCAATTATGATATGCCTTGGTGTAGTTGTCTTTGTATTTCTTTTGCTTGGGGTTAATTGAGCTTCTTGGATGAGTTAGTTTATCATTTTCATCAAATGGGAAAAAAAGTTTTTCATTATTTCTTCAAAAACTTTTTTGTCACTTACCTCTCTTGCCTTTTTTTTGGCAAGAGCCTCCAATTACATACATATTAGGCCAGTTGAATGTGTCTGTTTGCCCTATTTATTTATTTTTGGTCTTTTTTAAATCTCTGTGTTTCATTTTAAATAGCTTCTATAGCTATGTCTTTATTATTACTAATCTTTTGTTCCACAATGTCTAATCTGCAGTTAATCTCACCTTGTTATTTTTCATCTTGGTCATTGTAATTTTTATGTCTAGACTAATCTTTTCTTCCAAAATGCCTAATCTGTAGTTAATCACATCTTGTTATTTTTCACATCTTGGTTATTGCCGTTTTCATGTCTAGATGTTCAGTTGGGTCTTTTTAAAAATTGTGCATGTCTCTACTATAGGTTTTAACATATAGAACACAGTTATAATGACTGTTTATATATCTATGTTTGGTAATTTTAACATCTGTATCCATTTTAGGTTGTTTTCAATTGATGGATTTTCTCCTTGCCATGGGTCATATTTTTCTGTTCCTTTGCATGTATGGTAATTTTTTCACTGGATGCCAGAAATTGTTAATTTTATCTTTCTGCTTGCTGGATATTTTTGTATTGCTATAAAATTCTTGAACTGTTTTCACAGTTAAGTTACTTGGAAACTGATCCTTTTAACTCTTAAGATTTGTTAGGCCAAACCACAGCAGCGTTTAGTTTAGGGTTAATTATTCCCCACTACGAAGGCAAGATCCTTCTCGGTTCTGTACTCAATACCCACAAATTATAAGGTTTTCCAGTCTTGTTTATAGGAATGTGTGCTAATCCCTGCCATGTGTGAGTTCCAAACACTGTTACCTTTACTCATTTTGGAGGGCTGTTTCCTGAGCCTTGGGTAGTTTTCTCACATTCAGATGAATATTTAAGGTAGACTCTCAGCATATCTCCTGAGTTCTCTGTGTAGCTCTCTCCTATCCAGTGAACTATTCTGCAAATTGTAGCTGTCTTGGTGTCCATGAAATCTCAGTTTTCTCTCCTAAAGTTAGGTTGCCCTCCAGGTTCTGCCTGGATTTCCCCTCCTTGCTTCATGGCCTGGAAACTCTCTTAAAGCAGTAAGATTGGGCATTTGCAGGTCTCACCTCCTTTGTGTCCCATAACTCAGGTGTTACTGTTTTTGTTGCTTGATGTTCGGTATCTTGAAAACCACTGTTTCACATACTTTGTCTAAGTTTTTAGTTATTTCAGGTGGGAGGGTAAATCCAGTCCCTGCTTTTCCACGTTGGCTTATAGCAGAAGAACCAACACTGTTTTTTGGGTCATATATAATATAGTAAAAGTATTAGAAAACTTAACATACTCAGCACTGACAATGTTCTTGCATATATTATTGTTGACAATATAAATTGGTACAAACCTTTTGGAAAGAAACTTGGCAATACTTACTAAAATTCTTTTTTTTTTTTTTTTTTTTTTTGACAGAGTCTTGCTCTCTCGCCCAGGCTGGAGAGCAGTGGTGCGATCTCGGCTCATTTTCTGCCTCCTGGGTTCATGCCATTCTCCTCCCTCAGCCACCCTAGCAGCTGGGACTACAGGCATCCGCGACTACAGGCATCCGCTACCACGCCCGGCTAATTTTTTTTTTTTTTTTTTTTGTATTTTTAGTAGAGACGGGGTTTCACCGCGTTAGCCAGGATGACCTTGATCTCCTGACCTTGTGATCCACCTGCCTCGGCCTCCCAAAGTGCTGGGATTACAAGCGTGAGCCACCGCGCCTGGCCAATACTTACTAAAATATTTTAAAATATTTCATCCCAGCATTTTGGGAGGCCAAGGTGGGAGAATCATTTGAGCCCACGTGTTTGAGACCAGCCTGGGCAACATGATGAGATCTGTCTCTACAAAAAATAAAAATTAGCCTGGCGTGGCAGCGTGTGCCTATGGTCCCTGCTACTTGGGAAGTTGAGGAAGGAGGATAGTTTGAGCCCGGGAGGTCAAGGCTACAGTGAGCTGTGTTCACGTCACTGCACTCTAGCCTGAGCAACAGACCAAGACTCTGTCTAAATAAATAAATAAATAAATATGTGTGTGTGCATATATATATATATATTTCTACTGTATGATTAACTGATCTTGAAATCTAGCATACAGAATTATAAATAAAAATTTTTTTCATAGTATCTTAATAACAAGGTTATACATAATAAAGGAATATTGGTAAGAACTCAAATAGCAAATAATAAATGCACAGGTCAAGTAGTGTATGATTATGTAATATAGGGTAATACATATCATATAGCAGGGGTCCCAAAGCCCTGGGTGACGAACTGGTACTGGGCCACATAACAGGAAGTGAGTGGCTAGTGAGCGAGCAAAGCTTCATCTGTATTTACAGCTGCACCCCATCACTTGCATTACCACCGGAGCTCCGCCTCCTGTCAGATCAGCAGTGGCATTAGATTCTCATAGGAGTATGAACCCTATTGAGAACTTCGTACGCAAGGGATCTAGGTCGTACACTCCTTATGAGATTCTGACATCCGATGATCTGTCCCTGCCTCCCATCACCCCAGATGGGACCATCTAGTTGCAGGAAAAGAAGCTCAGGGCTCCCACTGATCCTACATTATGGTAAATTGTGTATTTCATTATACATTACAATGTAATAATAATAGAAATAAAGTTTACAATAAATATAATATGCTTGAATCATCCTGAAACCATCCCCCCACCCAACACCAACTGGTCTGTGGAAAAATTGTCTTCCATGAAACCTGTCCCTGGTGCCAAAATGGTTGAGGACTGCTGTTATATGGTATATAGTATATGATTATAATATCTCTAAAGAGTATACCGCAATAAAAATAAATGCTTATAATATTTATAAATAAAATAGATAATGAATGAAATAAGAATTTGTGCTAATAGGAAAACCTAGAACCAAATATATAAAAATATCATCACCAAATACAACGAAATGGTTGTATTTGGGAACTGGGTTTATGAGTAAGTTTTCATAATGAAGAAAAAGCCTTGAAAAAGGTTGTGATAATCTTAGGTTTATCATACTTTAAAAAAGAAGCCAGTCTATTTAAGTCCATGTAAGCAAGTAGGTTGATTTGAAGTTTAATGGAAGTTGTTAACGAGCAAACTTAGTAATTGTACTTAAGTTAACCAGGCAGCATTTAGCAATTGACAATCACTACTACTTGGGGATAGCTTGGAAGGAGTAAAGTAACTAACAATTTTGGGGCCGAGAAAAGACACTAATGCACATGGATAACTGCCAGGAGTTATAGTGGTTTAGAAACTGGGTTTAGGAGTCAGGCATGCTTCTATTAAAATGTTTTGCTTTGCCACTTCTCAGCTGAAACCTTAGACAAATAACTTAATTTCTCTGAACAATTGTTTCCTCACTTACAAAATGGAGATAATAATGATGCCTGTGGTAGGGTGTGGTGTTTCACGTCTGTAATCCCAACACTTTGGGAGACCGAGGTGGGAGGATTGCTTTGAGTTCGAGATCAGCATGGGTAACGTGGTGAATCCCTGTCTGTACAAAAAATACAAAAATTGGCCATGTGGTGGTGCAAACCTGTAGTCTCAGCCACTCAGGAGGCTGAGGTGGGAGGATCATTTGAGCCTGGGAGGTCAAGGCTGCAGTGAGCCGTGATTGTGCCACTGGACTCCAGCCTGAGCAACAGAGCGAGACCTTGTCCAAAAAAAAAAAAAAAAAAAAAAAAAAAAAGCCTGCTTCATGAGACTCTTGTGAAATTAAGAGAGTTAATTACCTTTAATACTAGCTGTCATTCTTTGAGTACTTACTATGTGCTACAAGCTCTTTCAGGTGTTGTATTTATATTAACTAATTTTAATCCTCTCAATATTCCTATCAGGTAGGTAGCATTATCATCCCTATTTTTCAAATGAGGAAACAGAGGCAAAGAGAAGATAAGCACTTGCCCAAAACCACATAGTTATTACGTGGCAGAAGAGTAGAAGCAGAAAGGCCTAAATCAGGAAGTTACTGTAGTAGTCCAGAGAAAATAGTGACTTGAATTAAGGTTACAGCAGTGGAGATGCTAGTAATGTGAACAGAAGTTCTCTGGAAAGGAATTTGGTGCAAAGAGACTTTATTCCAGTGAACAGTTTGCAAACAGGGGAGATACAGATTTTGGTGTAAAATGAAGGTGTGTTCCAGAGAACAAAGAGAGAGAGTGTGTGTGTGTTTTTGAGTCAGGGCCTTACTCTGTTGCCCAGGCTGGAGTGCAATGGCATGATCACAGCTCACTGGAGCCTCAAACTCCTGAGCTCAAGGAATCATCCCACCTCAGCCTTCCCAGTAGCTGGGACTACAGCTACAGCCATGGCTGGTTAAATTTTTAATTTTTTTGTAGAGATGAAGAGGGCTTTGCCCAGGCTGGTTTTGAACTCTTGGGCTCAAGCAATTCTCCTGCCTTGGCCTCCCAAAGTGTTGGGATTGCAGGCATGAGCCACTGCACCTGGCAAGTTTGTGTTTCTTTCTTTATTTTATTATTGTTATTATTTTTAAGTTGTGGGGTACATGTGCAGATGTGCAGGTTTGATACATAGGTAAACATGTGCCATGGCGGTTTGCTGCACCTATCAACCCATCACCTAGGTATTAAGCCCTATATGCATTAGCTCTTTTCCCTAATGCTCTCTCCACCCACCCTCCCTCGACAGGCCCCAGTGAGTGTTGTTCCCCTCCCTGTGTCCATATGTTTTCATTGTTCAACTCCTACTTATAAGTGAGAACACACAGTGTTTGGTTTTCTGTTCCTGCATTAGTTTGCGGAGAATAATGGCTTCCAGCTTCATCCTTGTCCCTGCAAGTTGTGTTATTTTTTAAAAATTATTTATTATTATTATTATTATTTTTGAGACAAAGTCTTACTCTGTGACCCAGGCTAGAGAGCAGTGGCTCGATCATGGCTCACTGCCGCCTGAAACTCCTGGGCTCAAGCTATCCTTCTGCCTCAGCCTCCCAAGTAGCTGGGACTACAGGTGCACACCACCATGTCTGGCTATTATTTTTCTTTTGTAAATGGGGGGTCTCACCATGTCAATCAGGCTGGATTCCAACTCCTGTGCTCAAGCGATCCTCCCACCTTGGTCTCCCAAAGTGCTAGGATAACAGGAAGGAGCTACCATGCCTGTTGAGTTTGTCTTTTATAGCAAAAATTCCAACCAAAGTTCCCAACGAGGCCCATTTATGCAAATGAAGGATTCAAACTTGCTTAGTTCTGATAGGTTGACACAGCCAAGTCCTGATTGGTTGATACAACTGACCCCTGATTGTCCAGGGCAGGTGAATTCTGATTGGTTGGTTTCCAAGTTCCAAACTAGAAATCTGTGAGACTTTTCTTTCAAACAGCTTGGGGAGGGGTGATCTGTCTGAAGTTTATCTTGGCACCAACAATAGGAACTGGTTTGGCTTGACTGTAGAAAGTGAGGTCCTGTGATATCTTTACAACATCTTTCTGAGAACAGAATAAATAACGGCTCTCTCATGAGCCATGGCCACCTGGTTCTGTTTTAAGTCACCTCAGTTAAGCACAAAGAGTCCATTTTGTCTGTTGACTAAGCATACAGGGACATACTGTAACAGAGGTCAAACAGTATGGTGCATTTATGTCTGTAGTTTTGCTACCTTCTCAAAAAGCTATCGCTTACCATCAGTAGAAGAAGCCATTGGAAGCTAAGAAAATTTTAAGCTCCTCTGAAACTTTATGTATGTGTCCTGGAATAAAAGGCTTTAATCTAAGTAGAGGTGTTTAAATAGAAGGTTTTTATTAAGGAGTGCTTAAGATACACAATATGGAAGAAGTAGATGAGTTCATCAAGAAGAACCTAGTTGTTTACTAATTAGTACCTTAGAAATATCTACTCCATTATTTAATGACTAGTGTTAGCTGTTTTAATAAAGATACTGTTAAAACCACAAGAGAGGGGGAAAGTATGTTAGTCTTCTACCTTAATTACACCTGGTAGTGTGAAACATGAGACCATAACAACCAATATATTTTTTCCTACTTTGTGGAATCATACCATAAGTGTAGACAATGTACTTAAGCAGAAATAAATATCCTCTTGAAGGTTATCATTGCCAACCTAAACCTGTAATGTAAGTGAAAGCTGGAATTTCTGACTGCCTCACCAAAACAAAACACATTTAAGATATTCTGCAATATTTGCTCACATACTCTCTACTAATAGGCTAACTAGGGTCATGATATAGTCCATGGTCAAGAAGAAGCAAATCTTGTCACCAAATAGAAAAATTGGATTTTAGGGTAATGTGTGACCCTGTTATGTTTAGTGTTAAGTTTACAGATTTAGACTTTAAAATAAATTTCATCATTCTCAAAACAAAACAAACGAACCCTTGTGGCTGGGCATGGTGGCTCACTCCTGTAATCCCAGCACTTTGGGAGTCCAATGTAGTCAGATTGCTTGAGCTCAGGAGTTTGAGACCAGGCTGGGAAACATGATGAAACCCATCTCTACAAAAATTACAAAAATTAGCCAGGTTTGGTGGCGAGTACTTGTAGCCCCAGCTGCTTGGGAGGCTAAAGTGGGAGAATGGCTTGAGCCCCGGAGGCAGAGGTTGAAGTGAGCTGCTGAGATTGCACTACTGCACTCCAGCCTGGGTGACAGAGCCAGACCCTCTCTCAAAAAACAAAACAAAACTAAACCCCTTGTAATTTGGGTGCATTGCCATTAGGAGATGCCTCATAACAGTCCAACAGAAATTCATTAGTTTAATCAATTGAGGAAGATAAACTAAAAAACCTAAACTTGTAAACCAGTCAACTTTACTTGAAGTAAATGCTATATAGTATGGTTAAGATTGACGCAAATTTTAAAGTAAAAAAATATGATTAGACTTTCATAGATGCCCAACTGGATTCTTCAACATTTCATTCCAATCTTCTTTTTTTTCCCCTTCTGTTGCCCAGGCTAGAGTGCAGTGGAGCAGCTAGGGCTTACTCAGCCTGGAAGTTCCAGGCTGAAGAGATCTTCCCATCTCAGCCTCCTGAGTAGCTGGGACTAGAGGTGCATATCACTGCTCCCGGCTAAATTTTTATTTTTTTATTTTATGTAGAGACAGGGTCTCACTATGTTGCCAGGGCTGGTCTTGAACTCCTGGGCTCAAGGATCTTCTCTCCTTCACATCCCAACCTGTTAGGATTATGGGCATTTTATTAGGGGCACTTTATTATGCCTGCTTAGAGGTAGTATGATAATTACTTAGGTTTTACTTTTAGACATTTGGATTTTGCTTGAGAAGACCCTATTTCATTGTTCCCTCTTCCATACTGCAAGAAGAGGAAAATATAAAAGACATACTTGCCAAAAAGGGCATATGTCATGGTCTTAGACTGTTTTGTGTTGTTATAACAGAATATCTGAGACTGAGTAATTTTTTTTTGTAGAGATAGGGTCTCACTATGTTGCCCAGGCTGGTCTCGAACTCCTGGCTTCAACCCTCCACCTTGGCCTCCCAAAGCACTAGCATTTTAGGTGTGAACCATCAAGTCTGGTTGACACTGGGTAATTTATAAAGAAAAAAGGTTTATTTAGCTCATGGTTTTACAAGTTGGGAACTATGAGAAGCATGGTGCTGGCATCTGCTTGGCTTCTGGTGAGGGCCAAGTGCTAGGCCAAAACATAGCAGAAAAGGTCAAGGGGAAGTGGTCAGTAGGAAGAAGAGAACCAAACAGGAGGAAGAAAATGGCTTTATAACAATCTGCTCTCTCTGGAACTAATCCAGTCTCAAGAGATTGAAAATGCACTACCACGAAAACAGCACCAAGACATTATGAGAGTTCTGCCCCATGACCCAAACACCTCCCAGTAGGCCCCCTACCTTCCAACACCACCACATTAAGTATCAAATTTCAACATGAGTTTTGGAGGGGGCAAATCATCTCCCAAACAGGTGTTTTTCCATGTTTATACATCATAGCATGTGTGTTTCCATGTTTATATATGAAGAGGAGATTTTCCAATGTAATCTTAAGGAAGACTAAAAATCTTCCTCAACATTATGTTTTCTAATTGGACATAATAGGTTTACAGTAATTTTGTGTGATGTTTTACTTACTTTCCTTTGACCAAGCTACACTAGCAAAATTTAACAATCTTTGTATCTTTACATACTATTCTAATAAGAAAACTTCAAAATTTGTAACAGACCGATGTCGTGTACACAAAAACATTTAGGGCATATTTTAAAGAAGGATTTGGAACATATATTTTAAATAAATTTCATGATATCAGGTTAAAATACTAGAAACACAGAGGTCAAAATCTGGGATTGCATTAGAGGCAGTAAGCAGAAATTGGAGTCAGGTTAGCTGTTTATAGTGAAAACACAATGATTAGGGGAGGCAGGAACTTGGGGTGAATTGACAAGGCTATAACCTCAACAGTGACACTAAAGGAAGTGCCTATTAGTGCTGGTAGCACGATAGTATAGAAGAATTTAGGAACTGCTCTGCTGTTAACTCATGGTCCACTCAGATAGGTGTCCTATTGGCAGAATGAACCTAGAATCATTGAAAATAATCATTAATATGCTAGTTACTTAATACAATTATCTTATATAATTCTCACTACAATCCTAAAGATAGCTAATAATGTAATGATCTCTGGTTTATAGATGAGGTATCTGAGACTTTGAGAGGTTAAGTGACTTGTCTAACATCTCACATTTTTCAAATGTCAGGGCAGAGATTCTAACCGAGATGGAACAAAGTAGTGCTTGTTGACATCAACCTTGAAGACTAGGTATGTAATAGCTTCTTTTAAGTAATAGTGATCATTCATACATTTGTCCAAATGCTTTATGAGTTAATAAATATTAATTTGGGGATTAATTAATTTGTTAGGATTGGTTAAAGCAGGACAAAGGATTATCTGAAAAGGCAGAATCAAGAACAGATAGGTGAAGGAGGATCAGAGATGCTGTATATAGTATGTGGTAAATTATGCTAAAATACACTAATGTATAGTCCTTTACAAGGCCCCAGGAAAGAACAGGGATTTTGGAAGAGACTGAAGATCAAGTTACTAGACAAACGAGGGCCAAGTGAGTTTCCTCCTCCTTATCTCTAATCATTTTGTATGCATTTCTCAAGGCTTTCTCTAATTCGAGACTGTGTTGAGATTGGAGTGAGCAGAACTGCATATCTCATTCCAGCTGCAGCTCACTCCAATAGTTTAGTATGGGGTAAACCAACATGTTTTCTCAGTTTTTTCATACATGTTTTGATGACACCCAACATTTCGTTTTTCCCCCTGAAGTTAGCATTTAGTTGAGCTGATGTTTTCAAAAAACAGACTACAGAGATTTTCATGTTTTTTTTCCTGGGTCTTGATCAAGATTTTTAAAAATTCGTAATATACTTTGAGCTATTTAATCTCCAAGCTGGTTGCCTTTTTCTGGATCCTGAGCTAAAACATATCTCACATTTGATTTATTTACAGATTAGTAAGAACATCCTGTACTTTAGCCCAATAATCTTGACCTTTAATAGAATTTGTAGCTTTGGACATTTGGTTGTGCCTTTCTTTCTCCATATATTTATAAGTGTTTGTTTGGAATAGCAGTGACTATAAACTGGCCTGGAATTTCAGAAATCCTATCTAGAGTTCTTTTGAACAGAAACTACATTTGGAGTCTGCCAGTGATTTAGTAGAGGCTGCATGTTTTGTTCAAAACTCCCCTACTTTCTCCCTGTTTTCCTTGTATAATTTTTGGTATATGTCATATAGTTGGTGACTTACCAACATACATTTTGTAAGTTTGGCTTGGATAATTCTGACTGCTGGCTGTAATTCAGCCAGTTACCAATGTGTCATTTCAGGGACTGCATTGCAGTGGTAATCAGTGTAAAATATCCTCTAGTATAGACTGAATCAAAAAATTCATGCAATATGTCAGATAATGTCTTTACCCACAATTATCAGGACATTTACTAATTTTTTCCTTGGCGTCCTACATTTTGAATGTTCTTTATTATTTTAGTTTTTGAAGGAGTAGAGATGTAGTAAAGAGATTAACACTTATTGAGTGCCCAATGCTATAGTATTACTGGCATGGAGAGTTTCTGGCACAGAGTAATTGCTCCTTAAATGCTTATTAAATGAATGAATGAATGTCAGGTATGTGCCTGTCACTTTACATGTATGACTTTATTTATTCCTACAACAATCATACGTGAGGTATGTACTATTTTCCCTCATCTATAAAATGGAAGAATAATTGTACCTACTTTACAAAGTTGTTATGAGGATTGATAGACAAGTATATACAGAGCAGTCTCTGGCAAGTAGCAAGCACTTTAAAAATATTATTATTATTATTATTGTTATTTTCCATTGTTACATATGAAGACACTGAAGTACTGAACTTTTAAGCCATTTTCCCAAGTATTACACAGGGAGTTAAAAGTTCAGAATAAATTTCTAAACTTTATGCCCTCTCTTCTAAATTTTTTGGCCTTGGTGTTCTTATCAAAGAGCTCTACAACATGTTATTTTGTCTGATTTTAAGGTATACATAGCTTACTTAATAAACGTCCCATTTTCTTACTTAGATTATCTTTCAACTTTTTGAAAAATTATTTTCCTTCTTAAATTTGGCTGTACATGCCTTTTTTCACTGGACAGGTATCCTGATAGGACATATTTTTCCTGGAGTCCAATACATTGTTTTAAATAATTGCAAAAATTCTCATTGGCTAATTATTAAAATATTTTCTTTCTTAATCTTTTCTCTAACTAATGAACTTAGTGTACTTTCTCATTCATCTTAATTCTGAAGTTCTCGATTAATTATGAATTATGATTTAATAATTTGATGTAAGATATAAGGAAGATGGGATATAAGGTGCAACATGCCTTTTTGACACCGGCATGTTTTAATAATTTATCTCACTTGCTAATTCACTATACAGAGTCTGATTCTCTGTTTTCTTCCTTCTGGGTCATGCATATGGTGAATGTAATTTCTGATGACATAATCATTTTAGTTAACCAGTATAGCCACAAAGCAATTTAGACAAGTTGTAATTCTTTCCTGTAATCTTTTATAAAGTACAGCCTATGGCAGATACACTTTTTTGAAGTGGAGATTTCTCTTAAAAAATGAGACTGTTGACACATTCCTCAAATTGAAATGGGTGTAAAAGAGATACATAGGATACTCAATGATAAGTGAATATGTCCAAGCATCCTGATAGTTTTCTGCATCAACTTTACTGAATACTAGTGCAAAAGATTTGAATGACTGTGATTGAGAGTGGAGAGGGTAGTGGGTAAAGGGATGGCAGTGGCCTAAATGGTTGGGTGATAAACTCGGCTAGATAGTCTGGGGTTAAATTATGGAGGCCTGGAATGCCTGATAAAGGACTTTGAACTTTCTTCTCTATGTCTTCTACATTAAAAATATTTTCAGGTTCTGAGAATGAACTCCTAAAATTCAAGATCGATTGGCTTCATAATACCCAGGGTTAAATCTTCAGAATTCCATCTAAAAACAAAACCTGTATTTCAGAAATAACCTTTAAGATTGTTTGATGATCAAAGAGATTTTCATCAGGCAATACTGACACCATGAGAAGAAACTAGAGATATTTTGGAGATCTTGGCACAACTTCAAAGAGTGATAGAACAGAATGTGGATAACTCGGTTCCAAGTTTTGGAAGGCAACAGTCTGGCTGAGACTCACATACATTGAAACGAGAGGCTTCCTTGAAAACATTTTACAAATTTTTTCCTATTATAGAATTCTAAACTATGGAGAAATTCATATATGCCCCAAACTCAACACTGCACTCGTTTCCCTCCCCAAGTGACTCCCCAGCGTTTCTCTAACACTGGTAAAGGATTCCTGAGGCATTTGCAGTAAGCGTCTCAATAAGCTGCCCCATAGCCCTTCTAAGTGCTGTTTCTGTATATTCTGAAAAGAATCCCTTTCATCCCTAGCTCATATATTTGTTTCTGTTTTGCAGAACGGAAACAGTGAAGCAACTTAGAGATTTGGGGACATACAGCCCAGATGACCTACAGTTCGCCTGGTGTCGTTTCGCAAGACTTTGGTACCCAAGGCAGCAGAACCGGGATTTAGCATCCTTCTTCTCATCATACATTTCTTAAAGCAAGCGTTCTGCACTTTCAAACATCATCTTTTCTCTATCCAACACCTCCTCCCAGCCCGCCCCCTGGTTCCTTCCCACTCTCTACCTCGCCCCCCACCCCCCGCCCCCAGCCTGCGCATGCGTCCTAAGAACCCCTTACACTCGCGGCACAGGCTGACAGTATTGTCGGGGGCTATTCTCTCTCCCAGGAACATGGCGGCGAGTCAGGGAGGAGGTGGTAACAGTGGGGGCGGCGGTTGTGGTGGAGGTGGAAGTAGCGGTGGCTGTGGCACGGCTGGAGGGGGAGGTGGCGGGGCTGGAGCGGGAGGCGGCGGCGGCGGCGGGACCCTGGTGGTCCCCATCCCGGTACCGACTCTTTTCGGTCAGCCGTTCCCCAACGGGCCGCCGTGGAACCCGGGGAGCCTGCAGCCTCAGCACACCGTGAGGAGCCTGGACCGGGCCCTGGAAGAGGCGGGCAGCTCCGGCATCCTGAGCCTCAGTGGTCGGAAACTCCGAGACTTCCCGGGCAGCGGCTACGACCTGACGGACACCACCCAAGCAGGTGACAGGACGGGGGGAGGGGAAGCTGGCTGTGAAGGAGGAGGTGCGGGGAGTGGGTGGCTGCGTGGCTGCGTTGTTGGACTCTGCAGGTCTGGGCGGGTGCGCGGGGGCTGCCAGACTAACAAAGTCGGGGCAGCCCGTTCTCCTGAACGTGAGGGGCAAAGCAAGCAATAGGGGAGGGGAGGAATGCTGCCTGAAGGATGTATGGAAACTGGTAGGATGTTAGGGGTGAAAGAGCATCATTGTTAAAGCTAGTTTCCCCAGTTTGGGTGGGAGGGAGGCACTGACACCTTCCTTAATGCACTTCTTTCAACTCTCCTGGATCTTCCCATCTTTCCCGAAAAACCAAACCCAACCAAACTAAACCAAACACAAAAATCATAATCTCTACATATTCCTTAAAGGCATACGTGCCTGAAAGAATGGCATATCCTTTTTCAGAGTACAGCAGCAGGATTGCCATGGTTTTTCTGTGTGGTTTAATCATTCTAGGATATTCTTGGCTTCTTTCTTGTCACGTATGCCTTTAAAGACTGAGATTTTTCATTTTCCTGGTGTTGAGAAGGTAGTGGTGGTTAAATTAGTATTTGCTGCAGTGGCAAATTAAATCATCAATCACTTACATGTCTGCTTACTAGAAGAAAGCTAATCCTTGTTTTGAGTTATCTTAGAGTCTTAATTTTTATAGTAGAAAGCCAACAATTTTAAGGGTATTTTTGAGAAAAAATTAACTCCATTCTTTATGGAGTTGTGGATTAAAGGTTTATCACTTTGGATGAGAAATTGGCTATTGTAATGTTCTTCATATACTTTCTGGTAGTCTTTGTTGTGGCTGGCATTTTTTGTTAGGGACACACTCTCTTATAAACCAATGCTGGATTATTTTAGATATGTCTTGATTTGATGAAAGGTTTTTTTTTTTTTGCTTTTTATAATCTTTAAATTTGTTATTTATTTCTGTTTTCATCTGCTTTGCTGAAATAAATCCTGGACAAAATTATTTTAATAGATGTCATGATTTTGAAACAATATAGTAAGTAAATTCACCCATAATGAGGAGTAGTAAAATACCTCTTATTTTCAAAACAAGACAATTTCAGTTGTATTCAGTTTTTAGATCTTAAATCAAGGTATTTGTGTTGGAACAAGGTAGGGAGAGGAGGAAAACCTAAAATTGAAGCTTTCCACCCAGTGATTCTTTTAGGAATTATCCTAAGAACTATGAATGTGTAATCGACCACTGATTTTATATTTTGTAAAGCATGTTGGAGTATTTACTCCTTCACTCAGAGCAGATTTCCTAAATAATATGTTCACATATTCATGACTGTTAGCAAGATATTATGCAACTTGGTGTGTTCTTCAAAGGCTTCAAGTAAAACAGTTTCAGACTGCATCATTATAGTGATTTTTTTCTTTTCTTCTTCTTCTTTTTTTTTTTTCTTTTTTTTTTGCTTATTGTTCTTTATAACCTATAAAGGATCCTTCTACCTGCAGGACAAAGTTTAAGCATCCTAGCTTGGCATTCAGGGCTTTCATTGTTGGGCTCCACTTTATTGTTGCAACCTTATCCCCCAAAATGCTCCCACATAGAATCCTCTCTTCCAACTAGGTCAACTCTCTGTCTCTCAAATATATTTTGTGCATTTCTCCCTCATCTTTGTACAAGATCATCTGTATGCTTGGGATTTCCCTCTTTTCTCCGTCTATTTAATTTTATTGAAGCCCCAGCTCTTCCAAGAAGTTGTCTCCAACTCCCTTAGTCCACAGGAATCTCCTGTTTCTTTGAATTCCCATGGTACTTATTGTCTTTACCACTTACTTGGCAGTGCTGGCTTTATTTTCTTTTTATGTTTCTGTCTTGCTATCCCTGAGAAGAAATAGAGCCCCTTAAAAGGCAGGATGTAAGCCATATACTTGTTCAGTCTTCTTATTATATATTCCCTGTATTGTATTTGATAATATTTCTCATAAATATGAATATCATCTGATGCAGTTACAGCCTTTGGCTTTTAAGCCTTCAGTTGGTTTTCTGAGGCAAGCTTCAACACAAAGCAGAACCATATCTGTTCATGGTAAACAGTCATTCATCATAAGTTTCATTTTACTTTTTCTCTTCAGTTGAATGAGCGTTTCTTGTGGGAGCATTTCAAAAATCAGAGTAAACAAGATCTTGTGCTGCTCTTTTTTTTCTCATTTAAATTAGATATCTTTGGGTGACTCATTTGCCATTTGTTTTTGATAAAATTTAGCCACGAAATTTTTAGGGGCAGTATTTTTTAATGTAAAGAGACCACTATTCATTATGTGTAAATGAAGGCAGGTACATTGCAACTGAAGAAAAATAGAGTGTGTTTGAGATTATACATACATAGGTACATACATACACACACATACATACAGGAACGTACATACAGTATATTCTCTATTTGATGAAAATGATCTGTTTGGTGATCTTGTTATACTTAAAATGACTCAGTGGAATACTGTTTCAGAACCAAACTGATTAGTTAGACAAGCATTCCTTATTGCATTGGGAATAGACAAGAGGAAGGGAAAATAGCTAAGAAGCGGTTAATGTTAATCTAGGTGAGAGGTAGTGAGAATCTGGGTGGAACAATATTGAATAAGGAGAAATTAATACATTTCAAAATAAGTGGGGGAAGGATTTTTTACATTAAGATGAAATAGACCCCTGGTTCTCCACCCTGGCTGCACATTACAATTGCAAGGGAGATTTTTTGTTTGTTTTTTTCAACCCTGCCTGGATCCCACCCCAGACCAATTAAATCAGAATCTCAGGGGCCAAGGAACTTAAGGAAAAAAAATCTTCCCAGGTAATTCTAATATGCACTCAGGGCTGAGAAACCCTAAAATTGTTTATTTTTTAAGCAATCAAGAAATATTTGTTCTTTGAGTGAATAAGAACATTGATAAAAGTTTAGTTATTAACCTTAAAGCCACTTGTCAAGGAGGTCAAAACCGAAACTAGGAACTAAGTACTCAAAAATTGTTTCAAATTGTTTGATAAATTTACGTGAAGAAAATGATGCCCCCCAAACATGTAGCAGCAAAATCTTTTCTCTGCTAACAGGCCTCCTATGAGGGAAAATGTATTTTAGGCAGCTGTTTGCAGAGTTTATCTTTGGTGTCTTTTTACCTCTCTCTGCATTTCTAGTGTCTGTTCTTCACTTGCCTCCTCCCTTTGTCCCCATCACACTTTTCTCCTTTCTCTTTCTCTCTTCAACCTCATTCTCCTTACTTTATTGGGATAGAGCTCAGGTAAATGATTATAGCAGCCTCTCTAGGAGATTAACATTTAAAAGGGGGAGTTTGCTAATTTACTTGAATCTCCAGTTGGTGATTGGAGATTCATGACCTTTTTGAGTAGATCTCCCTTCCAGATACTCCTTGATTAAAATTTTCACCCACATAAGGACATAAAACAGCGATCAGAAAGTTGGTAACCCATTTCAGTAAAGTAGCTGACTCTTGCTGTAATGTCTTCTCCGAGATGGTCCGTAGATAGATTTGATAAGATGAAGGGAAATTGCATAGAACTTTTTGGTCCATCTGGATACTATGATAATTTGTTGACTTGAAAGTGAATTTAATTGTTACCCAAACAAATCCTGAAACCTTGCATAGTTGACTCTGTCACCAGTGCTACAAATAAGTGGATATGTTTCAGCGTACTTGCTGCTGCTCCCTCTGCTTCTTTATACCTGTTTATGTACATGAGCAGTAGGTCTGTGAAATAGATTTAGGAATTCTTACATCAGATTGTGCTGTGTCCTGGATAATCATGTGTTTTCCTGTAAACCAGGAGTCAACTCTAGTATTTCCTACATGTGCTGGTTCACCTTTTCAACTGTAGGGCATGGTGCATTGTATCAGGTTGTAAAATGGAGCCAGATAAACACAGCATTTGATTTTGTGAGGTGAAGGTCCTCCCAGTGCATTTAGTGGAATGAGCTCATGATTGTGATTTTGTGGCCTTATTCAAATATCTGCCTTGCTTTATTTAATAAATGTCTTCCTGAAAAATCGAATGTGAAGCACATTTTTGACAGTTGACTCATATTTTAATTGCTGTAGATTGAATCTGAATTACTGAACCTTGTACTGATTTATTCAGTGATAAGTTCTTCAGCATAGTTATCCCTTAATTTCTTTCATTTAAAATAAAATGTTATCTTTAATTGAAGGGTACATTCATCATTAAGATAATACCATTTATACAGCTCTTTGTACATTTTTAAGTACTTTCATATATATTATCCTATTGTATCCTAATAATAACTCTGTGAGCTTGGCAGAGTACATAGTAATTGCTCGTTGTGGTTGAGAGAGAGGTTAAGTGATTTGTCCAAAGTTAAATGGTGAGTCTGGCAGAGTGTGTGGGTCAGAGCCTAGGTTTTTCAACTCCAGTGCTATCCTGATGTTATTTCCACTGTAACACATTCTCTCTTTATAAAAAAGCAGTTATTAAACACCATGCCAATAAATAGGTTATTTATTCTGAAAATTCAATGCTTATTTAACTTCATAGGTTATATACTTTTTGTTTGTGGTATGGTGTGTTTTGTTTTGTGTGTATTTGCATAGCTATCATGCCTCTCTTTCTCATGGTTTTAGAATAGATTCATTAAGCAAGCATTTATTGAACTCCAACTTTGGAAACATGATTATGGCTAATAAAAGAGACATGGTTTTTGTATTTGAAGGATTTATACAATAGTCAAATGTGTACAGTAATATAACCATTAGAAAAGAATTTCACTATAATATATAATAGTATTCAAAATAATATATTTCAATATACTGTACACATAAGAGATACGGAACTGTGGCATAAAGCTTAATTTTAGAGGGGATTAATTTAGTTTGAGAAAGCTTCCTGAAAAGTTAGGTTAGGTATTTGTTGCATGACAGGTATAAGAACAGAAGTGGTTGATTGGGATGTTTTAAAATTGGGGTTAGTGGAATACTTTTGCTTAAGGTTTAAATTTAATATTTCAATTTAGAGTATTTGTGATATAAATTCTGAAGCATTTATTTGGCATGAAGGTAGACAAGATCCAGAACCTCATTGAGAATGTAAGAAGTAATGCTAGGGACACTTACTACAAATAAAGATAATTGAAGACTTACAAAATTGATTTGCTGGGAGGTGCCATTTGTTTAAGTTCCTAGGCACACAGTGAAACTTTGCAAAAGAGGCATATTGTTCTCCCAGCCCAGCCTAGCAGCCCACTCTTTGAGATGCCTTAACTGCATGATACACACCTCCCCATTCTGCAGAGGCTAGTTATCATCATGACCTAGAAAGGGAAATCTGTCAGTTTTCTTTTTTTCTCTACACTTTGAGTGTATTTGGGTGCTTCTTAAAACATTGTAATACTCTTATAATCAGTTATCTGGAAAGTTTCAGAAAGGGTTGTCTGCTTCTCATTTATAGAAAAAAAAATACCTTACACGCCATTTAATGTAATTAAAGAAAACTGTATAAGCCAATTTAATAACAGTGTAAGTTTATGTTTACTCTCAACTAGTGCACTCAATCTGCTAAAGGTCAAACTGTAATGTTTAATCTTTACATTTCTCTTATTTCATGTAAATAGGTAGCATTCCATTAACAGAATACCTGTCAGTGGACTGTAATGGATAATTCAACAGTAGATATTTTCTAATGTATTTTTTATATCAAATTCTTTGAGGAAAAGTTTTTTCCAAATAGGAAAGTAAGTTCTTTCCTTTTCAGGAACACTTGATTCTGTGTAGTCTTTTTTAATTTGTGACAGAGAATGTTGTCACTTTATTTTTAAATTAATTACTTGTCTCAGTAGAATATTAGAGATTCAAGGTGACAAGAGACAGGTATAAGATAACTGTGACATAAACTTTTCTTTGAACCATATGGAGATGAACTGATTCTAGAACATTTGTGAATTTGGATTTCACTCAGAAATGGCTTTTTGTTAATGATTATGTTCCTAAGAGAATCTAGTATGTATAGTCTAGAGTTTTTCACTTCTTAAAAAAATAATTGCAATACGTAAATCCTTAGTATTTTGAGCTGCTTGGTTGGGGATGTCTATATTAATGGGAAATAATTACATTTAAAGGTTTTTGTGAATTAGAAATAGTAAATTAAACATAGATGACTGTGCCCTTAAACTACCTTAGTGAGTATATAAGAATGGATTTGTCATATAGATATTTTGTAAAGGTTGTAAAGTTGCTGCTTTCAGTGAGTTAATGATTTCATAATGGTTTAAAATAAGAAGTCATATACCTATTATATCCTAGATCAGTAGTTCTCATTGTGGGGAAGGGTAGGGTTGGAGAGGTTGCCTTCAGAGGATATTTGACAGCATCTGGAGACTTTTTTTTTTTTTAAGAGACAAGGCCTTGCTATGTTGCCCTGGCTATGTTGCCTGGGCTGGAATATAGTGGCTGTTCACAGGCTCTAACTCGGGGGCTCAAGTGATCCTCCTGTCTCAGCCTGCCGAGTAGCTTGGACTATAGTCCCGCAGCACCACACCTGGCTGAAGACATTTTTTATTATCACAATTTGGGGTTGCTACTGACATCTAGTGGGTAGAGGCAAGGGATGCTGCCAAGCATCCTACAATGAAAAGGACAGCCCCATACAACAAAGACTTAACTTGTCTAAAATGTCCATGGTGCCAAGGTTGAGAAACCCTGGGTTAGAGTAAGATAAATGGAAAGTGCAGCATAGGTTCAAAGAGGGAGGGATAACATTTGATTTGGTTGTTGGAACAGCAGAGGGGGGCTTTATAAAGAAGTTGGAGGATTGGCCTTTAAAGAGGACGCATCAGATTTTATAGTTATTCTTAGATGGAGGAAACTACATGAATGCTGATATCTCAGAGTCTCCTCAAACTCAGTATGTCAAATAATGAACTCTCGTTATTCACCCTAGGCCCCCTTGTCACCCAGATCTAAAACTTGGGAGTTATTCTCCACTCTTCCCTTTCCCTCACCCTCTATATCTAGTGAGGGACTAAGGCCTGTTGGTCATAACTCTGAATAGCTTTCAGATCAGTTTCATTCCTTTCTATTCTCAATGTCATTGTTCAGATTCTCCTCTATTCCTCACTTTTAACTGGACCTGTCAGTAGTGTTCTAAATGATCTCTCTGTCTCAAGTTTTCTTCAACTTAAATTAGTTAGCCCTCCACACTGTAGCTAAACCATTCTTTCTAATATGCAAACCTGATTGTCACATGTTACTAAAACAGTGTTACTAAAACACCTTTAAGCCAGTAGCCAGTTTTCAAGCCATACGTTTCAAAATCTTATTTCCTTATTCCTTGTTTTGAACATTAAAAAAAGTAATACATACACTATGTTTTATTTAACCGTGGTAATTTTAATATTTTATTAGTTAAAATTAAATTGCTAAGATTCATCCAAATTGTTATGTAAAACTGTGGTTCATTCTTTTGGATGGCTGTGTTATCTTGCATCATGTGAATATACCATCTTTATTCACTTTCTCACTGATAGCCATTTTCATTCCCCCCTCCTCCTTTTTCTCTTGGGAATATCACTACTATCAACATTATTATACATGTCTCTTGTACTTGTGCAAGGATTTCTCTTGTGTATATACTTGAAAATGGAATTGCTGGGTTGTATGGTATGTCAGTGTTCAAACCAGTTTATCATTTCTGTTTCCATTGACATGTATAGGAGATCCTATGAATCTATGTGCCCTCCAAAACAGTATTGTCAAATTTAAAAATTTTGGCCAAGTGTGTTTAAAATGGTATTTCGATGAAGTCTTTCTTGATTTACATTCCCCTGATCACCAATGATGTTAACCTTTCTTCAGATGTCTGTTGGTCGTATGTCTTTCCTGTACTGTGAAATAACTTTTCATTTATTTTGCCCATTTTCTCTTGGTTGGTTGTCCTTTTTTAAACAATAGAATTCTATGAGTTTAAAAAAATACTCCTTATACTAATCATTTGTTTTGTATATTTTGAATATCTTGTTTATAACTTGCCTTTTTGCTTTTTGAGGGGTGTTTTGATGGACAAATTTGTAAATTTTAATACAGCCAAATGTATCAATCTTGAATTTTATAGTCAATGATTTTTGTGTCCTGTTTAAGAATATGTAAAATATATTCATCTACATTTTTTACTAAGAGTTTTAGTTTTGTTTTTGGTATTAAAGTTCTTAATTCATATGGAATCAATTTTTATGTATAGCGGGAGGTGGAGTTCCATGTTCCTGTTTTTACATATAGATTATCTTTTTTCAGATCCATCCTTACCTATGTTGGGGCTCAGAAAACAATACCCCCAAATGAAGGCCTCAGCAGCAGCCTCAGAAGCAGAAGTTTTGCACTGACTTTGTCCTGCCCTCCTGTCTCTCGGTCCCATTCTCCTCCAAGGCTAGCCATAAACTAGAATCCCTCTTCCCCAAGGAGGATCATAGAAGCCAGAACCCCTTTTCCTGAAAGCCAGCCATAAGACCTAAAAATATCACTCTAATTCCCCCTCTGCCTTTCTGTATAAAAACTGGACACAAAGAAATGATCTGACCTACCTTGTTTGACTGTAGGTCTTAAGACCCCCATTCCAGAGAGGGCCCTGCCCCACAGTCAGAAGGAAGGAATACAGGCTCAGAGAGGCCTAGAAGAATCTATTTAATAGGCAGACAGGCTTTGCTAGGTTTCCCCACTCAGTCTGTCAGCTTTAGATTATATTCTTTTTGGACAATCATATTTCTGCACAGCTGGGCTGTCCGTACTTTGTTGAACCTAAGCATAAAATAGGCAATTCCTCCTTTGGGTCAATTCTGAAGGCTCCCATATATATACTTTAAGTAAACTTGTATGCCTTTTCTGCTTTTAATCAATCTGCCTCATTTCAGTGATTTTTCAGTGAAATTGTGAAACTTTAGGGGACCAAGGGCCTTGGATTCTATATCTACTTCTTTTCTTCCTTTCTTTTTTCTTTTTTGACAGGATCTCGCTCTATTGCCAAGGCTGGAGTACAGTGGCACAATCACGGCTCACTGCAGCCTCAACCTCCCACCTCAGCCTCCCCAGTAGCTGGGACCACAGGGGTGTGCTACCATGCACAGCTAATTTTTGTATTTTTTTGTAGAGACAGGGTTTCATCATCTTGCCCAGGCTGGTCTTGAACTTCTGGGCTCAAGTGACCCACCTGCCTTGGCCTCCCAAAGTGCTGGGATTACAGGGGTGAGCCACTGCACCTGGCCTACTTCTTTTCTTTTTAACACTTTATTGAGAGTTCGCAGACCAAAAGTGGACCCATTTAAAGTATATTGTTTATTGGTTGTTAGCTGTGCACCCATCACTATAATTTAGTTTTGGAATATTTTCATCTCCCCCCGAAAGAAATCCTGTACAAATAAATCCCTTTCCATTCTCCCTGCCTCCTCCCCAACCAATCAAACCCTACGCAACCATTCATCTGTTTTCTGTCTCTATAGATTTACCCCATCTGTACATTTTATGTAAATGACTTCATTCAGGATGTGACCTTTTGTGATTGGCTTCTTTAATTTACTATGTTTTCAAAGTTCATTTATGTTGTAGCATGTACCAGTATTATGAGAATTCCAATTTTTTTGCATTCGCAGCAGCACTTGTTTTTATCTTTTTGTTTATAGCCATCCTAGTGGGTATGAGGCAGTATTTCTTTCCTTCTTCTTCTTCTTTTTTTTTTTTTTTTTTGAGACCGAGTTTCCTTCTTGTCGCCCAGGCTGGAGTGCAGTGATGCAATCTCGGCTCACTGCAACCTCCGCCTCCTGGGCTCAAGCGATTCTCCTGCCTCAGCCTCCTGAGTAGCTATGATTACAGGCGTGTGCCACCATGCCTGGCTAATTTTTGTATTTTTTTTTTTTCCAGTAGAGATGGGGTTTCACCATGTTGGCCAGGCTGGTCTTGAACTCCTGATCTCAGGTGATCCACCCGCCTCAGCTTCCCAGAGTGTTGGGATTACAGGCGTGAGCCACCGTGCCCAGCCTGAGTCAGGATTTCATTGTGGATTTGATTTGACTTTTCCTCATGACTAATGATGTTGAACATCTTTCATGTGTTTATTGACTATTTGTATATTTTCATAAGCAAAATGTCTATTAGGACCCTTTGTCCATTTACTAATTGGGTTGTCTTTTCATTACTGAGTTGTAAGAGGTTTTTTTTTTCAAAAAAAATTCTGTATTCAAGTCTCTTATCAGATACATCATTTGCCAATATTTCTTTCCTATTCTGTTGGTTCATCTACTATGAAACACAAAATTAAAACATACTGATACCACCTATTTTATCCATTTTCTTCTGTTGCTTGTGCTTTTTGTGTCATGTCTAAGGAAGCATTGCCTAACCCAGGGTCAGAACGATTTATCCTTATGTATTCTGAGTTTATAGTTTTAGCTCTTTCATTTTTTTACATTTAGCTTTACTGCTTATTTAAGTTGATTTTTGTGTGTCATGTAAGATCAGGGTCCAACTTCATTCTTTTACATGTGGATATCTAGTTGTCCTAGCACCATTTTTTGAAAAGGTCATTTTTTTCTTCATCTAATTGTCTTGTGATCCTTGTTTAAAATCAGTTGACTATAAATGTCAAGATTTATTTCTGGACTCTCAATTGTATTTCATTGATTTATATTTCTGTTCTTAACCCAATACCACACTGTATTGATTACTGTAGCTGTGCAGTAAGTTTGGTAATTGGGAAATGGGAATTTTCCAACATTTTTTTCAAGATTTTTGGGGCTATTCTGGGACCCTTGCATGAATTTCAGGATAAGCTACACAATTTCTTTGGAAAATGCAGAATGCAAGTTGGGATTTTGAAAAGGATTTTGTTGAATCATCAGTTTGGGGGAATTTTGCCATCTTATCAATATTAAGTTGTCCCATCCATGAATAGGGGATGTCTTTTCATTTATTTATATCTTTAATGTCTTTTAACAATTATTTTGTAGTTTCCTATTTTGTAGTTTTTGATGTTGTTGTAATTGGAATTTTAAAAATTTAGTTTTTGGATTGTTCATTGCTAGTGTGTAGAAATACAATTGATTTTTATAAGTGATCATTTATCCTTCAACCTTGCTGAACTTGTTTCTTCTAGTAGTCTTTTAAATGAATTCATTAGGGTTTTCTATGTCATGTCATCTGCAAATAGAGATAGTTTTACTTCTTTTCAAATCTGGAGCCTTTTATTTCTGTTTCTTGCCTAATTGTCCCTGTTAGAACTTCTAGTTTCCATAATGTTAAGCAGATGCTGTGGAAGTGGACATTCTTGTTTTGTTCTTGAATTTAGGGGGAATATATTCAGTCTTTCACCATTAAATAAAATGTTAGCTCTGTTTTTTTCAGTAAATGGTCTTTATCAGGTGGAAGAAATTCCCTTTTATACCTGGCTTTTCAAATGTTTTTATCACGAAAGGGCGTTGAATTTTGTCAGAGGCTTTTTCTGTTCTATCGAGTTAATCATATGGTTTTTGTCCTTTGTTGTATTAACATGGTATATAATATTGTTTGGTTTTTGAGTATAAGATGAACCCACTTTGCATTCCTGACCTACCTGAACTTCAGTTTAGTCTCATACTGCCTCGGACCTCTGTATTCCAGCCTATCAAACTATAATATGTGCTGCTCGTTGAAAGTATCATGCTGTTCGGTGCCTCAGCATTTTTCTTTTTTCTTTTTTTTTTCCTGTTAATATCCTTCTTCGGCTTTCCACCTTGTGAACTCCTATTGATTCTTTGTATCCCAGATCAGGCCTTTATCTTTTCCCTTTCCCCTCATCTTCTACATACAGTGATTATACCTCTATTATAGCCGCTGTGATTTTGTATTGCAGTGAATATATTTCCTTCACCCTAGTATGCACCATCAATTTAATAACTTTTCTGACAAATAAACACCACTTCAGTAAATGCATACATAGATTTCAAAAACGTTAGCATTAGAAGAAAATATGCATTGTTGAATTAAAGAAATATGGGTTATTTGTTTGCACTTCCCTTTTTATTGGTTTTAGAGTTATTTGAGAATAGTGACTTTGTTGCCACTCCAGTAGCTAGTAGTACAGTGTGTGGTACATAGTAGTTGTTTAGCCTATTTTGTTCAATTAAGCCTGCTTCTTGCCATGGGTGCCTTTTTGAGTCCCTGCACAATTTGTCCCTTTGGTTTTCCTCTGTGTTTTCCACTACTTCATAAATAGATACTCTGTTCTTCAGGGTGTGTATCTGAACCCCTCATTGTTTTCCTGATTTTTGTTTTTATTGTTTTGTTATTTTTAAAAATGAAAAAAAATTAGAAAGAAAAAAGACATATCTTGTTATTGCTTCATAAGCAGAGACATGAGTATTAAACTTTAACAGTTTGGAAATTTGCTGTAGTTTTTATATATTCTTTTTTTTGTTAAGACAGAGTCTTGCTCTGTTGCCCAGGCTGGAGTGCAGTGGCGCGATCTTGGCTCACTGCAAGCTCCACCTCCCGGGTTCATGCCATTCTCCTGCCTCAGCCTCCCAAGAAGCTGGGACTACGGGCGCCTGCCACCGTGCCTCTACAGGCACCCGCCACCGCGCCCGGCTAATGTTTTTTGTATTTTTAGTAGAGACGGGGTTTCACCGTGGTCTCGATCTCCTGACCTCGTGATCCACCCGCCTCGGCCTCCCAAAGTGCTGGGATTACAGGCGTGAGCCACTGCGCCAGGCCAGTTTTTATATATTCTTATACTATGCCACTAGATATGTTTTTATTTTAGAGTAGCTGGCCATTTAAAAATATTTAGGTTAGCTATTCATTAAAATTGATTTGAAAGTACTGTTTATGATGTTAAATAAGATTGACATTGAAAATACTACATTACAAAATGTTTTGAGGATTAATATGTTCTTTTAACAAATTCTATTTTGAAAATCATGTTTGTAGATGAAGTCCAGGAAAAATTGAGAGATAAATGGACATTTCATGATTAGATTTAGGAGTTTTCTCGGTAGTATAGCTCTGAATTATTTAAAATTGTGTTTTAGCATGTCTTGGTCTTACTTTGTCCTCTTACTGTCTGCTCTCCTCCATTTGCCATGTGCAAAGTTAAGCTCCCGGGATCTGCTACCTTTCAGTTATGAAGTTTATCATCCTTAGTAGGATCAGAGCTTAAAGGCACTCACAACAGCTCTCTGTTTTCACCGCTTCTTCTCTTGCAAAAAGCCTCATCACTTAATGAATGACTAAACTTTCTCACATTTATCAATATAATATTGTTGCCTTAAACATCTTTCTATTGTAGTCTATTGTACACTCTTCTTCTACATTGTTCTTTCAGAAAGTTTTCCTTATGCCACCATTCCACTGAAGAAAAATGTATGGAGGCACAATAACTTATTTAACCATTCCTCTACCATTAGATGTTTAAGTTACTGTTTAATATTAATAAACAACCAAGTGTAGTTGTGCTCCTGGCTTTACATTGCTTTCTCCCCAGAGAAATTTAAACTTCTTTAGGACAGATAATGCATTCTTTATATAAATTCTCGACAGTGTTTGGTTCAGTGCTATGACTCTCTGCAATAGTTTATAATAGATGCTTCTCAAATTTTTAAACTTTATGGGAAAGAGTGTGACAATTTTACATACTGACTTCCTATACTATTTATATGTAGGAGAATGCCTCTGCCATGGTGCCTTGGTGATCTTGCATGTACCCACACAGGCCACATAGGCAAGGCTCAACCACAATCTGTCTCAAGTCTTGGGGGAATACTCTGTGATCCTCCTTGATACATGTTAAGATAGACTTGTGAGGAGCTGTCACAAGGCCATTTCTTATCCACCTCTGTATCTTACAGGAGGCTGCCTCAAGGCGGCTTATTATCTCCTATTTGCATTTTGGTGAGGCACGGGAGTTTCCTTCAGGCACAGTTGTGACTATAAAATGACATAGCTGCAGTCTAGAATTGACTCCTCAACAACAGAGCAACCCACTGTGTGTGTTGTCTTTCATTTAGTCCCTCCAGTTTGGGTTTCTCTTGTAGGACTAGGGACATGGGGAGCTGATACCATGCTGATCATGCCTTCTCTGCCTGTGTTAGTAATAAACCATCTGAATCCATTTGGTCTCACTGGCAGCTGGCACCGTGCTGATGTGTAGAGGCTGCTTGACCACTTAATGTAAACAAATGGGTTTTTTTTGACCAGTTTGTGGAATTTGTCATTACTTTTTAATTGGTCAATTTATTGTAAATTGCTTTTAATTTCAGGATTCAGTGATTAGTGCTTTGCTATCAAATAGCTCAGGTAAGGATGGTCCTTGCTCTCTAAATACAGTATTATTTTAGGGGGTACAGCATGCAGCTATAATCTGTATAAATCAAAGATAAAACAATTAGTTTTGTTTAGTACAGTGGCTTGCACTTGGTTTTTTTTTTCTCCCTACTACTTTTGTTTCGCAATCTGAAGCCTGCTTAAGTTGTCCTGGAGAGTCAGTTGGATGCAGACCTTTCTCATATTATATTAGACTTTCCTTTCTCATGCAGTAGAAAGGTACTAAGGTATCTTAACATGCAAATAAAATGTATATTGTATACACAGATCTACCTGATTTTCAGTGGCTGGTTGACCTTGACCTAGGCAGAAAGATCAAAGTCAAACTGTTGCCGATGGAGGGTGTCCAGGTTCTTGGTGTTTTGAACAAAGAATTGGACAAAATGCACAAAGCAAGGAAAGAATGAAGCAGCAAAAGCTGAGATTTATCGAAAGGGAAAGTACACTCTACAGGGTGGGAGCAGGCCGAGCAGCCTCTCACAGCCCCGATACAGAATCTTCTTGGGTCCAAATACCCTGCTAGAGGATTCCCATTGGCCACTTTGTGTTTACCTCATCTAAATGAAGTGATGGCCTGCAATCAATCTGATTGGTTGCAGAAAGCGACCAAACAGAGCCTATAGTGAAGTTACAAAGCTGCACTGCTATGTTAACGAAGACTTGGCCTGCAATCAGTCTGATTGGTTGCAAAAAACAAACAATCAGAGGCTGAAGTGAAGTTACAAAGTTATACTCCTATGGAAACGTCTGATTGGTTACAAAAAGCAACCAATCAGAGGTACTTTCTATTTCCCATCTGCCATGCAGAAATAGTGGGGGTTTGCAAAGGGACTGGTCTCTGCTCCTTTTGTTACTCAGGTGTGGAAAGTTAGGGTTTTCCTTTCAGTTTAGTTCTAGGAAGTCAGCGTGAAACGGCCCTGCCTCCAGATCCTATTCTCCTGCCTCAAAACTTAATTGAACATCACCAATTCTGATGTACTAGAGATGGTCAAGATACATGTTTTGCCATTGGTTACTTCATTAATCAGAATAATCATAACAATTCAGATATTAGGTGTTTTTTTTTGCTTTAAAAAATACGTTACATGAAAGCATGATTTTGATGAATTAATTAATTAATTAACTTTTTTATTCTTTGAGATGGGGACTCCCTCTGTTGCCCAGGCTGGAGTGCAGTGGTCCAATGTTGGCTCACTGCAACCCCATCAGAAATTGAGCGAAGGATATGAACAGACACTTCTCAAAAGAAGACATTCATGCAGCCAACAAACATAAGAAAAAAAGTTCATCATCACAGGTCATTAGAGAAATGCAAATCAAAACCACAATGAGATACCATTTCATGCCAGTTAGAATGGTGATCATTAAAAAGTCAGGAAACAACAGATGCTGGAGAGGATGTGGAGAAATAGGAACAGTTTTACACTGTTGGTGGGAGTGTAAATTAGTTCAACCATTGTGGAAGACAGTGTGGCAATTCCTCAAGGATCTAGAACCAGAAATACCTTTTGATCTAGCAATCCCATTACTGGGTATATAACCGAAGCATTATAAATCATTCTACTATAAAGAGACATGCACACGTATGTTTATTGCAGCACTGTTCACAATAGCAAAGACTTGGAAGCAATCCAGATGTCCATCAGTGATAGACTGGATAAAGAAAATGTGGCACATATATACCATGGAATACTATGTAGCCATAAAAAAGGATGAGTTCATGTCCTTTCCAGGAACATGGATGAAGCTGGAAACCATCATTCTCAGCAAACTAACACAGGAACAGAAAACCAAACACTGCATGTTCTCACTCATAAGTGGGAGTTGAACAATGAGAACACATGGACACAGGGAGGGGAACATCACACACTGTGGCCTGTTGTGGGGTGGGAGGCCAGGGGAGGGATAGCATTAAGAGAAATAGGTAACGTAGATGATGGGTTGATGGGTGCAGCAAACTACCATGGCACTTGTATACCTATGTAACAAACCTGCATATTCTGCACATGTATTCCAGAACTTAAAGTATAATAAAAAAAAATTGTTATGAGTTTGGAGGTACAAGTGTAGTTTTGTTACATGGATATATTACATAGTGATGAAGTCTAGACTATTAGTGTAACCATCACTCGAATAGTGTACATTGTGCCCATTAGGTAATTTCTCACCCCTCAACCCCCTCCTACCTTCCTACGTTTCTGAGTCTCAGGGTTCTGCAGGTACATAGAAGTTGCCAGCTTTTCTTGCCATCCTCGCCATTCGAAATTCAGTTCTGTACTTCTGCCTATACTCGTTGTGATAGTGCTTCGCTTTATCATAGGTAACCTTCCTCCTTGCCTTTCGAAGCATGTTTTGGGCAAACTTCTTTCTCAGGCACTTGATCTTCAGCTCTGCAAAATTCCTTTACTTTTTCTTAAGCGTTTCTGGCACAGCAGGAACCTTCTTCATCTTCTCTTCTACACCCTCCATGGTTCCAGCTGGAAAAAGAGGATGATTTCTTTTCTTTTGGGTAGATACCTAGTAGTGGGATTGCCAGATGGAATGGTAGTTCTATTTTTAGTTCTTTGAGAAATCGTCATACTATTTTCCCCAGGGGTTGTGCTAATTTACATTCCCACTAACAATATATAAGCGTTCTCTTTTCTCCATATCCTCACCAACTGTTATTTTTTGACTTTTTAGTAGTAGCCATTCTGTCTGGTGTAGGGTGGTACCTTGGCTGTCTCAAAATTTTGTCTGTTTTAATTTGCATTTCTCTTATGCTTAGTGATGTTGAGTATTTTTTCATTTCATATTTTTCATTTTTTCATTTGCTTCTTGGCCATTTGTATGTATACAACAAAAGCAGTGCTTGCTTATTGTAGAACATTTGGAAAATAGAAGCATAGGGAAGAAAATACAAATTGCTTCTCATTCCAGCAACCTTGAATAAACATTAATATTTTGGTATATTTCGTTTATATTCCCAACACTCATCATCTTGCACATACCTGTAGGTCTTTATAAATTTACGTATGGTCTTTAAAGAAAACTATTGCTGCATTTGGTGTATATAGTTTTACATTTTAAATGCTCTAGTTATTATACTGTGAGCATATTTCCATACTAAGGAATCACGTCTATAATATGATTTTTAAAGGCTACAGGGTATTCTATGTTAAGGATATAAAAATTTGTTTAGCCTTTATCTTATTGTTGGACATTTAAGTTGTTTCTAATTTTTTACTATTTTAAATAATCCTGAAATATGCATATTTTTTACATATTCCTATTAGGTTTCAATCAAAAATTGCTATTAACTGAATTATTGGATCAATTATTATGAACAGTTTTAAGGACCTTGATTCACTTTGCCAAATTGCACTCCAGAAAAGTTACCTCATTTTGTATTCCCACCAATGATGTATGGAAGTGCCTAATTCAAAATAGCCTTGCCAACACCAAGTAATAGCTTTAAAACCTTTAAATTTGATTAATGAATTATGGTGTTTTTTTTTTTTTTGAGATGGAGTCTCACTCTGTCACCCATGTCACCCAGGCTAGAGTTCAGTGGTGCGATCTTGGCTCACTGCAACCTCTGCCTCCTGGGTTCAAGTGATTCTCCTGCCTTAGCCTCCTGGGTAGCTGGGACTACAGGCGCATGGCACCTCACTTGGCTAATTTTTTATTTTAATTTTTTGTATTTTTAGTAGAGACAGGGCTTCATCACGTTGGCTAGGGTGGTCTTGAACTCCTGACCTCAAGTGATCCTCTGGCATTGACCTCTCAAAGTGCTGAGAATACAGATGTGAGCCACTGCACCTGGCCAAATTATGTTATCATAATTTTTACATTTATTTTGATTACAGTGAGTTTGCAGATGTTTTCATATGCGTCTTGGTCGTTGATAGTTTTCATTTTGAAACTGTTTATGTCCTTGGCCCAGGTTTTATCTATGAGTTGTTGGTATCTTTTTGCTTTTTGATAGACTGAAGTTTTTTCTTCTTTTTATGTAACTTAACCTAGAAATCTTTCATGTATGAATTCTTTCTTTATATTAATACTTTGAAACTCCTTTCCCATTCTAATATTAGGTGACTAGTCCCTATAATGTTTTTCTCAAAGCTTCATTTTCATGTTTATCTTTTTCTTCCATCTGGATTTTATTTTAGTAAAAGTTATGTGATAAAGCAATAATATTTGTCTTGAAAATACAGTTATTCAATAGCCATTTAATAAGTAATACTACATTGATTTGAAATGACAAACTTATAATAAATTTTATAATGGTTGAAGTATAGTGCCATTCTTAAATATCACTTTGATGTTTGAATGCTGTTACAGTGATTCATTAGTCATTATTTCTTGGTGAAACTGAAAAACTTACTAGAATTTCCTACAGATAACTCTGCATAGAGCTGCCCCTCCCTCTTCTTTTAAATAAGGTCTTGTCTTTCCACGTGGCTTAATTGTTGCAAGACTCACAGTCCTTTCCTTACTCAGCATGCACGTATCTGCCCTCTGGTTAGCAGCTGTGGTTTCCCCTTGCAATATCTGTTTTCGTTTGCACCTTTGCTTCTCAAAGTGCCTGTGCTGAAAATGAGCCTTTCATTACTGGTTGCTTCAGGTCGATGAGATCTCCTTGTTATTGTTTATCATAATTGTTAACTTTGAAGCATTTTTTTTCTTCATTTTTTTCCAATGTCTACAAGTTGTTTTTTTCTCCCTGCTGCACTTATGGTTAAAATTTTAATTCATCATGGAGTAGCTTAGAAATTCTGTAATCCATACATCTTACTCATTCAACAAGGTCTCAGTGTTATACACTGTTCATTATTTTGTCCTGCACAACACCCTTCCAGGGAATACTGAATCAAGAAATCACCTGTCTTTGCAGAGGGCATCTGTTGAAGCAGATGCCAGAGCCATGGGGTTGTCATTTCCCATCAGGCTCCATCGGATATCAGTCTCTAATACTTCAAAGACACTTTCCATCCTTGCATCGACAGACAGCTGTGGTGCCTTCTGTTTTCTTGCTGCTTTTGTTTCTAGTCTTAACAGTTCTTTTAGATAGAAAAATAGATGAGGAATTGCTAACATTTGAGAACATATTAATCAGATTTTACATACTGTAATTGTGCTCAAATTTGAGTAATAATAGTTACCAAAGAGCAGAGAACATTTAATTTTTTCATTTTCATGTTAGAAAATAAGTATCTGAGTTGGCTGATTTTATGCACTCTCCTGAAGACATATTTCTCTCTTTTTTTATGTTACAAGAAATGAATATAATGGTCTAATTTCCATCATTTTATTTTCTATCTTTATGAACATTACCTATCATTATGTACAAGTTGACAATTTTCCCATCATTTCTATTGATTATTTCTTCTAGGGATTTTAGGTTGTTGCAGAATGTTTAGTCATTACCAATAGCTCTGAAATAGGAATTAAGTGATTTTGGCACTATTTAATAGGTAGTAGTGGATTCAGAAATGCAGTTTAGATCAAGTCTAGTGTTCATCTCCCCTCTTTTTTAGTCAGTAAGACTTCTGTGAACTTTGAGATGTACCCCAAGGATGATGCTGTATTGGTCTAGCCACAAGAGCTTTATATTATAGAATCTACAATTTTAGTAGAACTAAATGGAGGTGATTCTTTTTGCATTCTTTCACTGAAGTGTTACTATCTAAGCAGGTATTATTTGGTGTTGGAGTGGAACAAGAATTGATATTACCTAGAGTTGGTGTCTGGTTGAGCTTTTGATTTACCCTAACATCTCATGCTTAGTTTATAGTTAATGTTTAATGGAATTTTGTCAAGTGGATGATAAAGGCTGTGAGTCAAGTCAGGATGCTACCTGGTAAATATGGAGAATGAGGCTTGGAAGGTGAGGATCAGAATTTGCTTGCCTCTATCACAGACTCTGGAAATGCAGGACCACAGATAATTTGATATTAAGATATTTGAATATTTTACCTTGTATGTTTTCTGTGGTTAGGCTGCAGTTTCTAAGCCCTGCTGGAAAAGGAATGGTACTGTTCAAAGACAGTTCACCATGGCTTCATGTTTCTGCACATCTTACAAGTGAGACACTAACTGCCCTGTATTCTGAACTTTATTTTCAATGATGTTGGTACAGTGAACAGCTTTGCAAGATAAACCTACTGTTTGCCTTCAAAACAAAGTGCAGACTGGACGCAATGGCTCACACCTGTAATCCCAACACTTTAGGAGGCCAGGGCAGGAGGATTGCTTCAGCCCAGGAGTTTGAGACCAGCTTGGGCAACGTAGCAACACCCTGTCCCTTTTTTTTTTGAGACAGGCTCTTGCTCTGTCTCCCAAGCTGGAGTGCAGTGGCACAATTGGCTCACCACAGCCTCAACCTCCCCAGGCTCAGGTGATCCTGCTGCCTCAGACTCCGAAGTAGCTGGGACTATAGGTCCATGCCACTACACTCGGCTATTTTTTTTGTATTTTTTGTAGAGATGGAGTTTTGCCATGTTGCCCAGGCTGGTCTCAAGCTCCTAGACTCAAGCAATCCACCCTCCTCGGCCTCCCAAAGTGTTGGGATTATAGATGTGAGCCACTGCTCCCAGCCAAGACCCTGTCTCTTAAAAAAAATAGCCAAGCTTGGTGGTGCATGCCTGTAGTCCCAGCTGCTTAGGAGGCTGAGGCAATAGCACTGCTTTAGCCTGGGAGGTCAAGGCTGCAGTGAGCTGTGATCACACCACTGCACTCCAGCCTGGGCGACAAAGCAAGATACTGTCTTTTTTTTTTTTTTTTGAGACGGAGTCTCGCTCTGTCGCCCAGGCTGGAGTGCAGTGGCACAATCTCGGCTCACTGCAAGCTCCGCCTCCCGGGTTCACGCCATTCTCCTGCCTCAGCCTCTCCGAGTAGCTGGGACTACAGGCGCCCGCCACCACGCCCGGCTATTTTTTTGTATTTTTAGTAGAGACGGGGTTTCACCGTGGTCTCCATCTCCTGACCTCGTGATCCGCCCGCCTCGGCCTCCCAAAGTGCTGGGATTACAAGCGTGAGCCACCGCGCCCGGCCAGATACTGTCTTAAAAAGCAAACGAAAACAAAAACAAACCAAAGCAAAGGGCAGATTTGCTTGCATCCTTGGACAAATTAGATAGCATTTCTCTCCAAAGCAAAAGATAATCATGCTTAATGTTGAATAAAATAAAGATAATGTCTCCCTTAGAACAAACGACAAGCATGCTTACTATGATAAAAGATTTGGGTTCCCTCAGCTCAGGTTCCTTTCCTATAATGTGATAATACTGCACGTGCATGCATCCATCTGGGCCCATCAATGTTGCCCCCATGAGATTTTGGGGAGTAAGGGGAACTGACCCAAATACGCTGTTCATGCCACTTGCTGTGCTGTGAGCAGTAAAGGCCTCTGTCTCTCACGCAGGAGTCTCATGTCTTCTGCTAGCATCTATACAACAGTGTTAGGATAACATACTGGCTTAAAAGTAGGGCAAAATCCGACCCTTCAGAGTTCTTGACAGGTACTCAGCACAATGATTTTGGCTATAAGATGTTATCCTCCTTTAGACAAAATTTGTTTGACTAATTTTCTTTAATCCTTGTTTATTGAATTGGTTAAAAATATTGAAAAGTAATAAGAGCCCATCTCTTTAAGGAGCCAAGAAAGCTGTGTGTCATCTCAGATGAAACAATTTTGAATTGGTAAATTGGGAACAGCTGAGGGCTTTAGAATGGTGTTCATTATTCTCTGAAACAAAAATTGAACCTAGAAGTAAGATTTACAGCTGGGCGCGGTGGCTCACGCTTGTAATCCCAGCACTTTGGGAGGCCGAGGCGGGCGGATCACGAGGTCAGGAGATCGAGACCATGGTGAAACCCCGTCTCTACTAAAAATACAAAAAAAAAATTAGCCGGGCGTGGTGGCGGGCGCCTGTAGTCCCAGCTACTCGGAGAGGCTGAGGCAGGAGAATGGCGTGAACCCGGGAGGCGGAGCTTGCAGTGAGCCGAGATTGTGCCACTGCACTCCAGCCTGGGCGACAGAGCGAGACTCCGTCTCAAAAAAAAAAAAAAAAAAGAAGTAAGATTTACATTCTGCCTCCTATTGCAAGAAGCAATCTTGGAGGTGTGTGTGGATATTGTTAGATTTAGAATTCTTCTGACCCTGGTTTGTGGTTGCAGTGGGACAGAATATTTGAGATGTGGGACAGAAGGCCACAGTAGTGTGTTAAAGGAGTGGAAAATCACACATAGAACATAGGCTTTGAAGACACATGAGTTTGGAACCCAGTGCTGTCAGTTATTACTAGCTTTTAATTTTTTTTAACTTTGGGAAGGCATGTCATTCAGTCTATCTTTGCTTCATATGTGTATTAGTCTGTTTTCACGCTGCTGATAAAGACATACCCAAGACTGGGCAATTTACAAAAGAAAGAAATTTGTTGGACTTACAGTTCCACGTGGCTGGGGAGGCTTCGCAATCATGGCAGAAGGTGAAAGGCACTTGTCACATGGTGGCAGACAAGAGAGCTTGTGCAGGGAACCTCCTCTTTTTAAAACCATCAGATCTCATGAGACTTACTATCATGAGAACAGCACGGGAAATACCTGCCCCTATGATTCAATTATTTCCCACCAGTTCCCTCCCACAACACACGGGAATTCAAGATGAGATCTGAGTGAGAACACAGCCAAACCATGTAATTCTGCCCTTGACTCCTCTCAAATCTCATGTCCTCACATTTCAAAACCAATCATACCTTCCCAACAGTCACACAAAGTCTTAACTCATTTCAGCATTAACTCAAAAGTCCACAGTCCAAAGTCTCATCTGAGACAAGGCAAGACCCTTTCGGCTATGAGCCTGTAAAATCAAAAGAAAGTTAGTTACTTCCTAGATACGATGGGGATACAGGCATCGGGTAAATACAGCCATTCCAAATGGGAGAATTTGGCCAAAACAAAGGGGTTACAGGCCCTGTGCAAGTTTGAAATCCAGTGCGGGAGTCAAATCTTAAAGCTCCAGAATGATCTCCTTTGACTCCATGTCTCACATCCAGGTCACGCTGATGCAAGAGGTGGGTTCCTATGGTCTTGAGCAGCTCCGCCCCTGTGGTTTAGCAGGGTACAGCCTCCCTCCTGGCTGCTTTCATAAGCTGGCACTGGGTGTCTGTGGCCTTTCCAGGTGCACAGTGCAAGCTGTCAGTGGATCTACCATCGTGGGGTCTGGAGGATGGTGGCCCTCTTCTCACAGCTCCACTAGGCAGTGCCCCAGTGGGGACTTTGTGTGGGGGCTCTGACCCCACATTTCCTTTCTGCACAGCCCTAGCAGAGGTTGTCCATGAAGTCCCTGCCCCTGCAGCAAAGTTCTGCCTGGACATACAGGCATTTCCATACATTCTCTAAAATCTAGGCAGAGGTTCCCAAACCTCAATTCTTGACTTCTGTGCACCTGCAGGATCAGCACCACATGGAAGCTGCCAAGGCTTGGGGCTTGCACCCTCGGAAGCCACGGCCCAAGCTGTACCTTGGACCCTTATAGTCATGCCTGAAGTCGCTGGGACACAGGGCAACAAGTCCCTAGCCTGCACACCACACAGGGGCCCTGGGACTGGCCCACGAAACCATTTTTTCATCCTAGGCCTTCAGTCCTGTGATGGGAGGGGCTGCTCTGAAGACCTCTGACATGCCCTGGAGACATTTTCCCCATTTTCTTGGGGATTAACATTCAGGTCCTGGATACTTACGCAAATTTCTGCAGCCAGCTTGAATTTCTCCTCAGAAAATGGGATTTTCTTTTCTATCACATTGTCAGGGTGCAAATTTTCCAAACTTTTATGCTGTTTCCCTTTTAAAACTGAATGCTTTTAACAGCACCCAAGTCACCTCTTGAATGCTTTGCTGCCTAGAAATTTCTTCCACCAGATACTCTAAATCATCTCTCTCAAGTTCAAAGTTCCACAGATCTCTAGGGCAGGGGCAAAATGCCACCAGTCTCTTTGCTAAAACAAAACAAGAGTGTCACCTTTGCTCCAGTTCCCAACAAGTTCCTCATCTCCATCTGAGATCACCTCAGCCTGGGTTTCATTGTCCATATCATTATTAGCATTTTGGTCAAAACCATTCAACAAGTTTCTAGGGAGTTCCAAACTTTCCCACATTTTCCTGTCTTCTTCTGAGCCCTCCGAACTGTTCCAACTTCTGCCTATTACCCAGTTCCAAAGTCACTTTCACATTTTTGGGTATCTTTTCAGCAGTGCCCCACTCTACTGGTACCAATTTACTATATTAGTTCATTTTCATGCTGCAGATAAAGACATACCCAAGACTGGGCAATTTACAAAAGAAAGAGGTTTATTGGACTTACAGTTCCATGTGGCTGGGGAGACCTCACAGTCATGGTGGAAGGTAAAAGGCACATCTCACATGGTGGCATACAAGAGAATAGAGCTTGTGCAGGGAACCTCCCCTTTTTAAAACCATCAGATCTTGTGAGACTTATTCACTATCATGAGAACAGCATGGGAAAGACTTGCCTCTGTGATTCAATTAACTCCCACTGGGTCCCTCCCACAACACGTGGGAATTCAAGATGAGATTTTGATGGGGACACAGCCAGACCATATCAATATGTTAAATGAGAAACAGAAACTACCTTACAAAATTGAAATTGTTAAAAGGATTAGAAATAATCTATGCAAAGTGCACAGTATTGTGATCTAGCATATAGAGTGTATGTGTATAATATTTGCCTCAATTCCACTTAGGTTATTCATGATGTGAATTTAGAGTTCTGATTTCAAGTTATTTCTCCATTAACTCCCATGTTCCTTCAAGCAGACAATTCTATGGTGATATCTCTACTGTAATGATGAAGATGTGTTCAAACAGCACCCTTCATTATTAGGAATTTTATCAGAGGTAAAAATCACATGGCCCTCTGCTTAATGTGTCTGTTTAATTTCCCTCTGCTTTCCTCTTATAAGGATACACGTGATGGCATTTTTAGGGCCAGAAGTAAAAGTGTGTCAGGCTTTCAAATATTACCTAGGATTTTTTTTAAAAGGAGACACTGTGGTAATCTATATTATTAAACAGCAATTAAACTTGTTTATCAATTTGTGCAAAAAACTATCTCTAGCCATTTATACACTGAATAAGACTATAATTAGTATAGTATAATAGTATAATTTCTGAAAGTCATTTTGTATATTTGGCAGAAATGGTAGCCAGTGGGCCAGGAATTTCAATGGGCAGCAGATAGACCAATCTGTGACTCTGTGGGTGCAGCTTGGGAGACAGCAAACAGATTTCCATTCCATCTGACTCCTCTCCTTCTTCTCTGGCTTCCTTGACCTCTGAAGCTCAAGAGTGATACAGAACATAATTTAGATTGGGTTACTTAAGATTATTGACCAAGGTCTCTAATAGACTCCCAGCAGTTTTACAGGGAATGTCTTGAAGGAAGGCAGGAAACAGTACACAGCAATCTGTCTACTGTTGATTTACTGCCAATACTGGATTTTATGATTAAAAATTAGACAAGACAAACAGCTCAGTGGTTATAAAGGTGCTCATCCCTTTGGATACTAATTAACTGAGATATCGATACTGCACAAGAAAAAAATACACAGCTATGTAATTAAAAAGTATTTACAATCATTCTCTTATTAATTCCAATAAACTACCATTATGGTGTATATTAGTTTCTTGTGCCTGCCATAACAAATTATCACAAACTTAATAGTTTAAAAACCAGAAATTTAGTCTCTCACAGGTTTGGAGACTGGAAGTTAGAAACGAATTTAATTGAGCCAAAATCAAGGTTTTGGCAGGGCCGCACTCCCTATGGGGAGGCTGTAGGGGAGAATCCATTCCTTGCTTCTTCCAGCTTCTGATGGCTACTGGCATTGTGTGGCACAATTATTCCAGTGGCAGCCTCCTTCTCCACATGGCCCCCTCTTCAGTCTGTCTGGTTTACCCTCTGCTTTCCTCTTACAAGGATACCTGTGATGGCATTTAGGATCCACATGGATGATGCAGGCTAATCTCATCACAAGACTCTTAATTACATCTGTAAAACCTTTAGCATATAAGATAACACTCACAGGTTCCAGAATTAGGATCTGATATCTTTGAGGTCCACCATTCAGCCTATGACAGGAAGATAAATACACATTTTAATGTCCTTTTTTATGTGGAAAAGGTGAACCATTTTTATAATTGTCTTTTCCCAAGTGCTGTTTGTTGCCTAAGAATGTAGGCCTTGAAATTGTTGTGAGGTGAATCACTCACGGAGGAATAAATGAGCAGTTTTCCGATTTTTATTTATTTTTATTTTTTGAAAAAGACAGGGTCTCACTGTCACCCAGGCATGAGTGCAGTGGTGTGATCATGGCTCACTGCAGCCTCAACCTCCTGGGCTCAAACCATCCTCCCACCTCTTAGCCTCCCGAGTAGCTGGAACTACAGGCATGCACCATGCCCAGCTACTTTTTGTATTTTTTTTGTAGAGATAGGGTTTTGCCATATTGCCCAGGCTGGTCTGGAACATCTGGGCTCAAATGATCCTCCCACCTGGGCCTCCCAACGTGTTGGGATTACAGGCATGAGACACTGACTGCACCCAGCTGTTCTTTTTCCCCCAATTTTTAGGTGGAGTTTTTATTTATTTAATTTTTTGCTGGAACTCAATTAAAATACTAGTTTTGCATGTATTTCTCGATTATTTGTTCATTATTAGTCATATTTTATTTTCCTAGTTGCCCCAGTGTACATTAAGTGATTTTTAATGTTTAAAAAGCTCCTTTATTGTATATCACAAGATAAACATTTTAAATCAGTTTAAATTTTATTAATTATAGCTATATAAAAGTTAATCTTCACTTTTTTGATGGAAAATATGAGATGCTGTTAGTGTGAGATAGTTCAAGAAATTAAGATACAAATAGTTTTATGTTATTTCCCATCTTTCTTTCCATGGTTGTATTTTTTTTTTTTTGGCACTGTTATTGTATTTACCCAGTGCTTTAGATGTTTATACTGATTTTAAATCTGAAACACCTAATAATTAGATTTTGCTGAGACCAGCTCAGTTGTGGAGACCCTAACCCAGCGGCGCTAGAGGAATTAAAGACACACACACAGAAATATAGAGTGTGGAGTGGGAAATCAGGGTTCTCACAGCCTTCAGAGCTGAGAGCCTTCAACAGAGATTTACCTGCATATTTACTGACAGCAAGCCAGTGATAAGCATTGTTTCTGTAGATTATAGATTAACTAAAAGTATTCCTTACGGGAAACAAAGGGATGGGCTGAAATAAAGGGATGGGTCTGGCTAGTTACCTGCGATAGGAGCATCTCCTTAAGGCACAGATCGCTCATGCTATTGTTTGTGGTTCAGGAACACCTTTAAGCGGTTTTCTGCCCTGGGTGGGCCAGGTGTTCCTTGCCCTCATTCCAGTAAACCCACAACCTTCCAGCATGGGTGTCAAGGCCATCACAAACATGTCACAGTGCTGCAGAGATTTTGTTTATGGCCAGTTTTGGGGCCAGTTCATGGCCAGATTTGGGGGCCTGTTCCCAGCAAGATTTATTATTCTTTATTTAATTTAACTCCATTAAATTAGAATAATAATTATAATTTTAAGTGGTGTTTACTAAATAAATACATGAAATCATCCAGAAAATAGTTTATGAATGCACATTTAATTAAATTCCCTGAGGGAGCTTGTAATATTACTTTGTAATTTAAGTACATAATCTTTTATTTGGAGGGGAATGAACATAAAGGAGCATAAAAAATGTATAGGTTAGTAATGTCTTGATATTGTTTAAATCATTAAATTATTCTTGTTATTAATACTGATATTTTAGTATATTTTTCTGTCCCTTTTTGGTAGTTTATTTGCCTTTTTATTTCATTTTTTTTGCGTGTTTTTTTTTTTTGTGAGACAGAGTTTTGCTCTTTTTGCCCAGGCTGGAGTGCAATGGCGTGATCTCGGCTCACTGCAGCCTCCACCTCCCGGGTTCAAGTGATTCTCCTGCCTCAGCCTCCCAAGTAGCTGGGATTATAGGTGCTTGCCACCATGCCTGGCTAATTTTTTGTATTTTTAATAGAGACAGGGTTTCACCATGTTGGCCAGGATGGTCTTGATTTCTTCACCTTGTGATCCACCCACCTCGGCCTCCCAAAGTGCTGGGATTACAGGCATGAGCCACCATGCCTGGCTGCCTTTTTATTTCGTATGTTATTTTTCAGAAGTTTTAGGTTTACAAAAAAATTGAGCAGATAGTACAGTTACCCCATACTCCTCTTCTCCAGCTCATAATTTTCCTATTTTTAGCATCTTACATTTTTGTAATATATTTTTTATAATTAATGAACCAATATATGGTACACTTGATGATGAATATTGATGAAGCTATATTTTATTATTAAAGTCTATACATTAGGGTTCAGTCTTTGTGTTGTATAGTTGTATGTGTTTTGACAAATGCATGTGTCATGTATGCATCACCACAGTATCACATAGAAGAGTGTAACTGCCCTGAAAATTCTGTGATCCATGTATTAATCACTCTTTGATATGGTTTAGCTCTGGGTCCCCACCCAAATCTCATATTGAATTGTAACCACTATGTGTCAGGGGAGGGACCTGGTAGGAGGTGATTGGATCATGAGGGTGGTTTCCCCGATGCTGTTCTCATGATAGTGAGTTCTTATGAGATCTGATGGTTTATAAGTGTGCATCATTCTCCTCCTGCCCTCTGCCTTGTGAAGAAGGTGCTTGCTTCTTCTTCACCTTCCGCCATGATTGGTTTCCTAAGGCCTCCCCAGCCATGCGGAACTGTGTGTCAATTAAACCTCTTTTCTTTATAAATTACCCAGTCTCCGGTGGTTTTATATAGCAGTGTGAGCATGGACTAATACAGAAAATTGGTACTAAAGAAGTGGGGCATTGCTATAAGGATACTTGAAAATATGGAAGCAACTTTGGAACTGGGTAATGGGCAGAGGTTGGAATGGTTTGGAGGGCTCAGAAGAAGACAGGAATATATGGGAAAGTTTGGAACTCCCTAGAGACTTGTTGAATGGTTATGACCAAAATGCGACAGTGATGTCGACAACAAAATCCAGGCTGAGGTGGTCTCAGATGGAGATGAGGAACTTATTGGGAACTGAAGTAAAGGTCACTCTTACTATGCTTTAGCAAGGAGACTGATGGCATTTTGCTCCTGCCCTAGAGATCTGTGGAACTTTGAACTTAAGAGACATGATTTTGGGTATCTGGCAGAAGAAATTTCTAAGTAGCAAAGCATTCAAGATGTGACCTGGCTGTTTCTGAATGTGTTCAGTCATATGCATTCACAAAGAGATGGTCTGACATTGGAACTTATGTTTAAAAGGGAAGAAAAGCATAATAGTTTGGAAAATTTGCAGCCTATATGGTAGAAAAGAAAAACCTATTTACTGGGAAGTAATTCAAGCCTGCTGCAGAAATTTGCATAAGTAAAAAGGAGCCAAATGTTAATTGCCAAAAGAATGGGGAAAATGTCTCCAGGGCATTTCAGAGATCTTCATGACAGCCCTTCCCATCACAGGCCTGGAGGCCTAGGAGGGAAAAATGATTTCATGGGCTTGGCCCAGGGCCCTGCTGCTCTGTGCAGCCTCATGACATGGTGCCCTCTGTCCCAGACACTCCAGCTTCAGCTGTGGCTAAAAGGGGCTGAGGCACAGCTCATAATGTTGCCTCAGAGGGTGCAAGCCTCAAGCTTTGGTGGCCTCCACATGGTGTTGGGCCTGTGGGTGCTTAGAAGACAAGAGTTGAGGTTTGGGAACCTCTGCCTAGATTTCAGAAGCTGTATGGTAATGTCTGAATGTCCAGGCAGAAGTCTGCTGCAGGGCCAGAGCCCTCATGGGTAACCTCTACTAGGGCAGTGTAGAGGGGAAATGTGGGGTTGGAGACTCACACAGAGTCCCCATTGGGGCAGTGCCTAGTGAAGCTGTGAGAAGATGGCCACTATCCTCCATACCTCTAGACTGACAGTTTGTACCGAGCACCTGGAAAAGCTGCAGGCTCTCAATGCCATCCCCTGAAACCAGCCATGGGGGCTATACCCTGAAGAGCCACAAGGATAGAGCTACACAAGGCCTTGGGAACCCACCCCTTCCATCAGTGTGCTCTGGATGTGAGGCATGGATTGAAAGGAGATTATTTTGGAACTTTAAGCTTTAATGACTTCCCCATTGTGTTCTGGACTTGCATGCGGCCTGAGGCCCTTTCATTTTGGCCAATTTCTCCCATTTGGAACATGTGTATTTATACAATGCCTGTACCCCCATTGTATATAGGAAGTAACTAACTTGATTTTACAGGCTCATAGGCAGAATGGGACTTGCCTTGTCTCAGATGAGACTTTGGAGTTGGACTTTTGACTTAATGCTGAAATTAGTTAAGACATTTGGGGACTGTTGAGATGGAATTTTGCAAATGTGTTGTAGTGTGATAAGGAAATGAGATTTGGGAAGGGCTGTGGCAGAATGATATGGTTTAGCTCTGTGTCCCCACTCAAGTCTCATATTGAATTATAATTGCAATGTGTTGGGAGGGACCTGGTGAGAAGTGATTGGATCATGGGAGTGGTTTCCCTCATGCTGCTCTCATGATAGTGAGTGAGTTCTTACAAGATCTGACAGTTTATAAGTGTGTGGTGGTTCCTCTGCCCTGCCCGCCATCTTATGAAGAAGGTGCTTGCTCTTACTTTGCCTTCTGCCATGATTGTAAGTTTCCTGAGGCCTCCCAGCTATGTGGACTATGAGTCAATTAAACCTCTTTTCTTTATAAATTACTCAGTTTCTGGTAGTTCTTTACAGCAGTGTGAAAATGGACCAATACTCTCTTCCTCTTCCCTTATTCCCTCTTTTCCTCCCAAATCATGGCAACCATTGATCTTTCTACTATCACCATAGTTTTACCCTTCCCAGAATGATATTTACTAGGAATCCTAGCATATGTAGACATTTCAGACTGGCTTCTTTCAAGAAGCAGTATATGTTAAGGTCTCTCCATTTCTTTTCATGGCTTGAAAGCTTGTTTCCTGGAAGCTATTCCATTGTATGGATATTCCACAGTTTATTCATTAACCTGTTGAAAGATGCATCTTGTTTGCTTCTAAATTTTGGGAATTATGAATAAGGCTGCTATAAATGTTAGTGTGAAGACTTTGTGTAGACATTAGTTTTGAACTGATTTGAGTAAATACCCAGGCTTGCAATTCCTGAATTAAGACCATATTTATCTTTGTAAAAGCATACCAGACTGTCTTCCAGTGTGGCTGTTCTTTTTTTTTTCATTAAAAATTTACTTATATAATTTATGGCATACAAGTGCAAATTTATTACATGCATAGTAGTCAAGTTAGGGGATTCAGAGAATCTGTCACCCAAATAACATACATTGTACCCATTAAGTAATTTCTTATTATATACCCCTCTCCCACTCTCTCACCCTTCTGAGTCTCCATTATCTATCACTCTGCTCTCTATATCTATGTATACACCATTTTTTAGCATTCACTAAAAAGTGAGTGACAACATGTGATATTTTTCTTTCTGTGTCTGGTTTGTTTCACTTAAGATAATGACCTTCAGTTCTATCCATGTTGCTGCAGAAGACCAATGCTTTGGCTATTTGGACTCTTTTTTGGTTCTATATGAATTTTATGATTGTTTTTTCTAATTCTGTGAAAAATTGTGTTGGTATTTTGGTAGGGATTGCATTGAACCTGTAGATTGCTTTGGGCAGTATGGTCATTTTAACAATATTAATTCTTCTGATCCATGAGCATGAGATATCTTTCCATTTGTTTTTGTCATCTTCAATTTTTTTCATCTGTGTTTTATAGTTTTCCTTGTAGAGATCTTTCACCTCTGTGGTTAAATTTATTCCTAGGCATTTTATTTTTTGGTAGGTGTGGTAAATAGGATTCACTTCTTGATTTCATTCTCAGTGAGATCATTATTGGTATTTAGAAATGCTACTGTGTTTTATACGTTAATTTTTGTATCCTGAAACTTTATATTTATCAAATCTAAGAGTTTTTTTGGTTGAGTCTTTAGGTTTTTCTAGATATAAGATCATATCGTCAGCAATCTGCGATACTTTGACTTCCTCTTTTTTGATTTGGATGTGTTTTATTTCTTTCTCTTGCCTGATTGCTCTGGCTAGGACTTCCAGTACTGTATTCAATAACAGTGGTGAAAGTGGGCATCTTTGTCTTGTTTTAGATCTTAGAGGGAAGGCCTTCAGCTTTTCCCCATTCAGTATGATATGTGGGTTTGTTGTATATGGCCTTTATTTTTTTCAGGTATGTTCCTTCTATGCCTAGTTTGTTGAGGGTTTTTTATCATGAAGGGAAGCTTAATTTTATCAAATGCATTTTCTGCATCTATTGAGATGATCATATGTTTCTTGTCCTAATTTTGTTTATGTGATGTATCACCTTTATTAATTTGCATATGTTGAGCCATCTTTGCGTCCTTGGTATAAAACCCACTTGATCATGGTGTATGATATGGTTTGGCTCTGTGTCCCCACCCAAATCTCATCTTAATAGCTCCCATAATTCCTATGTGTTGTGTAAGGGATCCGGTGGGAGATGGTTGAATCAGGGGGGTGGGAATTTCCTGTGCTGTTGTTGTGACAGTGAATGAGTCTCATGACATCTGATGGTTTCAAAAACGGGAGTTTCCCTACACAAGCTCTTTGCCTGCCGCCATTCATGTAAGATGTGACTTGCTCCTTCTTGCCTTCCACAATGATTGTGAGGCCTCCCCAGCCATTTGGAACTGTAAGTACAATAAACCTCTTTGTTTTGTAAATTGCCTAGTCGCAGGTATGTCTTTATCAGCAGCATGAAAATGAACTGATACAGTGCATTATCTTTTTGATTCAATTTACTAGTATTTTGTTGAGGATTCTTGCATGTATGTTCATCAGGGATATTGGTCTGCTGTTTTCCTTTTTTGGTTGTTGTGTCCTTGTCCAGTTTTGGTATTAGGGTGATAGTGGTCTCATGGAATGAATTAGGGAGAATATTCTCCTCTTCAATTTTTTGGAACAGTTTCAGGAGGAGTGGTATTACTTCTTTTTATATTTGATAGAATTTGGCTGTGAATCCCTCAGCCAAGCTCCCTCAACAATCCCTGAGCTTGTCTTTATTGGGATTTTTTTTTTTTTTTTTTACTACTGATTCAATTTTGCTCTTCATTATTGGCCTGTTTAGATTTTCTATTTCTTCCTTGTTCAATCTTGGTAGGTTGTATGTTTCCAGGAATTTATCTCTTTCCTCTAGGTTTTCTTGTTTGTGAGTATATAGTTGTTCATAATAGTTTCTGATGATCTATTGTGTTTCTGTGGTATCAGTTGAAATATTTCCTTTTTTATTTCTCATTGTGTTTATTTGGTTCATCTCTCTTCTAGGTTAGTCTAGCTACTGGTTTATCAGTTTTATTTATCTTTTTGAAGAATCAACTCTTTGTTTTTTTAATACTTTGTATTTTTTTGGTCCCTATTTCATTTAGTTGTACTGTGATCTTTGTTATTTCTTCTGCTAGTTTTGAGTGTGGTTTGTTCTTGATTTTCTAGTTTTTTGAGATGCATTGTTAGGTTGATAATTTGTAATCGTTCTTTTTTTTGATCATAGGCATTTAATGCTACAAATTTCCCTCTTACCACTGCTTTTGCTATATCCCACAGGTTTTGGTTTGTTGTGTTTCCGTTTTCATTTGTTTCAAAAAATTTTTAATCTTTTGTATTAATTTCTTCTTTGATCCAATGATTGTTCAGGAGCTTATGTAATATCCATGTGTTTGTATCGTTTCTGAAGTTCCTTTTTGTATTGATTTCTATTTATTCCACTGTTATGAGAAAATAATTGATAGGATTTCATTTTTAAACATTTGTTGATACTTGTTTTATGGCCTAACATGTGGTTTATCTTGGAGGATGTTCCATGTGCTCATCGAAAGAGTGTATATTCTGCAGTTGTTGGGCAGAATGTTCTGTAAATTTGTTAGGTCCATTTGGTGTAAAGTCCAATTTACATCTAATGTTTCTTTGTTGGTTTCCTATCTAGATGATCTGTCTAATGCTGTGAGTGGTGCGTTGAAGTCTCCCACCATTATTGTATCTATCTCTCTCTATAGGCCTAGTGATATTTGTTTTACGGATCTGGGTGCTCCAGTGTTGGGTGCATATACATTTAAAATTGTTGTAGCCTCTTGCCAGATTGATCCCTTTATTATAGAATGAAGTTCTTTGTCTTTTTTTTTAACCGTCTTTTATTTAATATCTGATTTAATTGATACAAGTACAGCTAGTGCTGCTCACTTTTGGATTTTGTTTGTGTGGACTGTCTTTCTATTCCTTTACTTTTGGTCTATATGTGTCTTTACAAGTAATGTGAGTTTCTTGTAAGCATCATATAGTTGGATTATGTTTTTAAAATCTATTTTGCCAATCTACATCTTTTAAATGGGGCATTTAATTCATTTATTTTCAAGGTTTATATTGATATGTGAGGGTTTGTTCTTCTCGTATTGTTGTTTTCTAGTTTTATAAATTCTCTGTTTCTTTTTCTTGGAATGTTTGCCTTTGTGGTTTGGTGGAATTCTGTAGTGGTGCCATTTGATTCCTTTTTCTTCCTCCTTTGTGTGATTACTTTGCCAGTGAGTTTTATACTTTTGTGTGTTTTTATGAAGATGAATATCACTTTTACTTCCAAGTTTAGGACTTCTTTGAGCATTTCTTGTAGGGCCAGTTTAGTGGCGATGAATTCCTCAGCATTTGCTTGTCTGTGAAAGACTTCGTTTCTTCTTATTTATGAAGCTTATTGCTGGATATTGAGTTCTTTGGCTGGCAGTCTTGTTTTTTTTTATTTCAGCATTTTTAATATGTCATTCCCTTCTCTTCTGGCTTTTAAGGTTTCTGGTGAGAAGTCTCATGTTAGTCTAATGGAGTTTCCTTATGTAGGTGACAGGGTGCTTTTCTCTTGCTGATTTTATTTTATTTTTTCTGTCAAGCTGTTCTTTATTTTAGGGAGAGGGCAGGACAGGGAGCTCAGTCTTTCATAGCAGCAACTTTCCTCATGATGGCCAGGACATTGCTCAGCTCCTCCCGCTTCCTCTTGGTGTGAATGTGTGTCCCCACCCTTTTCCTGATGAACTTGAGGGCTTGTTTGTCCTTGGAGACCTTCAGTAACTCCATGGTGCACCTCTCGTATGGGGTGAAGCCACGTACCTCTTGGATCATGCCCCGCACACACTTGGTGTGTTTGGTCGAGCACCCGAGGCTACGACTGTGTCTGGGCTTGCTCACATTCTTGGTCACCTTGTGGCCCTTGTTGAGGCCCATGACCATAGTGTAGCACACAGCCATTGCTGCTGCTCTGCAATGGTGGCTGTGGTGGAATGCTGTCTTGCTGATTTTAGAATTCTTTTTACTTTAGACAGTCTGATTATAATATGCTGTGGCAAACTCCTTTTTGCATTGTGTTTTCCTGGGAATCACTGAGTCTCCTGTGTCTGGATGTCTAAATCTTGCTATACTTGGAAAAGTTTCATTTCTTATTTTGTTAAATAGGCTTTCTAAGCCTTTTAATCTCTCATCTCCCTCAGGAATACCAATAATTTGTAAGTTTGGTCATTTTATGTAGTCTCAAATGGCACATGTATACCTATGTAACAAACCTGCATGTTCTGCATGTGGATCCCAGAACTTAAAGTATAATAAAAAAATAAAATAAATAAAAGCAATAAGCAAGTTAAAAAAAAAAAAGCTCTGTTCATTCTTTTTCTTTATTTCTGTCTCACTGGATTATTTCAAAAGACCTGTCTTCAAGTTCTGAAATTCTTTCTTCTGCTTGATCTAGTATTTCAATACAAATACAATTTCAAAATACAAAATGTATTTTGTATTTTCTTCAATGAATCCTTTAGTTTCGGAATTTCTGTGTGTGTGTGTGTGTGTGTGTGTGTGGTGTTGTGGTGGTGTGTGTGTGTCTGTCTGAGAGAGAGAGAGAGACTTGTTCTGTTGCCCAGGCTGGAGTGTAGTGGTGTGATCATAGCTCAGTATGACCTCAAACTTTTGGACTCAAGTGATCCTCCTGCCTCAGCTTCCCGAGTAGTTGGAATTACAAGCATGTGCCACCATGCCTAGCTAATGTTTATATTTTTAGTAGAGACAGGTTCTCGCTATGTTGCCCAAGCTGGTCCTAAACACCTGGGCTCAAGCAGTCCTCTTACCTTGGCCTCCCAAAGTGCTGAGATTATAGGCGTTAGCCACCATACTCGGCCTTTTTATCTTTTAAAGATATTTATCTCCATGTTATAAGTTTTTATTTGTATTCTGAATTGATTTTCTGAGTTCTTTGTATTGGTTTTTAGATTTCTCTGGCATCTCATTGAGCTTCTTTAAAATCAATATTTTGAATTCTTTATCTGGGATTTTGAGGATTTTTTTTTCCTTTTTTGGTTAGGATCTACTGCTGGAGAATTATTGCATTCATTTGAGGCCATCATATTACCTAGCTTTTTCATGTTTTCTGTATCTTTATGTTGGTTTCTGCTCATCTGGCTTCATAGTTACATCTTTTTTAAAAAATTACTTTCACGTGGATGGGGGACTTTTTTCTTGAAGATATGACAATGATGTTCGTTGGGTAAGGCCTTCTGGCTTTGCTTCCAGGTGCATGCAGTAGTGAAGACTCTGTATAATTTGTATGGCTATCCTTATTGTGTTGATGTGTGGTTCTTGGTGGGGCCTGTGGTGAAGTTGTGCTTGTGACTGGAATGCCTGATGGGCCCATCATCAGGTTGTAATGGTAGCAGAGGTGTGCTAAGTATGTCTATCCTTGTGACCTGGGACAGCATATGCTGGCTCCTGTGTTGGCAGTTTCCAGGCAGGCTAATGTTTGGGCATCTGGGTGGCTTTCCCAGATGCCAGTTTTAGTAGCAGTATACCAGGCAGATAAGCAGGCTCTCGAGCTGAGCAGCTGGGGTAGTGTGGGTGATAGAGGTAGCAGTGGTGGTGAGATGCTCTCCTCATTCCCATGCACTGTGCTCTTGTGTTGGAAGTGGTTGCAACAGGCTGTGCAAACTGGCTTCTAGGCCAGAAGGTGGTGCTTGCAGGTAAGAGCCAGCTGAGACTGTAGAAGTAGGGTGTTTATGCTCAGTCTCTGTCCCCTTGGTACTCATGTGCCCCCGGTGGTAGATTGGGTTGTGGAACACCCAGAACCTGGCCCCCCAGAGTTTCATGTTTGCATAAGGTTAGGAGGGTGAAGCTGGGTGGATCTAGACTGGGCAAGGTTGTACTCAACACCTCCCAATGGCAAGTGTGTGCGTGCGCCATGATGTGGGGGTGGGGCAGGCAGTGTAGTCCTCATGCCCCTGGTGAAATGCTTGGGTGAGAGGTGACTGCTGCTGTGCTGAGGTCCTGCCATGGGTGCCAGGGAGGATGAGACCACTGCTGTCCCTCCCTCATCCCAGCTGTGGCAGCCAACCTGGCTGTTCTGCTAGTATGGCAGTTTGCACCCAGCCCATAATTCAGCCATGAGCCATAGAAGCCAGCACCCAGCTCAAGACCAAGCCTCTGCAGTAACTCATCCTGCTCAGGATCGGAGCATTGGGAGCCTGGTTCCAGTGCCAGAGGCTGGAGCCCATGCCATGTCTGTTTCTTAGTTTTGGTTGTGGGATCCCCATTGATCCCCATTCCTGCTCAAGCCCCTGCTCCACAAGATGCAACCTGATCTTCCCCAATGGCCAAGACTGGTGCTGCAGATTCCCAGGATCACTCATAGTTTGCTAAGAGCTAGGATTAAGAATGGCATCTTACTGTGGCTACTTAGTTCTCACGAATTGTGTGGGACCCAGGGCATGTTGCCTCCTTGGAGCAGTTCCTTCTCACAGCCTCCTGGATGCTCCCTAAATCAGATTCAGGATTTGGGTGGGTCAGGGTGCTCTCCTGTGGCCTGGATTGTATGATTCTTGAGTGGGAAAGTGGATTGCAGAAAGATACTCACTCACTCTCTCTTAGGGATTCATTGCCAGTTCCCAGCAGACAGACCACACAGGCTGTCTGCTTTCCTTTTCATTCCCAGATTTTGGAGTTTCCTTTCACTTTTTCTGTTGAATCCCGTGTTCCCTGTTGGGTAATGTATTCAAAGTGTGATTGTCTGCATACCACTTTGGTTTTTCTACGTGGATGAGGTGCACTGGAAATGTTTTTAGTCAGCTATCTTGGAAAACAAAGGTCAGCCTCCTGTCACTTTTTGAACTTCTTTGGTTACTGTGTTTTCTCATGACTATTATTTTCAGCCTTCTCTGCTTGCTGTTTTTTCTCTACTCACTAAGTGTTGGCCTTCCTGAAAGCCCATTCTTGATCTCTCTAATTCAATACTCAGATATTAGGTGATGCCTTCCATTTCTGTGATTTAATAGAACTAACCATATTCCTACAACTTTCAATTTTTTTTTTTTTTTTGAGATGGAGTCTCACTCTGTCACTCAGGCTGGAGTGCAGTGGCACGATCTCGGCTCACTGCAATCTCTGCCTTCCGGGTTCAAGCAATTCTCCTGCCTCAGCCTCCTGAGTAGCTGGAATTACAGGCGTGCGCCACCACGCCTGGCTAATTTTTGTATTTTTAGTAAGAGACGAGGTTTCACCATATTGTTCAGGCTGGTCTCGAACTCTTGACCTCATGATCCGCCCACCTCGGCCTCCCAAAGTGCTGGGATTATAGGCGTGAGCCACTGTGCCCGGCCACAACTTTCAATTTTATATATCCATCCCATACTTCACTTAGGAGATCAAGATTCATCTGTCTAATGCCCATTTAACAGCCCCTCTTTGAGTCTCTCTCAGATGTCTCGGTTTATACACATATAAACTTGAACCCTTCATTGCACCCCTGTTTCAGAAAAGCAAAAACCTCACCAGTAGAAGCAGCTACAAAAATCCTGTTACACTCTCACTGTTTATTAAAAAATATTATTTTAGCTGTCCAGGCCAGAATCCTGGGTGCCATCCTTGATTCTTTCCTCTCATTTCTTCCACATACCTAGTTCCTTGCCATCCCCTGTGAGTCCTAATTTCAAAATATATTTCAAATTTTATCCACTTTCTCTTAACCCTGTTCTTGCAATCTTAATACAAGTTACTATCATCTATCTCTGAGACCACTGTATTATTTATGAGTACTTAATACTAGGTATTATACAGAATAACAAACTGGGCATAATTTTGTTTTTAGGATTTCAAATTACTTGTAAACAGTAATTTTGAACTCCCAGAATTCTGAAGTTACAAGAATAAGAGGTAAAACTGTAAATATAAAGAAACATATCCTAAACTAAAAACAGTGACTTCACTTTCTTCCCCAATAGAACTGTGTGATGCTTGGGTATCCAGAGGAGGTAAGCCAGAATATTGGGAAACATTTATTTCTAGTTTAGATTTTGGCTTCCAGTAATTCTATTTTTTTTTTTTAGTTATTCAGAATTTTATGGTGGGAGGAGGAAGAATAGAAATTTTCATATTATATAAACATAACTATTTTTTGCCAGTTATACAATTTTACATTAAGAGAATATATATCTCTCTCCTTCTCTATATGTATCTCTCTATATTACATATATAGTAATACATATGTTAATGTTCTGAATAAGGAATTTACTATATTGCTAAGTGAATAGGCCTCATCCCTTGGAATGAGGAAGTTGAGCATTACTGATAGGAGGTTGTTTTTATGAGGGCAGATCAGATGCTAAATGAGGTACATTGAACTAAGCTGGATGCTCTTCCTGACAAAGGCACAAAATTTTCTTACATTTTTAACCAAATAAATATAATGAGCTAGTGTAAGCAAAGTAAATTTCTATGACAAGGTAACTAACTTGATAGTTACCCAGGTAGTTTTTGGGGGTTTGCACCTTTGGGGACATTATTTGTCTGCCATGAATACAGGTTGTTGCTGGCATCTAGTGGGTAGATGCCAGAGATGCTGCTAAATATCCTACAGTGCCCAGGATAGCCCCCTACAATGGTTATCCAGTCCAAAAGGTCCACAGTGGTGGGGTTGAGCAACTCTCTTCTAGAGTATTTATTTTTCAACCCACTGCTGTAATGTCCTAAGTATTTTTCAAAATTTCATTTAACAAGTAAACCCTTAATAGGAGTAATGGTTATAACAATTCCATGATTTAATTTTTGTGAAAATTTAAATGAATGGAACTATATTTGTGTGTACTCGCAATAATTTAGGAGAGGAATGAATCAAGGATGAATACCAGGTTTCTGGCTTGAGCAACTCACCAGGAAGTTGTTGTTGACATTGAGATGAGAACAAAAAACAAAAAACAAAAACAAAAACAAAACAGAAGTGTGGGAAAAGATCTTCATTTCAGATTTCATATTTGTAGAATTTGAGGTGCCTGAGAGATATCAAGGTGAAGTCCTGAAGATCAGAACATAGGCTTTTAGTCATACCCTTAATTTGCAATTCATCAGTATGTAAATATAATTTGGATCTAGGTTGGATGAAATCACCTAGTAGAGTGTATATCTTTTTTTTTCCATTTACTTTTCAGATTTACTGAGTGAACATAATTTATTTTCATAAACATTTGATCTAAATCATTTTTGTTGTTGTTGTTGTTGGTTGTTTGGTTTTTAATACTGGGAACACGGAGATTCAGTTTGAAAGACACCCTGAAATCTTAAGAGTAGTATACACCAATCCCTCCCACTCTCCACCCACAACCTAGTTGGTTTAAATTAGCAGAATGATCCATTTTTCCATTTTAGGTGAGCAGATGTTTATGAAAGATCTTAAAACTGTTTGCCTCATTTATCAGGAACATTTACAAGGGAAGAAGCCATTAATCGTATTTCAACTTGTAAATAGAAGAAGACTAAGACTCAGGTTCATATCTTATACTTTTAACATGAACTTGTTGAAACCAACATTAACAATTTCAAACTAAATAAATTTTAAGTTTTTCCTCACAAAAGCATAAAAATGGAGATCTTAACAGGAAATTCTTAAAAGGTAAAAACAACTCCTACTTATACTAGTCCTTGGGTAGTTAACATAGAACAGGTTCTTCTTTTTGTTACTTTCTTTGAAAAGGGATTTTTGGTCCCAAGTCTGTTCCTGCTTAGTATCTGCTCCAGCCTTCCCCCCTCTCCAAGCGGCCTCCTTGACGGCCTCCGCCCCTGGGCACCCTGCAGCCCGACCGGCTGTAAGAATCATGCAGGGGAGGGCTGCCCCTTTCCATGGGCAGAGGGAGCCCACAATCCGGTCTGCCTACCCGGTCTTGGCCCCTCAAGTAGCGGTTGCTCCGGCCGTAACTGTTGCTGGATCTGTTGCGGCCGCCACTGTAGGTGTCGGGCAAGCTGCCCCGGTACTCCTCGTAGCGGCCTCCTCCTCCGTAGCGGTCGCTCAGGCCGTAACTCTTGATGGAACTGTCGCGGCCTCCACTGTAGGCATCAGGCGAGGGGCCTCGGTACTCTTCGTAGTAGCCTTCTCCTCCATAGCGGTGGCTCTGCTCGTAACTGTTGCTGGAACTGTCGCGGCCTCCACTGTAGGCATCAGGCGAGGGGCCTCGGTACTCTTCGTAGTAGCCTTCTCCTCCATAGCGGTGGCTCTGCTCGTAACTGTTGCTGGAACTGTCGCGGCCTCCACTGTAGGCATCAGGCGAGGGGCCTCGGTACTCTTCGTAGTAGCCTTCTCCTCCATAGCGGTGGCTCTGCTCGTAACTGTTGCTGGAACTGTCGCGGCCTCCACTGTAGGCATCAGGCGAGGGGCCTCGGTACTCTTCGTAGTAGCCTTCTCCTCCATAGCAGTGGCTCTGCTCGTAACTGTTGCTGGAACTTTCGCGGCCTCCACTGTAGGCATCAGGCGAGGGGCCTCGGTACTCTTCGTAGTAGCCTTCTCCTCCATAGCGGTGGCTCTGGTCGTAACTGTTGCTGGAACTGTCGCGGCCTCCACTGTAGGCATCAGGCGAGGGGCCTTGGTAGTCTTCATAGTAGCCTTCTCCTCCATAGCAGTGGCTCTGCTCGTAACTGTTGCTGGAACTGTCGCGGCCCCCGCTGTAGGCCTCGGGTGAGTGGCCTCCACTGTTGGCATCGAGAGAGTGGCCTCGGTTCTCCTCGTAGCAGTCTCCTCCTCCATAGCAGTGGCTCCAGGTGGAACTGTCGTGGCCCCCGCTGTAGGTGTCAGGCGAGTGGCCTCCGCTGTTGGCATCAAGTGAGCAGCCTTGGTACTCCTCGTAGCGGCCTCCTCCTCAGTAGCGGTCGCTCCAGCTGGAACTGTCGTGGCCCCTGCTGTAGGTGTCGGGCGAGTGGCCTCCGCTGTTGGCATCAAGTGAGCAGCCTTGGTACTCCTCGTAGTGGTCTCCTCCTCTGTAGTGGTCACTCCAGCTGGAACTGTCGTGGCCCCCGCTGTGGGCTTCGTGCGAGCGGCCTTGATACTCATAGCGGCCTCCTCCATAGCGGTGGCTCTGGCCGTAACTGTTGCTGGAAATGTTGCGGCCCCCACTGTGGGCATCTGGCGAGTGGCCTCCACTGTTGGCATCCAGAGAGTGGCCTCTGTTGTCATAGCGGCCTCCTCCTCCATAGCGGTTGTTCCAGCTGGAACTGTCGTGGCCCCTGCTGTAGGCGTCAGGCGAGCGGCCTCCGCTGTTGGCATCCAGCAAGTGGCCTCGGTACTCCTTATAACGGCCTCCTCCTCCATAGCGGTCGCTCCAGCTGGAACTATCATGGCCCCCGCTGTAGGCGTCGGGCGAGCGGCCTCTGCTGTTGGCATCCAGAGAGTGGCCTCGGTTCTCCTCAGAGAGGCCTCCTCCTCCATAGCGGCCTCCTCCTCCGTAGAAGTCTCTCCAGCTGGAACTGTCATGGCCCCTGCTGTAGGCGTCGGGCGAGTATCTTCCGCTGTTAGCATCTAGCGAGCGGCCTCGGTACTCCTTGTAGCGGCCTCCTCCTCCGTAGCGGTTGCTCTGGCTGGAACTGCCGTGGCCCCCGCTGTAGGCGTCCGGCCAGTGGCCTCTGCTGTTGGCATCGAGGGAGCGGCCTCGGTACTCCTCGTAGTGGCCTCCTCCTCTGTAGCGGTTGCTCCAGCTGGAACTGTTGTGGCCCCCGCTGTAGGTGTCGGGCGAGCGGCCTCCGCTGTTGGCATCGAGTGAGTAGCCTCTGTACTCCTTGTAGCGGCCTTCTCCGTAGCGGTCGCTCCGGCCATAACCGTTACTGGAACCGCCGCGGCCCCCGCTATAGGCTTTGGGCGAGCGGTCCCCGCTGGAGGCGTCTGGCAAGGTGACGGGCAAGGCCTCGTACGAGCAGTCCCCGCTGTAGGCATCAGGCGAGTGGCCCTGATACTCCTCGTAGCGGCATCCTCCTCCATAAGATGGCGGTTTCCCCCACCCAGGGGCACCGCCGCATGGGCCTCCGTAGCTCTCGAGGGGCTCTCGGTAGGAGCCTTTGCTGGGATGACCTGCGTAGTCATGGTCACGACCCCTGTAGCCATTTTGGTTGCCGTCGCCTCCCAAGGGATGGTAGTCAGGGACACTGGAGTGGCCATAATAGCGGCGGCTGTACTCTCTGAGCGCGGGGACAAAATCCCCAGGGTCGCGGCATGGGGGCAGCGGCTCCCGGACCGGCGGGCCTGAGTAGCCATCTTGCCCCCACAGGGCCGGGGCCTTCCCAGGCATTCCATTGCCGCCAATGTGAGCCAGGCTCGACGGGGGCGCAGCCCTCTTGCGGGGTGCGCCGGCCCAGTGCGGTCGCTGCAAGCCTGAGTAGCCATCTCTCCCCGACATGGTCGGTGCCTTCCCGCGCATTCCACCGCCAATGCTGCGAGCCAGGCTCGATGGCGCGGCCCTCTTGTGGGGTGGGCTGGCCCAGTGCCACGACGGCCCGCGCTTCCTGGGCATCAGGGCCCTGTAGGGCCGCAGGTCGAAATACCCCGCGTAGCCGCGGCCATCATCGGGCCCGCCCCGAGAGGGGGATTGCTGTGGGCTGCTGCCACCCCCACTGGTTCCGTGTGAGAACCTCGAGCGACCGCCGCTGCCAGGGGTTGGCGGGACCCACCGGCTGCTCTTGAATGCTGGTTTGATGGCCAGGGCCACCTTGATGGCCTTACCATCTAGGTACTTGCCGTTCATATCTCTGGCGGCGGCGTTGGCGTCTGCAGGGCTTTCGAAGATGATGAACGCGAAGCCCCTCGACTTGTTGGTTTCTCGGTCTTTCATCAGGAACACCTCGATGATGCGGCCATACTTGCCAAACTCGGCCTTGAGGGCTTTCTCGTCGGTTTTGAGGCTGAGGCCCCCAATGAAAAGCTTCTCTGGGCGATCCGCTTCCATCATGTCTGCCTGCCGAATGGTGGGTCAGAGGAAGTGGGAAGTGATGACACAGCAACTCAGTCGCGGCCTTCGAGCGCTCTCGTGGAGGGCGGCTCCTACCGGTTGGGGGGTGTATGTCTCAAGAAGGAAGAGTACTTTACGTCATAGTTCTTGGGAACACCAACGTCTATGATGCAGGTAGAGGAAAACCTAGGAATAGAAAATAAGAAGTAGCCAGAGAGGTAGGAAGAGATCCCAGAAGTGTAGTCTTCTAAGCCAAAGGAAAATAATCTTTCCAGACATATGGAATGGTTATTGATATGGTGGTTGTTGGTAACATTGGTGGATGTGAGAGTGGATAGAAACCAAATTACAGTGGGTTGAGAAGTCCATGGTAAGTAAGAAATTTAGTTGTGTTGTGGATTTATGTAAGTTTGGCTGTAAAAGAAGAGGCAGATGGAGGGGGTTGTGGGATCGTGGGAGGTATTTTTGTGTTTGCTTTTAAAGATCAGAGATAATTCTTCATTGGTATTTTAAAAGACAAATAGCATATTTGGAATTTAGGTATACTGAAGCATATCAAATACATCTGATTAATAAACATGCATTCTATGAGGTTTTTTTTTTTTTTTTTTTTTTTTTTGTGAGACAGAGTCTCACTCTGTCACCCAGGCTGGAGTGCAGTGGTGTGATGTCAGCTCCCTGCAACCTCCGCCTCCTGGGTTCAAGCGATTCTCCTGCCTCAGCCTCCTGAGAAGCTGGGATTACAGGGGCCCACCATCATATCCGCTAATTTTTGTGTTTTTAGTAGACACAGGATTTCGCCATGTTGGCCAGGCTGGTCTCCAACTCCTGAGCTCAAAAGATCTGCCTGCTTTGGCCTCCCAAAGTGCTGGTATTACAGGTGTGAGCCACCGCGCCCAGCCGTATGAGTGTATTTCTAAATGATGTTTTTTGCCTTCAAGGTATTGATGGATAATATTGTATATTTTAAAGTATTTTAAGTAGTTGCTTAGATTCTAAGTGATTCAGCAAGTGTGAAAATAGTTCTTTTAATTACCATAGATATAGGTATATGTTTAATACTCATTTTTTTTTTCAGATCTTTCCAGAAATCGTTTTACAGAAATTCCTTCTGATGTCTGGTTATTTGCACCCCTTGAAACATTAAATTTATATCATAATTGCATCAAAACCATTCCTGAAGCCATTAAAAATCTGCAGATGTTAACATACCTTAACATTAGGTAAGGAAACAGTTTAAAAATAAATTTTGGTTTTTATTGTTGTTCTAATCCTTTTTTAGTCGCAAAGGAATATGTTTGATTTGGCTGTGTAGCTTAAATTTATCTCAACAGTATCTTATTTGTGTTTTTTATATGTTCACATTATTTTGTAGGCTTTTATCTTGTTCTTAAGAGCAGAGCTTAGCAAACTTTAACACACAGGAATTACCCGGAGATCTGTTAGAATGCAGATTCTAATTTCTTAGGTCTGTTGTGGGGCCTGCGTTTCTAACAGGCCCCTTGGCAATGCCCATGCCTACCTGCTGGTCCTTAGACCTCAGTTTGAGTAGCAAGGCTTTAGACCATAAATATTTTCCTGAAATTATAGCACCACAATACAGATTTTATATGCATCATTAGATATGTGAAACAAACAGTGCTTGAGTTATTTTTTCTCACTTTTGTGACTTCTTGCTTCTACTTCAAGGATGGTTAGAGTGGGGTGAGAATGTTGAAAGGTTTGGAAGTGGATGACAGTTCATGTTTATACTTAGTAAGTGCTTACCATGTGCCAGGCAGTCAGTGTTCCAAACGCTTTACCCGTATTACCTTATCTAGTTTTCATGACAGCATTTTGAGATACGTACTATTGTTATCCCTGCATTACAGATGAGGAAACTGGGTTAAGCTATTTGTCCAAATTCATAGATATATTCAGCAAGTGGTAGAGCCAAGATTAAAATCGAAGCAGTCTGGCTATAGAGCTCTCATTCATACATAGCTTTTACCTTATATATGTAAAAGAATGAACACTCAATAAGTATAAGAAAAAACTTTCCCGGCCAAATCAGTAACATTGAATGAAAATTGATATATTGTGACTTAATTTTAGAATTTTTTTCTTTTTTTATTCAGTTGGAAGGGATAATCTCCTCATTAACCAAGTTACTTGTCTAAATTCCCATATAGAGAAGTAGTAAATATAATTAATATACATAAATGATAATGTTCCTTTCTCACTGTGATATATCAGTTCTTTTGTATGACTCCCCCAGTGGTGTTACCTGACAGTACAAGCTATTTTAACTGAAACCATTTTACACCTTAAAATGTGGGAGAGAAGTTTCCTGGCTGGGCGCGGTGGCTCACACCTGTAATCCCAGCGCTTTGGGAGGCCAAAGCGGGCGGATCACAAGGTCAGGAGATCGAGACCATCCTGGCTAACACGGTGAAACCCTGTCTCTACTAAAATTACAAAAAATTAGCCAGGCATGGTGGTGGGTGCCTGTAGTCCCAGCTACTCGGGAGGCTGAGGCAGGAGAATGGTGTGAACCCGGGAGGCGGAGCTTGCAGTGAGCCGAGATCATGCCACTGCACTCCAGCCTGGGTGACAGAGCGAGACTCTGTCTCAAAAAAAAAAAAAAAAAAAGTGTGAGAGAAATTTCCTTCCATAGATACCAATCATTTCGGTTGCTCCTTTCTCTAAGTAGGTATAAATCTCCTTGGCCTGGCTTAGGAGAGGTTTGAGGAAAGTGAGGTATTTTTAAGTTTTGTCTTTGTTTCTGTTTCATTTTGTTCTTTTGCGGAAAAAGTGATTCACCAAAAACTGAATTACATTTCTCTATTAACACATATGGTAATCTTAGTTTTACTAAAACTTTCTCTGATTCTATCCTGTCATGATCTGTAAAAGTCAACTTTGATTTTTTTTTACAGTCACAAAAATTTTTGAGCAAACTATATTGAAATAACATTTGTTCTAGTGACTGAATTCCTCTCTAAAGCATGTAGTAAAAAAATGACAATTAATAATTTATTTGCCAGTATGAAGAAACCAGATTCTGGTGAAAGATGATTGTGTTAACTCAATGAATATGCCTTTTTTTTTTTTTAGACGGAGTCTTACTCTGTCTCCCAGGGTGGAGCGGCACCATCTTGGCTCACTGCAACCTCCGCCTCCCAAGTTCAAATGTTTCACCTGCCTCAGCCTCCCAAGTAGCTGGAACTACAGGCACCTGCCACCAGGCCCGGCTAATTTTTAGTAGAGGCAGTGTTTCACCACGTTGGCCAGGCTGGTCTCAAACTCCTGACCTCAAATGATTTGCCCGCCTCGGCCTCTCAAAAGTGCTGGGATTACAGGCGTGAGCCATTGTGACCAGCCTAAATATGCTTTTTAAGGGAAGAAAATAAATTGATTGTTAAGCTATTTTTGGCCTGAAGATGTATTAGAATGAGTTTGCCATTATTTCTTCCATGTATTTATTTATTTTGGTGAAAATCTCTTAATAAACTTGTAAAATAATTTTTCAACTCTTCTCTCTTCCTATATACTACCTGCCTTTTTCAGTAGAATCCTATAGAAAGATCCTTGTGTGCCCTGGTGTGAAGGGACCCAGACTGACCATTTTTCCAAGGAGCCTGCTTCATTCTGAAAGTGTGAAGGATTATGACAGGACCCTAGCACATTTGACATTCCAGCAGTCTGGCCATTATTGCTGGTTGAGGGGCATTGCCATTTTTTTTGTTTGTTTGTTTGTGCCGTGTTATTAAAACCAGTTTAGTATTTCTGGATGTCCTTTGCCAGAGAAAAGATGGGGAGGAGGGTCTTCAAGTCCCCCCTTGAGTAACACTGGACTTTTGTTGCTGTGTATGTTACGTGAAATGCTAGGTGTAGGTCTATAAATGACACTTTGAAAAACAGGGAAAATAATAGCTTATCGCTTACCAATGCTTGTTAGTATGTAAATGGAATGGAAAAATACACATTTTGTTAGTGGTTCATTTGGGTCAGTCAGTCTGTTTTGGCATATAAATTTGACCATAGTACTTTGAGAGCAAAGACCCCAGAGCCAGATTGCCTGAGTTTGAATCCTGCCTCTCCCACTTTACAGCTGTGTGACTTTGAGCAGTTTACTTAAACTCTTTGTGACTATTTCTTCATCTGCAAAATGGGGATCACTGTGAGAGTTAATTCACATGAGCTGCTGCAAAATGAGGATCACTGTGAGAGTTAATTCACATGAGCTGCCCTGAACATGGCCTGGTAATAGTAGGCACTCAGTAATGTTAGTTATTATATTTAAATGTATCTACAGAGATAAGAATGTTTTATCAACTTTGAGCTGAGATAAAGGTGCTAATAGGCTGTTAAACCTTAAAAGGGAATGGGTTAGGGTTACTACATGTTTTTGAAGGTATAGTCCTATTCACTCTTTTATAAACTTGAACATAGTGCATGGACATTTATCGCTGGAGACTTTCCCTAGCATGGAAGTATTGAATATACCAGAATTATATCAAGGAGCAAAGTTCTGACATTATTGAGCTCGGGGGAATCATTCTGAGTTTTTGAGAACTGATGGTGTGTGGAGTAGTATCATAGGTCTGCCTGCATGGGGTTTGCTATGCTATGGATCTCTGCTGTAGTTGGGCAAATCACTTAACCAGTTTTAACTTTCGTTTTTGATTTGTATAATGGAGATAATAACTACTTAATCTTGTGTCATTAACATGAGGATTAAATGACACAGTGCATATAAGAAATTTAACACTGTGCCTGATACAAAGTGAGCACTCAGTAAGTACTTATTAAGTTATTACTTAGTGATAGAATATTATTTACTTACAAAGTGATTTCTTCATTTTTAATATGTCACATTACATACATATTCTCATAATGAAACTTTCTCATTCTTTTCAGCCGAAATCTTTTATCAACATTGCCAAAATACCTATTTGATCTTCCCCTTAAAGTTTTGGTCGTCAGTAATAATAAACTGGTATCGATTCCAGAAGAAATTGGGAAGTTAAAAGATTTAATGGAATTGGTGAGTAACATAGTTGTATCAATTAATGCAATATGCATAATATATCTACATTTTGGAAGATTACCCATTTTTAATGGAATTTAATTGTAATTTTTTAAAAAAGTACTAACTTGGTATATGTCTAAATACAGTAAGACTTAGTAAAATCTTGAGATACTATATGTCTGAGTTTTTCCAGTCACAAAATAGCATGGTTCTTTCTTAGTCCTAGTGACGTCAGAAGGCTTGCTTACAAACTAAGAAATACTTTTCAAATGAATAAGCATTTGTTTACTCATTTTGTGGACAGTAAAGGTCTTAGAGAAAAGCTAAGGGAATTTTTAAAATAAAACTTTTATAGGACTATGATATATCCTTAAAGAAAGGAGATAAAAGAAGAAAGTGTCTGCAAACAGAATTAGCAACATAACTCTTCCTCACTGTTTGCTTATGTGATGTTATAACACTTTTTAGACTGAAATAAATGGTAAAAGGCCATTATATGCAATTGATTGTAGAAATATAGAATAATTTAAATTAATTACCTTGGACATAACATTTTAGGTATTAAAGGACATTGAATTCTGAGAGAAACATATTCAGAGCCTCAAAGCTTTCAGCTATTTTTCATCTTTTGGTTACCTCCACTTTACGCAGTATACCATGCTGAATGTTTTTCTTTTATTTTGAATGATGCTTTCCTAATAAATAGGTATTTTTAAAGTATTTTTTTTGTGATAGAATCTCGCTCTGTTGCCCAGACTGGTGTGCAGTGACACGATCTTGGTTCACTGCAACCTCCGCCTCCCAGATTCAGGCGATTCTCGTGCTCAGCCTCCCAAGTCGTTGGGATTACAGCCATGCGCCACCACACCCAACTTATGTTTGCATTTTTTGTAGAGATGGGGTTTCACTGCATTGCCCAGGCTGGTCTTGAACTCCTGGCCTCAAGTGATCCACTTGCCTCGGCCTCCCAAAGTGCTGGCATTACAGGTGTGAGCCACCGTGCATGGACTAAAGTCCTAAAGTATTCCTATGTATGACTTTATTATGTCCGGGGAGGTCAAAAGTTTTCTTTAGGAACTTACCTACAATTTCATAATGAGAAATTAATATTAGCAGAATGTAATGAGCAGAAATTTCAGGAGTACCTTTTATTCATTAAGGAATACCTGCATGTCCAATTATAATACAAGGAAACTTCCTCGAATTTCACCTTATGTTTTAGAACCATATAATTTTGAAGTTATAAAAGATCTCAGAAGTGATCAGATACAACCACTTTCTGACGTAGGAATCCCTGATACATCTACTGTATATTTTCAATGGTGGACAACTTTGTGTATGTGTGTGTGTGTGTGTGTGTGTGCGCACGCGCACGTGCGTGTGCATGCGTGACTGTCCTAATTCTTCTTTGCAAAACTCTATTTGTTATTAATCTTTCTTATTTTGAACTAAAATACATGCTTCTATCATTTTTTTCCATTGGGCCTGGGACTACCATGTGAAGAAATATAGATAATGACAACTTCTTTTCCCTTCAGATATTTGTAATCTGTTGTGTGTTTACTCTCCATTTTACCAAACTCTTTTTTTTTTTTTTTTTTGAGACGGAGTCTCACTCTGTCGCCCAGGGTGGAGTGCAGTGGCGTTATCTCAGCTCACTGCAACCTCCGCCCTCCGAGTTCAAGCAATTCTCCTGCCTCAGCCTCCCGAGTAGCTGGGATTACCGGCACCTGCCACTGCGCCTGGCTGATTTTTTGTATTTTTAGTAGAGATGGGGCTTCACCATCTCGGCCAGGCTGATTTTGAACTCCTGACCTCGTGATCCACCTGCCTCGGCCTCCCAAAGTGCTGGGATTACAGGTGTCAGCCACCGCGCTCAGCCTACCAAACTCTTAAGATGTGTTTTTCTATAGCTTAAACATCCTTATTCCCTTTATTCCTTTGTATGACTTTTTACTTTTAGCTAATTCGATTTAGAAAATGTTCCTTTTAAAGTCTCACTTAATGTTATACTAAAACATGAACAGAGATTCCAGATATGATCTAACAAGTTCATAATAAAAGGGACCATTATTTTCTTTGACTTGAACACTATTAATGTTTTTCCAGATTTTATAAAGGTTATCATTTAAGATTTTATGTCTCTGTAATTTTTTTTTAAATTTAGTTTTGGGCTCTATGTTTTTAATTACATTACATGGTGTAATTTTTAGATAAATGAAATGTAAAAAATAATTAGGAGTTTTATATTAATTCTAGTACAGTTGTCCCTTTATGGGGGATTGGTTCCAGGATTCACCCCATACCAAAATCCACGAATGCTCAAGTCTCTTATATACAATGGTAGTATTTACATATAACCTAAATACATTCTCCCGTATACTTTAAATCATCTCTAGATTACTTATAATGCCTAATACAGTGTAAATGCTGTGTGAGTAGTTGTTAGTTTGTATTATTTAAGGAGTAATGACAAGAAAAAAAGTTAATATATGTTCAGTACAGACACAACCATGCTTTTTTTTTCCTGAATATTTTTTATTTGTATTTGGTTGAATTCATGGATGCAGAACACGTGGATACAGAGGACCAACTGTTTTTTAATTTATGTAGAAAATTCTAAAATGTTAAACACTATTATTTTACTAGGTACTGTAAAATTATTATGCTTTAAACTCTTGAAATCAGTAACAGTAGATGGGTAGATAGCATTAGGAGGGCTAATTGACAGTTGTAAATCACATATTGAATTGGTGGGTATTCCCTGTCATTGGAATATTTTCCCCTGATACTCTTCCACATGATGTGATAATCAACTGCAATGAAATTCTATCATTAGAAACCTAGGAAATACTCTCTGGCTTCCAATCCTCTACAGAATATTTTGTAGAGCACCCACTGGAGTGGGTTCATTTCCTATGCCTGTGTTTATTTCTCCTGGGAAATGACAGCTATCTCTCAAATTTCTATGGATTTTCCATATGGAAATCATAAGTATCAAATACCTTTAGAAAGAAGCAATAATGTTTAAATAACATTTTCACAAGCTTCTATTATCCATCATTTGAATAATAGTCTATTCTGAACATAGCAGCTAAGGTGATCCTGTCAAAATATAAGTCAGATCATGTCAATCCCCTGTTCAAAAGTTTCTGGATCCTGCCCACATCTCTCAGAATAAAAGCTAAAGTCATATCCCTCCCTCTATTCTACTCTCTCCCTTGCCTGTTTCCCTCTAGTTACACTGGATTCCTTGCTGTTCTTTGTACCTGTCAGGTGTGCTCTGCCCGAGCGCCTTTACTTTTATTGTTCCTTCTGTCTGGAATATTCCTTTCTTATATATTAGTATGGTTCACTCTTTTAGCTCTGACAGTACTGCTCAATATCACCTTCTCTATGAGATGAAGTAGTATGCCTCCCCACTATTGCGAGCATAGCCATTTTCCTACCCTGTTATCTTTTTTAAGTAGCACTTATCACCTTCTAGCATATTATATAATTTACTCCCCTTGCTTGCATGTAAACTCCATGAGGAGCTATGACAGCAGGAAATTTTGTTTTGTCACTTGATAAATCCCCAGTCCCTGGAACAGTACCTAGCAAATGTTAATAGTATTCAATAAATATTTATTGTTGAATGAAGATGCCTTAGATATTGTTTGAAGGAGGTATGTAGGATATATTTTCCTAATCATCTATAGCATTATTATATTCTTCCCTACATGGTTTTAATATTATTTTGAAAACTGAATGTATGTACTATTCTCCTCCCTCCAAGCTATTATCATTTTCACTAAAAGTTGGAAATTGGGGGCAGTTGCATTAGAATATGAATTTCATTTGAAGTGTGTCTGGAATGATTACTGTCTGAGACCATGCTGTAGATTTCTCTTTTCTTTTTGTTGATGTTATTATAAGAAAGAGGGGAGAGAGCACAGTTAACTTAAACTGTTCTTTTTTCTGTTTTTTATTATGATAATAAATAAAAACCTCAATTTGTTATTATGGAAACTTGATATTGTTTGCCTTTAAATTGGGGCTTGGATTTTAACCACAGAGATTTCCTGAGAGACACCTTAGATAACCTGAGAGATTTCCAACTCAGATCTCTTAGAATGTCTCTGAGCTATGATATGAGTCACAAGTGTTGGGGCTTGTAACTTCCCATTTTGTATCCCTTTGGAGAAAGCGATTTAGTTAAATCGATCTTGATCACAGTCTGTTTCTCCAGTGCACATTTATAAATCCTTGACTTTCTTGGCTCTGCCCAGCCAAGTATCTCAAGACAACTACTGTAATTGACAGATTACACAATGTTTGAGAGTTGTTAGTCTTTCACTTTACCTCCACGTGAAGAGTGCCGGATCATTCTTACTTCTGGTTTTGGCTGGTATGAGTTGGCCTTTAGTTGAGATTTTTGAGAGGTTGAAGTTACTAAGATATAACCTCAAATTTTCGTATGGGAAGTTTCTATTTACTGTGCTAGGTCAGCTTCATGATGTCATATAAATAGAAATCTGCCAGATAATCCATCTTTAGAGCAATGACATTAGAGGGTAACTTTTGTTAGCTATTAACCATGTGCTTTAATTTAAAAATTAGAATATATATATAATATATGTATTTCTCAGTTAGCTTGTTATAATTCTGTTTTATTGTTCTCCTTAGGATATTAGCTGCAATGAGATTCAAGTCCTTCCCCAACAAATGGGAAAATTACACTCACTTAGAGAGCTAAATATAAGAAGAAATAATCTTCATGTTTTGCCAGATGGTAAGATGTTCACTATTTTTACTCACATGAATAAGAGAGTAACTATGTAAAATTTAATTAATTATTTTTCATTTCTGACCAGAATTAGGAGACCTTCCCTTAGTCAAGCTGGATTTCTCTTGTAATAAAGTGACCGAAATTCCAGTTTGTTACAGAAAGCTGCATCATTTACAAGTAATAATTTTGGATAACAATCCATTGCAAGTACCACCAGCACAGGTTTGTAATAAAAATATTATACATGTTTCTCCTGATTTTTATTCATAATTTTATCTGTTTATGACTGGTAAATCAAAAAGCACCTAAATCGAGAGCCAATTTGTTGTTCAAGCACTGTTGTCTAGAGTTTTTCTGAGCATTGCCTTTTGCATTTTGGTAGGAGTTTTAGCTTAGGCTCTAGGATAGCATTTGGAAAACCCAGATAATAACTTTCTGCTTGTGAAGTGATAATTCTGGTTGTTAGTTATTTACAAAAGAGACTCTGAAGTCTCTCTACCTATTTCCCACTCAGGTATATATCTACTTGGGATTTGTTGTGGGATTGATTGTAGTACATTCTTGGCACTGAGAGATGGAATTATAACAGAAAGAACAAAATACAAGTGGAAAATATTAATTATGACTTTAGTGAGGATTAAATCCATGTGGAATCCTCTTAAATGATAGTTAAGGAATAAACTATGATATAATCCCCTATGGACAAAGTATGAAAGAGAAGAAAGAGGACAGTGGGGAAGAGATGTCAATAGAATTTCTGAAAATGGAAAATAGAATAGTAGAAACAAGTACCTTTACTTAGATTGCCCAAGATTATTTGGCTGAGGAGAAAGTAGCAGTGAAATGGTACTTTATGCTGTGTGCCCTGGCAGAGGGTTTGCAGACATCCAGAAGAAAGGTCGTCTTTTTCTTCCTACAAAAGTAGATTCCACTCATTCTAAAGGGGTTACCTTTTCTAATTCAAATAAAGACTGGCTGGAGTCCTGGTGGTAGCTACCTTAGCAGAATGAAGAAAGCTGAAACTTGTGCCTGCTATGGGAGAAGGCAATCAGATTCAAGTTGATTTACAGCATCAAACCTGGGAATGGCTTGAGTATTGGAGGAAACATGTAACTCTGAATATAGGGATTAAGTACTGAAAACATGATGGTTTGTGGAATGTCTAAGGCAGTGCTGTCCAGTAGAACTTTCTGAATGATGGAAATATTTTATAATCGACACTGGTCCAATACTGTAACCACTTGTTTATGTGGCTGTTGAATGCTTGGAATATAGCTAGTACAACTAAGGAACCAAATTTTAAATTTTATTTTAATTTGATTTATTTAAATTTAAATTGCTGCATGTGACTGGTAGCTCCCATATTAAACACCACGGCTCTAAGATTTACACCCTCAGATTCTTGCCCTCAGCCCCACAGCCACAGACTATTCCTTACTTGCATCAGCAGAAGTCCGGAATTTATTCTAAGGAGTAGGTAGATCCTTAGGTTTTCTCCGTTAGCTCAGTGGCCAGATGATGACTCACTTCTTGCCTCATCAGAAGACTGGTGTTTACTCCTTAGAGAAGCACCATCCCATTTGTACTTGCTGTGGTGATGAGCATGTTCTGTATCTGCACTGTCCAATACGGTAGCCATAGTGGCTACTGAGTACTTGAAAGTTTATAGTGTGACAAAAGAACTGAATTTTTATTTTATTTAGATTTGATTATGTTTAAATACACATGTAGAACAGAAAACCAAAGACCACATGTTCTCACTCATAAGTGAGAACACATGGACACAGGGAGGGGAATGTCACAAACTGGGGCCTGTCGGGGTGTGGGAGGCAAGGGGAGGGAGAGCATTAGGACACATACCTAATACATGCGGGGTTTAAAACCTAGATGATGGGTTGATAGGTGCAGCAAACCACCATGGCACATGTATACCTGTGTAACAAACCTGCACATTTTGCACATGTATCCCAGAACTTAAAGTAAAATAAATAAGCAGACACGTGTGGCTAGTGGTACCCTATTGGACAGTGAAGCTATAAAGGGATTGAACCAGAGTCAGGGGCTCCAGGTACAGCTTATATAGCAAGAGCGAGACCCTATACTGAAAACAGTGAATGCTTGCATACTGAATGTTGAGACGTTCCAGTTTGGCTCCCAGAATGCTTGCAACCTGTCTTACATATTTCAGGCAGAATTGGTGGGCTTCTTCCTTAGTAAACTGCAGCAGGAGAAGAGACCTATCTATATAATGAACTTTTGGAGTCACCTGATGAAATGGCTAGTCTGTGTCTGATCACCAGATAGATGGAAGCTCACCATCAGGAAACTTCCCCATGTACACAGAGCTTCCAGTTTGTTTTTTATTATCCCTTTTGGAAATTAACAGACAGGTCGGATGGTAGCTTATGCCTATAATCCCAGTACTTTGGAACTTTGGTAGGCTGAGGTGGGAGGATTGTTAGAACCCAGTAGGTTGAGGCTGCTGTGAGCCCTGATCACACCACTGTACTGCAGCCTAGACAGCAGAGTGAGACCCTGTCTTTAAAAATAAAAAAAAGGCCGGGTGCGGTGGCTCACACTTGTAATCGCAGCACTTTGGGAGGTTGAGGCAGATGGATCGCCTGAGCTCAGGAGTTTGGGACCAACCTGGGCAATATGGTGAAACGCCGTCTCTACTAAAGTACAAAAAATTAGCTGGGTGTGGTGGCACGTGCCTGTAGTCCCAGCTACTGGGGAGGCTGAGGCACGAGAATCGCTTGACCCTTGGAGGAGGTTGCAGTTAGCCGAGATCGTGCCACTGCACTCCAGCTTGGGCTACAGAGTGAGACTGTGTCTCAAAAAAAAAAAAAAAAAAAAAAGAAAGAAAAAAGAAAATGAACAGACAGCCAAGAATCATTAGACATTGCAAGAGGAATCTCTAATGTGAAAGACAGAGACCAAAACACCAAAGGCTTTCATTGAAACAAAAGGGAGCACATTTATTTTTTTGTGTGTGTGGATATCCAGAAATATTTGTAAACCATATATCTGATAAGGGGTTAATAGCCAAAATATATAAAGGATTCATATAACTCAATAGCAAAAAAAAAAAAAAAATTGAAAACTAGGCAAAGGACTTGAATAGACATGTTTTCAAACAAGACATACAAACGGCCAACAGCTATGTGAAAACATATTCAGCATTCCTAATCATCAGGGAAATGTAAATCAAAACCACAATGAGATATCACTTCACACTTGTTAGGATGCCTGTTATCAAAAAGAAAAGATAACCAGTGCTGGCAAGGATATGGAGAAAAGGGAACCATTGTACACTATTGATGGGAATGTAAAATGGTACAGCTATTATGGAAAACAGTATAGTGCTTCCTCAAAAAATTAAAAATAGAACTACCATATAATATTGCAGCCCTACCTCTGGGTATACATCTGTAAGAGATAGAAAAATAAACCAAACTATTTTTTCTATTCTAACTCTCAATACAGAACACTTCTGGTCACCAAAATGTGTGAGATTTCTTCCCACCACCAAGCAGTTCTCCAGCAGACACTGACTGGGTGTCCTATAATTCAATTCAATTCTGACACTACCTGGAGTTAACATCAGATCCTACAGGTTAAGAGCTCGGTCCCACAGATTGCTCACCTATACTTCTGACTGACCAGCTATAAGTTAAGGTTCCCATGACCGCCTCCTCAGATTCAGTTAATTTACTAGAGTGGTTCACAGAACTTAGAGAAACACTTTACTTACTATTGCTAATTTATTACAAAGGATACAAATGAATAGCCAGATGGAAGAGAAGGATAGGACAAGGCATATGGGAAGGGGTGCTAACTGAAGGGGTGGAGAGGGGCCCTCCCCATTGTAAGGGTCACAGCTGATACTCCTATAACAAAAAACAAGTAAACAAGATAAAAGGATAACAAATTTATTTGATCATAGTTTTATGTGACACTGGAGCCTTCAGAATAAGGACCCAAGGATATAGAGAAAGTTAGCTGACTTTATGCTTCAATTCAATTGATACTGGGACAGCAGTGTAGAAATGTGATTGGACAAAAAAAGAGCATGAGCTAATGGTAATAGATGGAGTGGGAAAACCTAGCAAGGCCTTTTCTTGGTGTCTCTGTTGTAGCGTTTGTTCCTCCTGGGTGTAGGGTAATACTTCTCTGGAATGAGGGTTTTAATTTCTTTATGGCCAGTGGTTACACAGAAAGGTAGGGGAAGGTTAGATTAGGCTTTATGGCTGGCTTTGGAATAAAGGGGTTCTAGTGCCTATGACTGGCCTTGGGGAAGATAAATTCTTGTTTCCATGACTTGCCTCTGGTGAGAATGAGGAGGTGAGAGACAGGGGAGGGGCGTCTGGAGAAGGTCAGAGAAAAACTTTGCTTCTGAGGCTTTCATTTTGGGGTATCATTTTCTGAGCCTCAATGAAGCTTTTGTGCCCTCTGTGGGCACACCACCTTCCAGGCACCTCCACGTGTTTAGCAATTTGTAAGCTTTCCGAACCCTGTCCTTTTGGTTTTTATGGAGGCTTTGTTGTGGAGGCACGATTGGTTACATCACTGGCCATTGGTGATCACCTCAACTTTCAGCCCTTCTCTGGTTCCTGGAGGTGAGGGAGGTAGGATTGAAAGTTTCAACCCTCTAATCCCATGGTTGGTTTTCCTGGCAATCAGGCCCTTATCCTGTGGCTATCCAGGAGCTCCCAGCCACCAGTAGTCATTCATTAACATACAAAAGGATACTTACGACTTAAGAGATCGTATAAGAGTTTTAGGAGCTGTGTATAGGAAATGGGAGCAAGACCAAGTATACATTCCTTACAAATTACAATATCCGAAGGAAATGAAATCAGGATCTTAAAGAAATAATCTGCACTCCCATGTTCATTGCAACATTATTCACTACAGTCAAGATATGGAAACAACCTGTATGTCTGTCAACAGATGAATGGATAAAGAAAATATAGTGTGTGTGTGTGTGTGTGTGTGTGTGTGTGGTGTGTGTGTGTGTGTTTGTGTAATGAAACATTCAGCCTTAGAAAAAGAAGGAAATCCTGTCATTTGCAACAACATGGATGAAACTTAAGGACATTATGCTAATTGAAATAAGCCTGACACAGAAAGATAAATGCTGTGTGATCTCACATATATGTGGAATCTTAAAAAAAAAAAAGTTGAACTCATGGTGACAGAGAGTAGAATGGTGGTTACCAGGGGCTGGGGGGTGTGGATAAAGGGGAGATTTTAAATGGTACCATCCTTCAGTTATAAGATGAATAAGTACTGAGGACCTAATGTATACCATGCTGATAATAGTTAATAATATTGCATTTACTTGAAATTTGTTAAGAGAGTTGAACTGAAGTGTTCTCACTACACACACAAACAAGGTAACTACATGAGGTGATGGGCATGTTAATTAGCTTGACAGTGGTAATCATTTCACAATGTATAATACAGTTGATCCTTGAACAACATGAGGGTTAGGGGCATCGAACCCTGCATACTGTAAAAAATCCATGTATAACTTTGGAATCACAAAAAACTTAGCTGCTAATAGCCTACTGTTGACTGGAAGCCTTATCAATAACAATCAGTTGACTAACACATATTTTATATGTTATATGTTATTTACTGTATTCTTACAATCAAGTAAGCTACAGAAAAGAAAATGTTATTAAGAAAATCATAAGGAAGAGAAAATATATTTACCATTCACTAAGTGGAAGTTGATCATCATAAAGATCTTCATCCCCATGGTCTTCACATTGAACAGGGCTGAAGAGGAGGAAGAGGAGGGGTTGGTCTAGCTGTCTCAGGAGTGGCAGAGGTGGAAGAAAATCCATGTATAATGGACCTGCACAGTTCAAACTTGTGTTGTTCAAGGGTCAACTGTATGTCAAAGCATCACATTGTACACCTTAAATGTGGGAGTTCAGTCAGGGTGGTGGGAAAAATTACAGAAGAAAAATTATGAAGATAGTTATGGGAAATAGACACAAACCTTCTTGGAAGTCCGGGGGGTTGCATAGCTTCAGTAAAAGATTTAGCTGAAGTCAGCCTAATCCTCTTATCTTGAGTTAATAGCTTAAAGTAGGTACAAAAGAATGTAAAGGAGTTTATCTAAATAGCTTGTTTACTCATGTGGCCCTAAGCCCAACCTTTTATCATCTGTGGGTGCATGATTGCTCTCTACTCGAGGGGTTGGCAATGTTAATTACCCTCTAGTGGTGTTTACTCGAGACCTTTGTCATTTAATCAGTACTAAATAAATGCGAACTTCCCCAGCTTATCGAGGCAGATGCTGCAGACTCAGGCAGCAGAGCCCCTTAGCCAGACTGACAGGCAAAATATCTGTGTCAGTGTACGTCTTTCATCCATCATTGGGTCAGGGTCAGCGGGATGGACATGGTACTTAAATATAAAAAAATTTTATTTGTGACTCATACTTTAATAAAGCTCAAAGAAAAAAGAGGAAAAATGGAGCATATTCATAGGAGTGCTAATCAGCATGGCTTTCTAGCAGCAGTTGTGGAAACTGGCAGATGTTGGAATGATACCTTCGAGGACTAAGGGAGTATTTCTAACATTCCGCATTCAAACTATCATCAAATGTGAGGTAGAAAAAGGTTTCAAACATGCAAGGTCTTAGAAATTTTTACTCCCGTGTACCCTTTCTTAGGATGCTAGCAGAGGGTGTACTATACCAAAGTAAGGGAGTAAACTAAAAAAAGGGGAATTCTTCATGTCCGAGATTGACAGATATGCATAGGCCTAGTAAGCAGCCAGTCAGTAGTTTGGAGTACAGGAGTTGTCTCCAAAAAAAAAAAAAAAAGAGAGAAAGTAAGAGATGATTTAATATGTTTGTCCACATGGAGAGATGTTTTATAGTTCTGTCAGAGTCAAGAATGAATTTATAACAGGCATATAGAAAATTTTTCAAAAGAAAAAAATGGGGCCATTAATTACTTTAGGAAAAACAAAAATAGGAGAAAGGAAATGTAATCATATTACTCTGTGGAGTTTATCTGTGAATATTTTCTTGGTCATAATAATATAAATACTAGATTTTGATTTAGTGAAAAATTGTGACATAGTTATAATAGCAGAGATTTATATAGTATTTACTGTGTTCTAGACACTGTTGAAAATGCTTTACATATATTAACTCATTTAATTCTTATGTTAACCCTGTAAAACAAGTACTGTCATTATCCTCATTTTACATATAAGAAAACAGAGGCATAGAAGTTAAATGACTTGTTCAAGGTCACATTGCTAGCATGGGTTAGAGCCAGGATTCAGCCTAAGGCAGTGTGACTGCAGAGTCCATGCTCTTTAACCACTATGTTATACTTCTGAAGAGAGAAGTATGTTTATGTGAATTGATAGGAAGCGCGGAGGCTGGGATGGTGGTGGTGGTGTGGGTAATGTAAGAAATCCAAGTCCTCATCTTCCTTAGTGATACTCCAATAAATCTACCATTGGAAAATTTAAAATAAATAGCAGTAGAAGCATGTTATTAATAAATATGAGGGCAAATAGCAGAAATTAAACTAAAAGAGTTTACAGTGGGAATTTGATCTTAGAGATTGAAAGAAGTAGAATGGGCTGGGCACGGTGGTTCATGCCTGTAATCCCAGCACTTTGGGAGGCTGAGATGGGAGGATCACTTGAACCCAGGAGGTCGAGAACAGCCTAGGCAACATAGTGGGACCCTGCCTCTGCAAAATATAATTAGCCGGGCATGGCGGCGCATGCCTGTAATTTCATCCCAGCTAATCTGGGAGGATCACTTGAGCCCAGGATGTCAAGGGTGCAGTGAGCCATGTTTGCGCCACTGCACTCCAGCCGGGCGACAGAATGAGACACTGTTTTCCAAAAACAAGCAAAAAAAAAAAAAAGGAGAAGTAGAATTGAGCATTATGTCTTGTCAGCTTTGTAATTATTTTTAAATTTAAAAACTGTGTACATGAAGTACTATGATAAAAAGTTAAAATGTACAAGAGAGTGATTTACCAGCACTTAATTTGGTAATTAAGATAAATTTTTGTTTAGTTTGGACATAGAATACTACCTCACATTTTAATTTTAGCACATTTTAGTTGATAATATTTAATAATAATTTATAATTAATAGAAAATCAATTAATGATATTTACATTTAATTGGCAATATATTTATATTCTAATAGCTCAAAAGTTTTAATTTTCCTTTTAAATGAAATTTTTCAGTGGTCAAATCAGACCTAGTATCTGTTAGAATTATCTAAGAAACATTCTTCCTTTGGACCTGGAATGATAATTGCTTTTTAATGTTGTTGTCTTACTGTTTTCTTTGCTGATGTTTTTGCATGTGAGGTAAGCTTATATGAGCCCATAAAATGTTACATTTTTTATTAGAATTTTGAGAAATATTTATTTGATGTCACTTAGTGACTGTAATTAACCTTGATAAAGCTGACTTACAGTTTTCTTACCTCTCATTTTCTATTGTTTTTATGCAGAGTATCTTTGTTCACGTAGTATTTTATTCCTCATTATTCATTTTCTCTATGGCCAACGAAAGTAATTTCTTAGGATATTATTCTAGTTGAATTGACCAATGTTTTCTTTTATTATTTCAGTCTCACCAGCCTAATATCGTACCTTTCAACAAATTCATTTTTCCTATATTTATATTTTTTATATTAGCCTTCTCCAGTGTTTATGCCAAACATCTTAGTGGTTCTGATGAGATTACTTTAAATAATTACATAGATTATTTGTTCTTTTCTTACCATTCCAATGAATATATATTTTTCATTTTTTCAAATAAAGGCCACTTTTATGAGTTGTAAACTTCGTATTGTTTAATAGTTTGTACATTCTGCTTTTAACAAGAAAACTCTAGTGAAATATAGAAAAATTAACTTTTTTCAATAAGAATAGAGATGGCAATAGAATTTTAGTTGATATCAGTGTTGTCAGATTTTTCCACCTGGTGTCAGAAGTACAAATTATTTAAATATGCAAAGTATCAATCAAGATTGTGATGTCTCAATGTAATTTGAGACTATTGAATGGTTTAAAATGATAGATGTCATTTATATTTGGAACTATATAATTAAATCTCCTTTATTTTTTATTGACAGATATGTTTAAAGGGTAAGGTGCACATATTTAAGTACTTAAATATTCAAGCATGTTGCAGAATGGATAAGAAACCAGATTCCCTGGATCTTCCATCATTGAGTAAACGAATGCCCTCCCAGCCTCTCACAGACAGGTAATGTAACATTTTTAGTTTCATTTGATGATTGCTGTCTTCCCCTTTTATGAAATATACTTATTAATCTTGAGTGTTCTGAATATATTTAGGCCGATTGGTCCAGCACTAAAATAAATAATTGGCCGAAGCTACATATCACCATCATAGAATGAAGTTCTAGGATACTAGAATATTTTTGACATTTTCTCAATTATTAAAGTTTTAGTAGTAAAAATGTAAATGTTTGATGTTATAGTACGGAAACACTAATTTCTCAGCATGTGACAACTATTAATTTACTTTTGTGCTCACTGTATTGTACATTTGTAACAACAAGTAGAATTTGACTTTGAACTGAGGTTGGTGGAAGAGCAAGACATTTGGGGAGTACCTTTTCCCTTTCATCATAGTCTTTATGTCTGGATCAAAGATGATATGTCATAATGACATATAATGATATGTCATCTTTGATGAACATCTTTGATGTTCTTTATGATTTCAGTGTTTTGATCCTCATGAGATTTTGAGATGGTAGATTGAACTTTCTGTTTTTAATTCATCCTTTCAAGATGTAGATTGGTCTGAAAGATTTTATGAAAGTATAAATCCATGTAATAGTTTAGAAAATAACCTAGAATGGGGTGAGACTACAGAAAGCTAGACCATGCCCTTGCCTAAAATATTTAAAGATTTGTCATTGCATATATAATAAATTTTATATTACTTTGAATGGCAATATAGTAAGTACTATTGTTAACAGCGCAAGTTTGTGAATTCCCAAATAGGACTTTTTCTTGAATATTTTTATTTTGTAAGTAGAATTAAGTATCTAAACATTAGATTCAGTTCTTAAAGATTATTTTGTTTAATATTATGAACAGTATTAGAACAAACAAGGCTCCAAAAATTGGAATTAAGACATTCTAATCTCTATTAATCTGCTTTATATTTATTTTAACATGAATTTACTTTTAGTAATGGCATTTACTGTTTTAGTCATTTATTTTACAAATATCAGTTGAATGCCTACTGGTAGATTCAGTTATGTTTTGTTGAATGTCATACATGTTGGTCTTGGCACTCATGGTGCTCACAATGTAGTGGGGCAGGAGTTAGTGAATAAACAAAGCAAGGAAATACACACACATATAAAATTTCAAATTGTATTCAGTGCTATGAAGGAACGTATTTCAAGAGTGTTGTCAGGGAATGAATAAAAGCCAGCTCTGTGAAGAGCAAAGTAAGTAAGAGCATCTTAGGCAGAAAGAATGACATTGCCATGGCCTTAAGTTAGGAGGGAACTTTGTGTATTCAAACAACTGAAAGGAGACCAGCGTGGTTGGAGCAGAGTAGCTGAAGGGAAACGTGGTACATGTTGATTTTAGAGAGGTAGTCAGAGCTCAAGTCATGTGGGTGCTTTGTAGGATGTGGTAAGAAGTTTGAATTTTACTTAAAGTACAGTGGGAAGTCATTGGACAGTTTTAAGTGGGGGGAATAACATGATTTGACTCATTTTTTTAAAAAAAACTATTTTGGCTTATAGGAGAATAGATTGGAAGTAAGCAAAAATAGAAGCACAGGGACCAGTTGGATTGTTGTAGTACTGCCAAGAGATCAGGGGGTCTAGAATAAAGTAATTGCAATAGAGATGAAAAGAAATGGGCAGAATTAAGATATATTTTAGAGAGATTCTCTAGCAGGACCATCGAATAAAAATATAATGCGAGCCACATATATAATTTTTAATTTTTTTGTTACCCATTTTGAAAAAAGTAAAAAGAAATACATGTTATTTGAGTATATCCAAAATATTATCATTTCAACATGTAATTAATGTGAAACCTTAGTGAGATACTTTACATGCTTATTTAATATTAAATCTTTGAAATCTGGTATGTACTTTATGTGTATAGTGTGTCTCGATTAGAATGGCTGTGTATGGCTACTGGCTACTTACCGTATTGGACAGTGCAGGTCTATAGAGTGGGTTGTCAGTTGTATTAATTTCTCACTCACAGCCTGTATTGAACTACTTAGAAAATTCTTGTATGTGCTTTCCACTTTCATACTCATGCTCTTGGCTGTATGGTTCTTACTACCTAGAATGCCCTCCCATGCCTTGTCTGTTTTGTAAACTCTTTATTATACATAGATAGGCACTACAGTAGTTACATATAATAGCTTTTGGAGTCAGACATAATATGGCTTTGAAGACCTTTTATAACTCTTAATAACTGTATGTCCTTGTGTATTAATGTCTCTGGTCCTCAGTTTTCTCATATGTAAAAAAGAAAATAATTACACAGGTGCTGTCAGGATTAAATGAAGCAATGTATGTAGAGTACTTAGTGCAATGCCTTACCCATAATATTTCCTCAACAAATAGCTTATTATCATCATTGTCATTTATTACAAATACATGGAGGTATTTTGTGCAGTGCAGTCAGATGAATTTTGGCTCTAATCATGGTTTAACCACTTAATTTCTCTGTGGCCTTCTGTAAGTTATTTAACTTCTCTGAGCCTGTTTTCATACCTAAAATGTTAACCATACCCACTTCTACAGTTGTGAGAATTAAATGTGTGCCTAGCAATTAGTTCAATAAATGATAAACAGCAAATATTATAATTTCTCCCCTTGGGACGTTAACTTTTGTAAGCTTTATTATTTTTCTTTGTAAAAAGAAATAATAATTATAACTTCAAGACTGTAAGAATTATGTCTAAAATATGAGGTGCATCTAACACAGTACATAACACAGTATAGACACTCAATGAATGCTAACAGTTATTGCCTCTTCATCCACAAGACTAAGCTCAAATGCCACATTCTTGAGTGATGCCTTTCCTAACTTTACCGAGGAGAATTAGTTGACCTTTTTTTTTTTTTTTCTCATAGCACTTTGTATTTACCTTTGTCATAGTCTTCAAAACATTTAAACACATTCATTTTTCCTCTGGACTGAGAGCTAGCTCTTTGGAGGCAAGTTTTAAAAATGTATTTTCTCTTAAGCATTCAGCATAGTACCTGATACTTGGTAGGTGCTTCCCTAAATGTATTCATATACTTCTGAAAAATACAAAAATCAGTTTTTTTTTCCAGCATGAAACTGGTTTTAGGAGAGGAATTATGACATAGTGATTACGACCAGGGACTTTGGTGCTAGATAATTGAGGGATCAAATTTGGACTGCTGGCCGCAAGTTGGGTATCCTTGGGTAAATTGCTTAATCCATTCCAGTCTAAGTTTTATCATGTATAAAATGAGAAAACGCCATCAATTTGCTACAGTTTTTCACAATAAATATGTGACGTTTTGTCTTTTAAACATTTAGCACAGTTCCTCATACATAATAAGTGGTCATTGTAGACTGTGTGGTAAAATTGCAAATTAAGTGAAAAATACTTTGCTTCCTGGGTGGCATATTTTGTAAATCAGAAATTTGCAAGGACAAATTGAATTTGAAAGTATTAAAGTGCATATTCAATACTTTGTAGCCTTCATTTTTACATCCTCTCCTAAGTATTAGATGGTCATTATTTATATAAATAAAACATATTTTTAAAGCCAATGAAGAGTAAACCATATAAATTGAAGTTAACAAATGTTTCGAAGCTCTGTTATGGAATTTGACAAACCAATGGGGAAAATCAGGTCTTCCATCAAGATAATGTTCTAACAAGGCAGCCTGATTTTCTGAATCTCTGAGGAGAAATAATAGGTTATTGTTGACAGTTGACACTGTAGAGTACACGAACAATATTGCATGAATGGCATGAATAAAATGTTTTGTAGGAAGAGTTCTGATATTTTTCTCCTCATGTCCTTAATTAAGGATCTTAGACATCAAAAGTATATATTCTGTATTATCTAGGGAAATTTTAGGTCAAGTGTGCATTATCTATTTAAGAAGAAAATCCTAACTGCTCTTAGGATTTCTGTTTCTATAGTATGGAAGATTTTTATCCAAATAAAAATCATGGCCCTGACTCTGGAATTGGAAGTGATAATGGAGAGAAACGATTATCCACAACAGAAGTGAGTATTTTCTATTGCTGATTCATTCTGTTTTACAATTTTATTAGAGCATTGAAATAGAGACACTTGTGCATACTTGAGTTTATTTTGCTTGAAAATATGATCATTATATTTTATGACTAAAACTGAAAAAAAGGGCATGCTGATTTTTAAAGCTGAGCAGTAAACCTTATGTTAATTTTGGGTTTGAAAACTGGAGATGTAAAGCAGACATTCTGTAATTCATATTTAAAATTGAAGCAACATAATCCATATCATAAGTTTAAAATGCCTCGTTTGTACTTTTTGCTTATTCCTTTTAGCCATCGGATGATGACACAGTCAGCCTTCATTCTCAAGTCTCAGAATCAAATAGAGAGCAGACATCAAGAAATGACAGTCACATAATAGGAAGTAAGACTGACTCTCAGAAAGGTAATTCATATGGTACCTGCTATTTTTGTTTCATGTACATAGCCCACATTAAGAATGGGCTTTGAAAAATTATATTGTCTTTAGCCAACTCTTATATTGAGAAAATACACATTTTTCTAAGGACAGCTGTGTCAAGCATACAGTTTACTATGTACATTTTCTAATAAATATTAATCTGTACCTAGACCAGGAGGTATATGATTTTGTTGACCCCAACACAGAAGATGTAGCAGTTCCTGAACAGGGAGATGCACATATTGGATCATTTGTATCATTCTTCAAGGTAAATAAAACTTGAACAAATATTAATAACATGTTCTGTTGATCTTATAAAAGTGGACTATACAATTTAAAATGTAACTTTCTTTTATATAAGGGAAAAGAAAAATGTTCTGAAAAATCTCAGAAAAATGAAGAATTAGGAGATGAAAAAAGGTAAGCACGTATGGAAATGAAATGTTACTTATAAGCCCTTGAGCCATTCATTAGATATTCCTACTTGAAAGAGTACTTGAAAAAAATATAATTTTTTGTTCACTTACCTCTTGTTTAGATAGTTAATTTATAAATACTTCACATCTGTCTGTATTCCTCAATTAAACACAAAATTATAGTAAGCGTTAGAGTGTAGGATATGCACTGTTTTTCCCCCTGAAGTGTAATGATGACTTCTATTGTTATTATTGAGGAGGACTATACCGTCATATACATTGCTTCATTTGAGCTATTTAACAACCATCTGAAATAGATGGTATTGACATCACTTTACCAATTAAGACACTGAAACCAGGAGTTTTAAATGTCTGGAACTCAGACGTATTGTCTCTTGTTCTACTATACTTTCCATTTGGTCAGGCTGGCTATGACTTTTAAGGGTACTTATGTCCATAGTTTATTAAAATAATTGTGCTTTGCATCTTTTCTGAACCATTCATCTTATAAAATGATGAAATATGACCTACCACATTTTTTCAGTTACTCCTTCAGGTTGCTTTATAGATGCAGAAAGGAAAGAAGAAACATTTGGTGAATACCTACCATGTACCAGGATTGGTGCTATGTGCTTTCCCATGTTTCTCATTTTATCTTCATTAAAATCCTGTAGGGTAGATATTGACCTCATTTTTTCAGATGAGGAAGGTGAAGTTCAAAGACTCTTAAGTTTTATGCCTAAAACCACTTAGCTAGTGTCCACTAGTACCTAGAGTGTGAACGTAGCTCTCTTTGATTTTTAAACTTTTCTCTTTTCTCTACATTATGCTTCCTCCAAATGACTTCACGATTATTAGTTAATCATCTCTGATGTCCTGTAAGGAGGTACATTGCTTTGTCTTGAACTGTTTAGATTTCATTCTTTTACTTTCTCACCTCATCTAATGAGGTCAGTTGCTTAAACCTGAGAGTCACCTGTAGCATGTACGATGTGGTAAAGTCACAAAGATTCATGGTTTGATACTGTTTGTAAAGTGAAATCTAAAGATAAAATGACTAGAGTTTGGATAACTATTTTAAAATTTTTTTGTTCTCTTTTATGAAGATGACATATTAGTATTTTCAGGCAAATTTGCCAATCTTATTTGAACCTATTTTGGATTTTCTTTATTTAGACAGTTTATGTACAGATTTTTAAAATCAAAATCAATAAACTGATAAAAACAGGATGGTGCAATTAAATGACAAAATTTTACAACATTTTAAATTTATGTATTAAGACAGGCCATATAGAACTCTGCAGTCCTTTTTATACTGAAGGCTGGAGAATATACATTTTTAGGTTACTATTACCATTACACATTTCAGAAGTTTAAAAAATGGTTATATACTTTGCTATTATTTGTTAGTCATTAATTATATTAATACAGCCAGTATGCTACATTTCATAATGATTAGAGAACATAGATGTTTTCCTTATTTCTTATTTTAGTATTTTAAAAGAAGAACCTAGTATTTTAACTTTCATATGGTGTTAAAAGCAAAAATGGTTTCTATTTCTGGAAGCTGGCATAAAATATAGTCTGCCTTACTTTTTGGATAACCATGTTTGTGTCACCTTTCAGACTTGAGAAAGAACAGTTACTGGCAGAGGAAGAGGATGATGATTTGAAGGAAGTAACTGATTTGAGGAAAATAGCTGCTCAGTTACTGCAGCAAGAACAGAAGACCAGGTATTCCTTTCAGTAATGAGATTTGAATTGGCAAATTTTGTAATCATTAAATTGATTATTTAAAGATTATCAAATAAAGTATATGAAGTTTTGAGTAAACAATAGTGCCCTCTTAAGATCTATCTCAAGGGACTAACTACAGATTGAGTATCCCTCATTCAAAAATCTGAAATCGGATCCCAAGCATTTCAAATAAGGGATACTCAACCTGTACTAAAAGGCAATAGGAAATACTTAGGACAGGAATATAAAATTACATTTACAACTAACAGAATGTACTCATATATATAGTCACTATATTTAATATTGCTTAGGTATTTCTTTTTTATTCCTGTGTGTGTGCTGAATCATAATAACTAATTTATTTGTTGATATTAATTTTAGCTCACAGTAGCATTATTTACATTGTAAGCATTTTTTTTTCTAGGTACATGTCATGTATATAATGTGCTTTTTAAAACTCAGATTCCAAACTTGGGATATGTCTAAACTCCTTAGAATGGAGTTGAATTTTACAAGAGTTGATTAAATCAGTATGATGATTTGAGGGTCACTGGCTCACTTTGGTCTGTTTCTTGGTCAAAGACCATTTTCCTCATCTTTTGGTTAGGCTTTCTTCAAGTACATGTTGTTGGCAATGAGAACGGCACTGTGTGAATGAGAATAAAATCAAGACATGTCCACTTCTTTTTTTTTTTTTTTGAGACCGAGTCTAGCTCTGTCGCCCAGGCTGGAAGGACATGTCCACTTCTAATGCAGGAAAAGTTCATATGCTGCTGAGGGTCAGCTGTTATTGCCATCTTCATGTACTGAGAGGACTACATTTATAGTTTTGAAATGATAAAGATCTGAGTGGCTTTTTTTTTTTTTGCTTTGAGAAAAGAGAATAATTTTGGTGCATTTAACATGGATAAGTAAAAAGTATTTTATTTCATTTATTCAAAATAATAAATGTTTATGATTAATATGACCATGTTTTGGGAAGTTTCAAATTTAAATATACTGGCATTTGTTTAAATGTACATTGAAAAATACAACTAAAACTTATCAAATGACAAATATATGGTTTCTAGGGGCCACTTTTTAGGGGCAATCTATATAATAGCTAATAAGCTAAATTGCCTAAGTATCTTTTTTGCACAGCTGCTACATTTATAGATATACAAAATCATACTAGAAAATCACTAACCTTTATTCCTTTCATATCGAATGTATCTTCATCAGCAGTTCACATTTTTCTTCTGCTGTAACTTTCTTTCTGCTTTTTCTGTGATGTTTATCTTTTCAACTTTTCCTGTGATTCCTTTCTAATGGGCCTTTTACAAATTGGCTACTTATGAGGCTGTGTTTGTTTTTCCCCCTCCAATATAATTTAAGTGTTGATTGCCCTGTGATTTAAAAGGTTTGATGAAGCAAGCCATCACCTATTCTGTGGAGCTTAAAAAGTTTCTATCTCCTCTACCTAGCAGGTGAAAGAATTGTATTTATCATTATGGGAAGATAATATTGTTTTTTTAAGAACCCACAGCTAGCTGGGTGCCATGGTTTAGGACTGTAATCCCAGCACTTTGGGAGGCCAAGGTGGGTGGATCACTTCAGCTCAGGAGTGCAAGACTAGCCTGGGCAACATGGCGAAACCCCGTCTCTACCAAAAATACAAAAAATTAGCCGGGCATGGTGGTGTGCACCTGTGGTCCTAGCCACTTGGGAAGCTGAGGTGGGAAGATCGCTTGAGCCTGAGAGGCAGAGGTTGCAGTGAGCCAAGATCATGCCACTGCACTCCAGTCTGGGTGACAGATCTCAAAAAAAAAAAAAAAACAAAAAAAACCCAAAACAAAACCGACAAGCATATCCATTTTTCTCATGGTATTAGGAATAGCATTTGAGTGCATAATTATAGATTTTTACATTGCCATATACAATATTTCTGTATTTCCATTTTCCTATTAGCATATTAGTTTTTCATCTATCCATGTGACTTAAATTATTCTTTCTAGCCTAGGTACAACATTGACTGAATAGTTATCTTTCATTGGTTTTATTTTTGTGATAGTTTTGTAATCAGTACAAAATAGCATCTAGCACTGTGCCTTATACATAGTAAATACATAATATTTTTGATTGACTGCTTGAAAATTAAATCAATACATTTAAAACTAGTAGGAGCCATTAGTTAAAAAATTATATGTTCTCCCTAAAAAATACTTCTGCTGTTCTTCAAGATGTATGCAAAAGTAATTTGTGTCTTTTTCTAATTCTCTTCTTTATCATCCTTTTTAGATGTTAGTACATACTAATATAAGAACTTTTTAGATTAGATATTAATATACAGTGACATTGTGATAAATATGTCTAATTTTTGCAGACATTAAAATATTTATAATATGATCATAAAGTAAAGAGCATTTTTTTTTGAGACAGAGTCTTGCTCTGTTGCCCAGGCTGGAGTGCAGTGGTACAGTCTTGGCTCACTGCAGCCTCTGCCTCCTGGGTTCAAGTCATTCTCATGCCTCGGCCTCCCAAGTAGCTGAGATTACCAGTGTGTGCCACCACACCCGGCTATTTTTTTTTTGTATTTTAGTAGAGATGGGGTTTCGCCATGTTGGCTAGGCTGGTCTGAAACTCCTGGCCTCAAGGGTTCCACCCGCCTCTGCCTTCCAAAGTGCTGGGATTACAGGCGTGAGCCACCACTCCCAGCCAAAGAGCACATTTTACTTTTAAAATTTATAATGTATAGAGAATTTTAGATCCCTAGCCAATTCTGTTAATGCCTGAACTTAAACTGGATCTCAGAATTTTTAAATGCTAAATCTAATATTTTTTCTATTAAATAATCTTTCTTCCTTCTACAGTATGTTGCTATCGCTTAGATCTTTTAGATTTAGGGACTTAAAATTTTTTGTTTACTGTCACAATACTTGAATTTGAATGAGACCAAAAATCTAAGCGTAATCCTATATGAGGATATATCCTACAGTGGATTTGATATAATTTATACCTTCTCTGGTTGTGGATTTTCCTTTTCATGCTGTATTATTGTGTCTTATATTCCAAATATATTAGTGAAGGATCTGAAATGCTATTTAAAATTGTAGGCCAGGAGTTGTAACATCTCTTTTTAGGTTTTAAAATAATTATTATAAATTTTGTTTTTAGTCTTGATTAAAAATAATTTAACTGGATTAAGATTACCCTCACCTACCAGGAAATATCATCCAGGACTGCTACTTTGACTGTATATTACTTAACTGTTCTTTAACTTGCTACTAGTAGAAGACAAATGCAATGTTAGCTCTCAGCTAAATGAAGCCATGTATCTTCTCCCAAACTAGAAGGAATTAAAAAACAGGTTACATTGAGTTCAGTGATGATTTCCTTACGGCAGTTTTGCCACTTGCTTAGTTCATATATATTTTTAATTTTTTAATTTATTTTTTTTAATTTTTTTTGAGATGGAGTCTCACTCTGTTGTCCATGCTAGAGTGCAGTGGTGCAATCTCAGCTCACCACAACCTCCACCTCCCGGGTTCAAGCAATTCTCCTGCCTCAGCCTCCCAAGTAGCTGGGACTACAGGCGTGCGCCAGCATGCCTGGCTAATTATTGTATTTTTAGTAGAGACAGGGTTTCACTATGTTGGCCAGGCTGGTCTCGAACTGCTGACCTTGTGATCCGCCCACCTCAGCCTCCCAAAGTGCTGGGATTACAGGTGTAAGCCACCATGCCTGGCAGTTCATATTATTTTTTAAAGTGTCTTTGATTCTTTAAGAAACTTTATGCCAGTACTTGGTACATGAAACTGTCCTAGGGGAGCAGCAAGAGGATATTGTACAGAAATAATACTCAAAAAGGGTGGGAAAAGAGATCAGCAAATAAACCATCAAATTGGTAACTCATAAGGTTTTAAAGTCTGAAGCCTAGTTGTTTAGAAGACTGCCTCCACTTTGTCTGATTAAGATGTGTAGATTAAGCTACTTTATGTTTACAGTTTATTGTTGAACTTTTTTTTGAGACAGAGTCTCACTCTGTCACCCAGGCTAGAGTGCAGTGGCGCGATCTCGGTTCACTGCAAGCTCCGCCTCCTGGGTTCATGCCATTCTCTTGCCTCAGCCTCCAGAGTAGCTAGGACTACAGGCTCCCGCCACCACACCTGGCTAATTGTTTGTATTTTTAGTAGAGACGGGGTTTCACCATGTTAGCCAGGATGGTCTCAATCTCCTGACCTCGTGATCTGCCCGCCTTGGCCTCCCAAAGTGCTGGGATTACAGGTGTGAGCCACCGCGCCCAGCCTGAATTTTTTTTTAATTGATAGTCTTTATCGTCCCCTGTCAAAATACTGGATTATTATTTCTACTTGCGTCTGAGTGTATTGAAGTCACTCTGAATCAACGACTTTGACTATATTTAAATAGCTATTCATCAAGTTCTAATTTTACCTTCACTATTATTTTGGGAAATAAAAACAAGTCTTGAAAAAAAATCATTATCTTAAACATAATGTTGCATGATGAATAAGTTCTAGGGATCTGCTGTACAACATTGTGCCTATAATTAACAATACAGTATTGTATACTTAAAAATTTGTTAAGAGAGTAGATCTCTTGTTAAATGTTCTTACCAAAATAAAATAAAATTGAAAAAAGGGAGCATGTTTTTTAGAACAAGAAAAATCAAGGAAGGAACTGAGAATAAAATGATACTATTAGAATATTCTTAATATTAGCTTGATAATAAAAAGGAAATTCTGTTGAAAAACAAAAAAGTTGATATGTATTATGAATTATTGAGCCAGTTTTACAAATTTCCATGAGTCTTACTCATTTATGTTAGTGTTAGAAAGGTGGCTACTGCTCTTTTTCTTATACTGATTTTCTTAGGGGGCTTAATAAGTAGATGTTTAGCTGGCTTGTTAAATTTTGTTCAGTTATTATTCTAAAGAAAGGATTAAAATATATGTGTCATTTTGCAATAAATAGCTTCATTTAACTGGTTCCCATTGCATGTTTGTTCCTGCTAACTTACGCTGTAGTATTTTCTGTTGTGTCTTTCCTTTTAGTAATTATTTTATTTGCTTTTAGGTGTGTCTTGAGAGTTTTTCTTTATTGTGGAAAGATGTGCTTCTAATTACTATGTGATACAGCTAAATAACAAAAAGCAGTTATGAAAAGTTATAATTAAAGTATAATTAAGGATCATGGAAAGCCAAACTAGGTTTAGGAAGTTTATAATTTTGTTTTAGAATTATAGAAATTACGGACATTATCTGTTTTATTATGATTTTTTCCTGATCATATGAACATTTCAATTTGAAGAGCATCATGTTAACCTCTAGCTTGTTATAACTAATTAGGTAGATCTCTCAGTCCTTGAAATCTATGTATTCTTTTGTTTCTGCTTTCTTTACAAATGACTACCCTGTCTCTCCAAAAACATCTTCTTCTCCCATCTTTTGGTTTGGTTGATTTATGTGAAATATGAATACAGACAGAGGCCTTTAAGTTGTAGGAGCATCATTCAGTGATAAACTCTTCCAGAGGACCAGAGCAACAGGACATGAATCAAGGTATCTAGAGTTTGTGGAAGCCTTCAAGTATTATGGGGCCAGGTTGACATAGCTGAATTGTATAGTCTTTTACTTAAAATAAGTACTAGTAACTGGATTAGGGAAGTGTGTTAATAATCTAGATGTTTAATTAGAATAGATGGTTGTTTTGACTTTGGGTATCAGAGAAAATCATAAAATAATGAACATAGCAAAATTTTACATAGGTGAATTCTCAAGTACATAAAATATATTGTATAGGTAAGTGGATCTCAACTTTTTTTTCTGTTTCAATATAACTCATACACAACTGTAATCACAATGCTAATGAATGTGTGGTGAGAAGGAATTAGAATTTACCATAGTGAAGGCCATTGTAGTTTGACTCCCCTCCCCCTGCAATAATTCTGAAATTTCCCCTAGGATAGTACTTACTGCTGTCTCTTCTTTAAAAAAAATCACTCTTTTAAAATACATTTTTCTTAATAGTTTTAGATATTTCATTACCTTAATTTTTCTGTATTTAAGAATTTAAGGCAATTTTAATGCATGCCTATACAAAGAAGAATAAGTGTCCTTAATTCTGAAATTGTTTGGCCCAAAGCTACACTGATTGGTGTATGATACTTGTCCTTTGCATCTCATTATCACTTTTTCCTAGTGAGGCTCCACTAGATCCACGCTAGTGAGGAATCCAGCGTAATGGACTTTGGTTTCTTTATGCTAACCATATTTCTGTAATTACCAACTTATATTTAATTCATTATGTATTTTATTAGTCAATATATAGCTTTTATTTAAAATCAATTTCTATATTATTTTGGCAGTTGACATCTGGAGATTTTATTTTGAATAAAAGGCAGAGATTTTACTTCTATGATATTAAATTTTAAAAGTGAAAATTATATTTATATATAGTAACATTAAGAACTCTTAAGTGTAGTTACTTATGTTAAGGATAGTAATTCATTACTTTTGACTTTGAGATTAATACTTAGAATTATGTAACATTATGTAGAAATAGTTCTCACTTATAATGGTTCATCATTTTCTTTCTTTGGTTTTCTTTGAATGGTTTTATTTAGTTATTAAAAGTTTAAGAAACTTGAGTTTTTTTTAAAGAATTTAACTTGAGCACTGATTTTGCATTTAGAATTAAAGTGTTTCATTTGGCAAAATAATTATGTATTTTACATAAACACACCTCATATCATTTGCTGTGCTGGGAAAAATAAATCAGTCATGATGGTACCTCTGTATCTCTTTATCTTCTATCTCAGCCAAAAGTTAGATATGCAAAGGGCAATAATAGCATGGGTAGAAGATATCCAAACTTTGAGAAAGGGTTTATAAAAGAAGATGCGTGGAAAAGTTGCCGAGCTTCATTTTGTTATAAATAGTACACTTATGGGCATCTGATCTAAATAATATTTAAATATTATTTTCTAGCAAAGATCTTCAAGAACCAGATGCAGTTTATTTTAGAGATTTTTTTTATATCATGTGATGTAATATTCTTAATAGATTTGGGAATTAATGTGTTGATTTACTTCTAGGATTCTTAATCATTCAACTTCTGTGATGAGAAACAAGCCAAAACAAACTGTGGAATGTGAAAAGAGGTATAAAAATATCTTAGTTTTTACATTTAATATTTTATAATGAGTGTTGATCCTTTGACAGTGATGTTTTTGTATATAGGCTTTAATTAAATAAGTGATACAGATTTAATATAACTAGATAATTTAAATAGGAAATGTCTTAGAACGTGAGTTAAATTTACTTTTGATATAAGCAAAATAAAAAATGCTGATCTTTTTTGCTCATAGATGCATTTTTGTCTTGATAGAATCATTTATCTATTCATTCAGCGAACATTTATTATATTGCTATTCCTGCCAGGAATAATGTGTTTCTTTATCATTGATTGTGTTTATTCTCTATGATACTGTTTATGTTTTCATTTCTTTTCAATTGTGTGTTACTAGATTCTTCTATGTGAATATATGATATAAATCCACATATATGAATTCCTGAGAACTAGAAGACCTTGAAAGTTTCTATTTATTCTTTTTGATGGTTTGAATTTAGATTAGACTCAACTCCTGAGTCAATCCTCTGAGAATGTTCAGGCCCAGTCTTTTTCTGCTTGGCTTATTCCAACAGTCCCCAGACATAGCTCCTTTCGTCAGGTTTGACTAGCTTTAAGTCTGTCTTCTGCACAATGGAAGAGTGATAATTCTGCAACATAAATCTTACTTGTGACTCCCATTTATTATCTTCTAATGACTCTTTACAACTTTTCGAATAAACCTTAAAATATTTAACTTAACCCATAAGATTGAAGTGGGTTTCTGCTTACGCTGAGAGCTTCATCTTGTACATTCCCCTACTGGCACCATTTGCATTTAGGAACAGAACTTCTTTCTTCATTCTCTTGGGGAAGTTATTTAGCTTGCTCTGAGCCACATTTACCCCTTCTTTAAAACACGAATAATAACACTGTCTACCTCATGGTTACTGTAAGGATGAAATGGGTTAATGTAGTAAATTGCTTATGACAGTGATTAGCACACAGAAAGTGTCACATATGTTATTAGTTGTTCAACTATAGTTATTACTATTGTGGACTTTCTTATTTTTCCTTTCTTTGTATCTCAGCCCTTCCTTTTTCAATTCTAACCTTTTTTGTTCAAAAGGAAAATAGCTTTGTGGGTATTCTTTTTCTGGTATTAAGAAGTATTATATGACCTTAACTTTTTTTTTCTTTTTTAAAATTATACTTTAAGTTCTGAGATACATGTGTAGAATCTGCAGGTTTGTTACTAGGTATACATGTGCTATGATAGTTTTGCTGCACCTATCAAAACACATTAAATTATGGGAAAATATTTTAAATTCTGTGACTTTTTTCAGCAGTACATGGGTGAGCACACCCCACCCCTTCCCCACCTTTAGAAAAATCTCACATACTTTCTGTTAACAAAAATGAGATCATACTGAGTATACTATTTAGTAATATGCAGTTTTCATTTAATATTATAGTGATGGTTTTATATACCTACTAAATCTAAATATATGTTTTGATGAACTTTATATATTCTGTACACTTGCATTCTCCTTCCTTCCTTCCTTCCTTCCTTCCTTCCTTCCTTCCTTCCTTCCTTCCTTCCTCTCTTTCTCTCTCTCTCTCTTTTTTTTTTTTTGACAGAGTCTTGCTCTGTCGCCCAGGCTGGAGTGCAGTGGCACGGAGATAAGGTTTCACCATGTTGGCCAGGCTGGTCTCGAACTCCTGACTTTAAGTGATTCACCTGCCTCAGCCTCCCAAAATGCTGGGATTACAGGTGTAAGCCACCACGCCTGGCCCACTTGTATTATTTTCTTAACTTAAATGCTTAAAGATACATTATTGATGGATTAAAACATGAATGTACATTTAAAGCTTTTGATTTGTTGTCTCCAGAAGTTTTTATGTTTGCATTCCCACAAGTAACACATGGATAGCTTTACTTCCATACTTGTTAACACTATGCATTATCAATCTATTTAATTTTTGCCATTCTAAAAAGAACAAATTATATCAGAATGTTTTATTTTTCATTTCAGTGATTAAATTAGTGATGATGAGTATTATTTCAAGTTTTTATTGCCTATCTATATTGCTTCTTTTGTAATTTGTTTGTTTGCATCTCTTGTAGTCAGAAGCACTTTCTATTGTTGAAATATATTGAGTTTTTTTATGGCCCAGAATATGGTCTATCATGGTAAAAGTTCTGTAGGAACTTGGAAAAAAATGTATTCTGTATTGGTTGGCGTCTTATATAATGTCAACCATGTTAAGTTGGTTGATAGTATTGTTTAAATCTTCAATACCTTACCTATTTTCTGTTTTCTTGTTCTATCAGTTAGTAAGAGAAGGTTATTGAAATCTCCAACACTAATTGTAGATTTATCTTTCTCCTTGTAGTTCTATAATTTTTCCTTCATACATTCTGAAGCTCTATTATTAGACATATAAATGTTTAGGATTGTATTGTCCTCTTGGTGAATTTGTACTGTCATTCTGAAATGACTTTTCTTGATATTCTTGATAATATTGTCTGCTCTGAAGTCCACTTTTCTGATATTAATATTGTCAGTCCAGCTCTCTTTTGTTTAGTATTAGCATGATGCATGTTTCTCCATCCGTTTATTTTTAACTGATTTGTGTCTTTGTAGAGAAAGTGCATTTCTTGTAGTTAGCATATGGTAGTATCTTCCTGCTTTTTATTGAATCTGACAATCTACCTTCTAATTGCAGTGTTAAAAATCATTTATGTTTTTGTAATTAATGATATTTTGAGGTGTGCTTTATGTTTCCTTTCTGTTCTATCCTTTTTATTCATTTTTCCTCCTTCTCTGTTGTCTTTTGAATTATATTTTAAAATTTTTATTTCCTTTGTGGGTTATTTGCTGTAACTTTTTGTTATGTTAATGGGTTTTTTTAGGGGTTAGAGTATGATATTTAGCTTATCACAGTCTATCTTCAAGTGCTGTTATGCCATTTCATGTATCATGTGAGAACCTTAGAACAGTATACTTATATTTTTTCCTTTTTAGCCTTGGTGTGTTGTCATACATTTTACTTTTTATATATCTGTTATGTGTACCATAACAAGTTGTTATTTATGCTTTAAACAGTTATTTGTTCTTAAGGACATTTAGATAATCAGAATAATGTCTTTTATGTGTTCAATCCCTTAGTTACTATCTCCAGTGCCCTTTATTTTTTGTGTAGATTCATATTTACATGTGCATCATTTTCTTTCTGCCTAAAAGAGAGATTTTAACATAATTTTACTACTGGTCTGCTGATTGAATGCTTTTAGCTTTTCTATGTCTGAAAAAGTCTTTTTTTAAATTTTTTTTTTTTTTTAAACAGGATCTTGCTCTGTCACCCAGGCTGGAGTGCAGTGGCGCCATCACAGCTCACTGCAGCTTTGACCTCCTGCGCTCCAGTGATCCTCCCACCTCTCAGCCTCCCAAGTAGCTGGGACCACAGGCATGTGTCATCCCACCTAGCCAACTTAAACATTTTTTTTTTTTGTAGAGACAGGGTCTCACTATGTTGCCCAGGCTGGTTTTGAACTCTCGGTCTCAAGGAATCCTCCTTCCTTGGCCTCCCAACGTGTTGGGATTACAGGCATGAGCTACCATGCCTAGCTCACCTTCATTTTTGAAAGATATTTTGGCTCATACACAATTCTAGTTTGACATTTTAGTTTTCTTCGAGTACGTTGAAGAGGTTTCTCCACCATCCTCTGGATTGTATTGTTTTCTATGAGAATATTCTTATATTTGTTTTACTTTGCCTAATGTGTCCTTTTTTCCTCTGGGTATCTGTAACATTTTTTATCACTCGTTTTAAGTAATTTGATGCTGATATATCTTGGTGTAGTTTTCTTCATGTTACTTTTGTTTGGAGTTCATTGAGCTTCTTGAATTTGTGGGTTTATTTTCATGAAATTTGAAATTTTGGGGCCCTTATTTCTTCAAATATGTTTTCTATCATTTGACCTCTTCTATTATGGAACTCCAATTAGGCCAGTTGAAGTTTGCCAGGGAACATTGATGTTCTATTCATTCTTTAATATTTTTCTGTCTGTGTTGGGTTTTGGCAAGTCCTTCTGCTTTGTCTTTGTGTTTGCTAGTCATTTCTTGTGAAATGTCTAATCTGCAGTTAATTCCATCCAGTTTGTTTTAACTTTTTATTTCTAGAAGTTTGATTATGTCTGTACTTACCATGTTTAGTCTTTTCCTTTAGCTTCTTGAACATTGCTTGGTTGAATTTTTGATTAAATGACAGACATTGTGTACTTTACATTCTTGAGTGTGGATATTGTAGTATTATTATACATATTTTTGACTTTCGTTCTGGGATATGGTTAAATTACTTGGAAATAATTTGATATTTTGGGACTTGGTTTTGTAATTTATTTATGTGGGACCAGTGCAGCATTTAGTCTGTCCCCTTAATGAGGTAAGACATTTCTCTACTGGATGTCCTGTGAATTATGAGGTTTTCCAGTTTAGCTGGTGGGAACTGGTACTACTCCTGGTCCTCTGAGAATCTGGGAATTATTCCCTCTAATTTTTGGGGGTAATTTTATCCTTTTGCCTAGGGTAGTTTCCTCACATACATGTTCAATGATCAGTACGCTCAGATGAAAATTTGAGGGATGCCTCTGTAGATCTCTTTCCTTTCTCTGTGCATTGCCCTTTTCTTTGTTACTGTGTGCTATGAACTCACTCTGCCCTTTTCTCCCTGGCTCCAGCTCTGTCTCTTGAATTCTGGGCCTGCTAGACTCTGCCTTAGTTTTTTTCTCCTGGGATGTGGACTGGAAACTCTTTCCATGCGGCAACTTGGCTCAGTTATGGGATTCCCCTTCTTACTCATCTCTAAAGGATAATGTCATTTTTTGCCTAATATTCAATGTCATAGAAGGCATAATTTTAAATATTTTGCCCATTCTTTTAGTTTTTTCAGTCAGGATATAAATCTGGTCACTGTTAGTCTTGGCCACGAGCAAAGTCTAGTTTTTACATTTTATGTGTTCAAATTTGTTAGTATTTAATTTTGATTGTTTCTCCCATAGGCTCTCTCTATTCCAATATTTAAAAAATTACTGCCTGTATTTTTCTGATACTTTGTGATTTCTTCTTTATATTTAAATCTTTTAATTTTTCATTTTGACATTTGGTATGAGGTAAGGAATCTAGTTTTCTTCCTCCTCCACCTTTTTCTCACTGTGTCTCCTCCCCCTTTTTTATTCTTTCTTTCAGTGTATATTTTACAAGTGATCAATCAGGTGTCTCTCTACTACTTGTTATATAAGATATTACTTTCACAATGATCTTAAATGTCATTTTTTTCAGAAGTTATTGTACTTGTGGTCCTGTACTCCTCTTCCATTGAAAAATCTGTAGATTCTGGAGCTAGTAGAAAGGGAGGGTTGAGAAGTCCCCTTTATTATATAAATTTTTTCTTCGTGATCATCCATTCTTCCAAATTAACTTTGGAACTCCTTTGTCAAATGTTTAAAACAAACCAAAAAATACTTTTTGAGTTAAAAAAAATTATTATTACAGTTCATTTCGGTTATTAATTAAGTTGAAAGAGAAGTTATACCTGTAATACTTATATATCCAAGAACCTTTCGGTTATTCAAGTCTGTTACTAGACATTTGTAGTTTTTTCATGTGGGTCTTGTACAAGTATAGTTAAGTTTCTTCCTAGATATTTTATACTTTCCTTTTATGAATAGCATTTTTTCTAATATATCTTTTAACTCATTATAGTTGATATGTAGGAAAGCTATTAACTTTTGTATGTTTTTCTTTAACTGGTAACCTTACCTCTTGTAATAATAGATTTTTTTGTCTTTTTCTCTTGGATAATCATGTGTTCTATAAATTTCAAAAATTGGATTCTTTATATCCAATTTTTATTTTCTTTTCGTTATTGCACTATACAGAAGTTCCACAATAGTGTTAAGTTATAGCAACTTCGGTGGACATTTTGTTTATATATTTTTTACACAGGAACTCCTTGTTCAAAATTGCCATCTAACAACAGTATGCATAGTCTGCCTTATCTCAACAACAAAAAATTAGATGAAAATAATTTCCTTCATAGCCCCTGTTTTGGTAGAATCAACAGGTTGCATCTCATAATCAGTAATTCAGTAGGCAAAAATAACTACTCGCTTCAGCTCTTTGGCATTTAGACAAAGGAAATTATTAGTTTTTTTTAGTTTTTTTAGTTATTTTAATATAATAAATATCCTGTCTGTCCTTTGACAATATATCTTTAGATATTTCACTTATTTTAGCTTCTGGGAATTCCTTAGAGTAGACCTATGCATAGGGCCTACATAGAATAAACCCATTTTGATATTTCCTGTAGAGCACCAGGTTTTAGAAACTTAAATATATTCCTGTCAACTTTAAGTTTTATGTTGTTAGGCCAAAGTGTAGACATGGGTAAATTCTTTACAATGTTTTTAAAAAGATAACATAATAAGGTTCATAATATATATTTAAGGATTTATTCTAAATATTTTAACGTATTAAGGCATCTTTAATTTTTTAGTGTCTCAGCAGATGAAGTTAATTCACCATTATCACCCCTCACCTGGCAGGTAAGAAGAAATTAAATTACTATTATATCTATCATTTTGTTCTCTTTTATTTAGTTAAAAGAAATTGTCTCATTATAGCCCTTAGAAAATCAGAAGGATCAAATAGATGAACAACCGTGGCCAGAATCTCACCCTATAATCTGGCAGAGTGAAGAAAGGAGGCGGAGCAAACAGATTAGAAAAGAATATTTCAAGGTACTCTATATTAAGTTTTTAAATTTACTTTGTAATTATTAGTTTTTATTTTGTCAGTTTTGTTTTGAGTTAATAAGGTAGACTGTAACTCTCTAGTTAAATGTATTTGTATTTTGATTTCTCACATGTATGGGATAATACGATCTAATTATATCCATAAGGTTTCAGTAATTGAGAATAATTGAGTAGATAAATATAAATTATGATTTACCAAATACTTACAAGATAGACGAATGTTTGCTGCACTGCTAGTTGTAGCAATATGTAGTATGATTTAAAAGAATTGTCCAGGAAAAGTCTTTCATTGGATTTGTTTCAATAAATATTTGACACATATTCACAATTAGCATTTAACTTTTCCTATGTAAATAAGTGCTGTTTATGTAGTTCTGAAAATGCTTGAGGGCAGATTTTTCCATTTTTTTCTTCTTGTTACCTTAGTAGATTGCTTGAGGATCTTTTATCTTAGCTAAAAGAAAAGCTCAGATCATCCAAATTATCCCACATTTCTAGTTAGCAGGGTTTTAATGAAATTTTACTGTGTACACATTTGTAAATATTGTATTATTGTCTATTTGTGATTGGGGTCTGCTGTATTTGTAGAAGCCAATCGTTAGAATTCGGAATAATATTCAATACTAGCCAGAATTCATTACTGGAATTTGACTCAAATGAATAGTACAAACAAGCTTCTGCTCCATGAATAGCAAATTTTGTTGTCTTTGTACACGTTTTATGTTTCCCAAAGCCTAATTATTATTAGATGATAATAGTAATTTTATCTAAAAACATAGTACTAGTCTACATTGTAGGTAAGTTCAAGTTTATATCACTAATAAATAGGATTATATTCTCTGTTTTTCTCTGGTAGAAATAGGTCTGTATGCACATTTGTTTGTTTCTATATATGGGTGTGTAACATACATTTGGAGATAGTATCATATGACTAAAACAAAACTGTTATATGTCTTAGTGGATCTGTGGTAAATTTAAGCCTTCAACAAATAAATACTGAGTCCTTTTCATGAGTCTTACATTTCCTGGTCAATATGAGAGATAACAAAGAAACAAAACACATGAGGAAAAAGGGAAAGACATTCTAAGTAGAACCCTGGTCAATAATAGTGAACGTTTATTTATCCTAACCCTTTATACATCTGTAATTGTGTTTACATTCCAGCATTATTTTAAAGTTTCCCTTTTTAGTTCATTGGACCTTGAGCAAAGCACTGAATAAAATTTGCTTGTAGATAAAACTTAGTGAATGACTGGTGATATGGGGGAAATTTTAGTAGTATTTCATATAATAAAAGAAATTTGATATTTATTTGCTCTCCTTTATTGTAGTATAACAATACAAATTCTTAGTATACTACCAATATTGTAGTATAACAAAACCAGTTCTCCTTTATCATAGTAACAATACCAATTCTGACTATTTGTCAAAAAACTTACATAGCACTTATTAAGTGCCAGGCACTGTCCTAAGACTTCACAAAGATCAACTCATTTAATCCTCGTAACAACCTTATGAGGTAAGTACAATTATGATTATTTCTATTTTACAGATGATGAAATTAGGGCACAGAGATGCAAAGTAGTATTCTTCAGGTCACTTAGTAATAAGTGGCAGAGTTGAGATTTGAACCCAAAGCCTATGCTAGGCTGCCTCTTTATCTACTGTGTTTAGCCTAATATCAAATCAGCAAACACTTTCAAACAAACACAGTTTTACTGGTTTTTAATTTTTTTTTTTTTTTAAGATAGAGTCTCTATTGCCCAGACTGCAGTGCAATAGCATGATCATAGCACACAGCAGCCTCAAATGCCTGGGCTCAGGCCATCCTCTGGGCTCACGTGATCCTCTTGCTTCAGCCTCCCCAGTAGCTAGAACTACAGGCATGTCCCACAGTGACCTACAAATTTTAAAATTTTTTGTAGAGGTGAGGTCTTACTATGTTGCCCAGGCTGGTCTCAAATTCCTGGCTTCAAGAGATCCTCCCACCTAGGCCCCCCCAAAGTGCTGAGATTACTGCCATTTTTGGCCCAATTTTAGTGTTTAAAAAACATTTTACAGTAACTTAAGTGGAGTTCTCAAGATGTCTTAATAGGGGCCACATTTTAAAAATGTGCATTTTAAAAACAGCATTTTAAAAACATAATTCTTTGGTTTCATGGCATCATTTATTGGTATTTTTTTATAAAATAAACATCTTCTATAATATTAGTTATGTTATAAAGTTATTAAAAGAGATCAAATGATATAATATTTGAAGTGCTCATTACATAATCATCATTAAACCAATGTTAATTTTTTTCTTAATAAATTAGGTGCAAAGATAAGCTTCAGTCACTGGGAAATGTTTTAAGGAGATGTGTAGTTCTCCTAAATTGTCAGAAGATGTCAGTATTAGGACATAGTAAAATGAGTATGTCACTAGTTTTTTTTTTTTTCCCTAAGATGTCAAGAAAACATAAAACTGACATACAGTTTCCTAAACTAAATCAACACTATTATTCAGAATTGTCAGTATTTTCATGACTAAAACATCAGCAGCTTCTATGAAGTGACTTTCTTCCAAAAAGGAAATTTCTCTTAATCACCTATCTCCCGATAATTGAAAGGGCTATTGGTAGGTTGTATTATTAAAGCTAATCTGTATTTATAGTTCATTAAACAGTAAAATACACTACACTCGAGGTTTATATCAGATTATCACTGAGCTTGTTCAGTGGTGGCTCTTTTAGGTTTTGCTTTGTGACGAAATGTACAGAACTTTTATGCAACTTTATCTTAATACATATAAATGACTGAGGCACAGGATTTCTTTGTTTCTGTCCCATGGTAAATTATTTGTCGTGGTTATTCAGTGTATTTATTGAAAGTGTGTGTGTGTGTGTGTGTGTGTGTGTGTGTGTGAAATCCAACTCTATTTCTTCTTAGTTTTGAAGGCTAATTTTGGATAGTATTTTCTTCAGGTAAGTCCCTGAAACTAGGTAAAACTGTTTCAACATATTGGCTAGATTGTGTGAACAAGAAGACAAATTGGGTCAGGTTAAGTTAGCAAGTAAATCATGGTAGGAAAGTTACATCGACTCTTTTAGATTCCCAGGCCACCATTGTATAGATTATTATTCTAGTATATAAAATTTAGTGTTCTTATAGCCAAAATAAAATCACTGTATTTCAGTGAAATTCATGATGCCAGGAAGTATTTTATTAAACATCTTTTTTTATTTTAAATTTTTAATTTTTTGGGTTCATATTAGGTATATATATTTATGGGATACATGAGATATTTTGAAAGGCATACAATGTGCAATAATCACATCATGGGGAATGGGGTATCTATTCCTTCAGACATTTATCATTTGTGTTATGATCAAATTATACTCTTTTAGTTACTTTGAGATGTACAATTAAATTATTATTGACTGTAGTCACCCCATTGCGCTATCAAATACTAGGTCTTATTTATTCTATTTTTTATGCCCATTATCCATCTTCACCTACCCTCTACTCCCCCACTACCCTTCCCTAGCCTCTGGTAACCATCCTTCTACTCTCTATCTTTATGAGTTCAATTGTTTTGATTTTTACATCCTACAAGTAAGTGAGAACATATGGTGTTTGTCTTTCTGTGCCTGGCTTATTTCACTTACCACAGTGACGTGCATTTCAATCCACGTTGCAAATGACAGACTCTCCTTCTTTATGGCTGAATAGTACTCCATTGTGTATGTGTACCACATTTTCTTTATCTGTTCTTCTATTGATGGACAGACACTTAGGTTGCTTCCAAATCTTGGCTATTGTGAATAGTTTTGCAATAAATATGGAAGTGCAGATATCTCTTTGATATACTGATTTCCTTTCTTTGGAGTATATACCCAGCAGTAGGATTGCTGGATTGTATGGTAGCTGTATTTTTAGTTTTTTGAGGAGCCTCCAAACTGTTCTCCATATTGATTATACTAATTTACATTCCCACCAACAGTGTACGAGGGTTCCCTTTTCTCCACATCCTCACCAGTATGTTATTGCCTGTCTTTTGGATATAAGCCACTTTAACTGGGGTAAGATGATATATCATTGTAGTTTTGATTTGCATTTCTGTGATGATCAATGATGTTGAGCACCTTTTCGTATGCCAGTTTGCCATCTGTATGTCTTCTTTTCAGAAATGTCTATTCACATCTTTTGCCCATGTTTTAATCTAATTATTAGATACTTTCCTAAAGAGTTGTTTGAGCTCCTTAAATTCTGGTTATTAATTCCTTGTCATATGGGTAGTTTGCAGCTATTTCCTCCTATTCTGTGGGTTGTCTCTTCACTTTCTTGTTTCCTTTGCTGTGCAGAAGCTTTTTAACTTGATGTGATCCCATTTCTCCATGTTTGCTTTGGTTGCCTGCGCTTATGGGGTAGCTCAGGAAATTTTTGCCCAGACCTGTGTCCTGGAGATTTTCCTCCATGTTTTCTTATAGCAGTTTTATAGATTGAAGTCTTAGATTTAAGTCCTTAATCCATTTTGATTTGATTTTTGTATACAGCAAGACATAGGGGCCTAGTTTCATTCTTCTGCATATGGATATCCAGTTTTCCCAGCATCATTTACTGAAGAGACTGTCTTTTCCCCAGTGTATGTTCTTGGCAGCTTTGTTGAAATTGAGTTCACTGTAGGTGTGTGGAGTTGTTTCTGGGTTCTCTGTTCTGTTCCATTGGTCTGTGTGTCTGTTTTATGCAAGTACCATGATATTTTGGTTACCATAGGTCTGTAGTATAATTTGAAGTCATGTAATGTGATTCCTCCAGTTTTGTTCCTTATTCCCAGAATAGCTTTGGCCATTCTTGGTCTTTTGTGGTTTCATCTAAATCTTAGGCTTGATTTTTCTATTTCTGTGATGAATGCCATTGGTATTTTGATAGGGATTGCATTGAATCTATAGATTGCTCTGAGTAGTATGGACATTCTAACAATATTGTTTCTTCCAATCCATGAATGTGGAATATCTTTCCATATTTGTGTGTCCTCTTCAATTTCTTCCAGCAGTATTTTATAGTTTTCATTGTAGAGATCTTTTACTTCTTTGGTTAATTCTTAGGTATTTAATTTTGTTTGTGAGTATTGTAAATGGGATTATTTTTTAAATTTCTTTTTTAGATTGTTCACTGTTGGCATATAGAAATGCTACTGACTTTTGTATGTTGATTTTGTATCCTGCAACTTTACAGAATTTATCAGTTCTATTTTTTTTTTTTTTTGGTGGAGTCTAGGTTTTTCCAAGTACAAGATTGTATCATCTGCAGACAAGGATAATTTGACTTCTTCTTTTCCAATTTGGATGCCCTTTATTTCTTTCTCTTGTCTGATTGCTCTAGGTGGGACTTCTAGTATTGTGTTGAATAACAGTGGTGACAATGTGAATCCCTGTCATCTTTTAGATCTTAGGGGAAAGGCTATGAGTTTTGGCTTTTATTATGTTGAGATATATTTCTTCTATACCCCATTTTTTGAGAGTATATTAGTCTATTTTTATGCTGCTGATAAAGACATACCTGAGACTGGTCAATTTACAAAAGAAAGCGGTTTATTGGACTGACAGTTCCAAATGGCTGAGGAGGCCTCACAATCATGGTGGAAGGTGAAAGGCACATCTTACGTGGTGGCAGACAAGAGAAGAGAGCTTGTGCAGGGAAACTCCCCTTTTTAAAATCATCAGGTCTCATGAGACTTACTCACTATCATGAGAACAACATGGGAAAAACCCGCCCCCATGATTTAGTTACCTCCCACTGGTATCTCCCATGACACTTGTGAATCGTGTGAGTTACAATTCAAGATGAGGTTTTGGTGGGGACACAAGCAAACCATATCAGAGGGTTTTTATCATGAAGGAATATTGAATTTTAGCAAATGCTTGTCCGGCATCAACTGGAACGGTCATATGATTTTTGTCCTTTATTCCGTTGATATGATGTATCACAACAATTGATTTGCATATGTTGAACCATGCATGCATCCCTGGAATAAATCCCACTTGGTCATGATGAATGACCTTTTAAATATATTGTTGAATTTGGTTTGCTAGTATTTTGTTGAAGATTTTTGCATCCATATTTATCAAAGATTTTGGCCTGTAGTTTTCTATTTTGGATGTGTCTTTGTCTGGTTTTAGTATTAGGCTAATACTGGCCTTGTAGAATCAGTTTGCTGGTATTCCCTCCTCTTCAATTTTTTTAATACTTTGAGTAGGATTGGTATTAGGTTTTCTTTAAGTTTTTGGTAGAATTCAGCAGTGAAGCCATCAGGTCCCAGGCGTTGAAGCCATCAGGTCCCAGGCGTTTCTTTACTGGGAGACTATTTATTACAGATTTAATCTCATTACTTGTTATTGGCCTGTTCACATTTTGGATTTCTTCATGATCCAATTTGGTAGGTTTTACGTGTCTAGGAATTTGTCCATCTCCTCTAGATTTTCCAATTTATCGGCACATAGTTGTTCATAATAGCCAGTAGTGGCCCTTTGAATTTCTATGTATCAGTTGTAATGTCTCCTTTTTCATCTCTGATTTTATTTGGGTCTTCTCCCCTTTTTGTCTTAATCTGACTAAAGGTTTGTCAATTTTATCTTCTCAATAAACCATATTTTTGTTTCATTGATCTTTTGCATTTTGTTTTCTTCATTTCAAATTTATTTATTTCTGCTCTGATCTTTATTATTTCTTTTGTTTTTGTTTGTTTGTTTGTTTAAACCAGAGTCTCACTCTTTCTCCCAGGCTGAGGTGCAGTGGTGTCATGGCTCACTGCAGCCTTGACCTCCCAGGGTCAGGCCATCCTTTCACCTTTCAGCCTTCCAAGTAGCTGGGACTACAGGCACCACCACACCCAGCTAATTTTTGTATTTTTTGTAGAGATGGGGTTTTGTCGTGTTGCCCAGGCTGGTCTTGAGCTCCTTGGCTCAAGCAATTTGCCCACCTCACGCTCCCAAAGTGTTGGGATTACAGGTGTGAGCCATGACACCTGGGCTGTTTCTTTTCTTATACTAACTTTGGATTTGGTTTGCTCTTCCTTTTCTGGTTCTTTAAGATGAATCATTATGTTATTTGTTTGAGGTTTTTCTTCTCTTTTGATGTAAGCAATTATAGCTGGAAATTTTCCTGTTAATACTGTTTTTGCTGTATACCATAGGTTTTGCTATGTTGTATTTGTATTATCATTTGTTTCAAGAAATTTTTCAATTTCCTTCTTAATTTCTTCATTGACCCACTGGTCATTCACGGGCATATTGTTTAATTTCCATTTGTTTGTATAGTTTTCAAAATTATTCTTCTTATTGATTTCTAGTTTTATTTCATTGTGGTCAGAAAAGTTGCTTGATGTTATCTCAGCAACTTCTTTGTTGTTTGAATGTTTTAAGACTTATTTTGTGACCTAACATATGGTCTATCCTTGAGAATGATCCATGTGCTGAGGAGAAGAACATATATTCTGTAGCCACTGGATGAAATGTTCAGTAAATATCTATCTGTTGGGTCCATTTGGTCTATAGTGCAGATTAAGTCCAATTGTTCTTTGATGATTTTCTGTCTGGGAGATCTGTCCAGTGCTGAAAGTGGGGTGTTGAAGTCTCCAGCTATTACTGTATTGAGGTCTATCTCTCTCTTGAGCTCCAATAATATTTGCTTTATATATCTGAGTGCTCCAGTATTGGGTGCATATATACTTACAATCACTATATCCTCTGACTAAGTTTACCCCTTTTTCATTATATAATGACCTTCTTTGTCTCTTGTTCATTTTTATCTTGAAATCTATTTTGTCTGATATAAGTATAGCTACACCTGCTCTTTTTTGGTTTCCATTGGCATGGAATATCTTTCTTCATCCCTTTATTCTCAGTCTATGTGTATCTTTGTAAGTGAAGTGTGTTTCTTTTTTTTCTTTTTTCTTTTTCTTTTTTTTTTTTTTTTTGGTGGAGTCTTCCTCTGTCACCCGGGCTGGAGTGAAATGGCATGATCTCGGCTCACTGCAGCCTCTGCCTCTTGAGTTCAAGCAATTTTCCTGCCTTAGCCTCCTGAGTAGCTAGGACTACAGGCATGTGCCACTATGCCCAGCTAATTTTTTATTTTTTGTATTTTTAGTACAGATGGGGTTTCACCATGTTGGCCAGGCTGGTCTTGAACTCCTGACCTCAAGTAATCCACCCCCCTCGGCCTCACCCCAACATTGCTAAGCTAAAGGGAAAGGTCAAGCTGGGAACTGCTTAGGGGAAACCTGCCTCCAATTCTATTCAAAGTCACCACTCTGCTCACTGAGATAAATGCATATCTGATTGCCTCCTTTGGAGAGGCTAATCAGAAACTTAAGAGAATGCAGCCATTTGTCTCTTTTCTACCTATGACCTGGAAGTCCCCTAGCCTCTTCCAGTTTTCCTGCCTCTCTGGACTGAAATAATGTTTGTCTTACATATGTTGATTGATGTCTTGTGTCTCCCTAAAATGTATAAAACCAAGCTGTGCTCTGACCACCTTGGGCACAGGTCATCAGGACTGCCTGAGGCTGTGTCACATGCACTATCGTCAACCTTGGCAAAATAAGCTTTCCTTTTTTTTTTTTTCTTTTTTCTTTTTTTTTTTTTGAGACGGAGTCTCGCTCTGTCTCCCAGTGGTGCCATCTCGGCTCACTGCAAGCTCTGCCCGCCTGGGTTTGCGCCATTCTCCTGCCTCAGCCTCCAGAGTAGCTGGGAGTACATGCACCCGCCACTACGCCTGGCTAATTTTTTTTTTTTTTTTTTTTTGTATTTTTAGTTGAGATGGGATTTCACTGTGTTAGCCAGGATGGTCTCAATCTCCTGACCTCGTGATCCGCCCCTCTCAGCCTCCCAAAGTGCTGGAATTACAGGCATGAGCTACCACACCTGGCCTCAAGTGTGTTTCTTGTAGGTAGCAGGTCATTGCGTCTTATTTTTTCATCTATTCAGCCATTCTATGTCTTTTTATTTTAATAGTTTAGTTCATTTACATTTAATGTTATTATTGATGTTTTATTCTACTGCAGCCAAGATGGCACTCAAACCACAATACAAAGTCCTTCCCACTCTTCTTTCCCCTTTCCACAGGTAGAGGAACCTCTCTCAGTGGCCACCACCACCACTGGCCCATGGGGAGTTCTGCTAGGCTGCTGCTCATGTTCTGTTAAAGCCCAAGGGCTCTTCAATCAGCTTGTGGTGAATGCTGCCAGGCCTGGGACTCACCCTGAATTCTGGCTTGGGGCAAGGCCAGAAATGCTGCCCAAGAGCTGAGGCCTAGATTCCTGAACTCCAAGAGACTGCTTGTTGCTTACCTCACTGTGTCTGAGTGGGTTCCTAAGGTGCCAAATTCCCCTTTATTTTTCCCTCTGCCTTTCTCAAACAGGAGTCTCTCCATGTAGCCACCACAGCTGGTTTTGTGCTAAGTCTTACCTGACGCCAGCACATCTCAGTCTCTCCCAAGGCCCACAGCATACTACCTGGGTATTGCTGCTGGTTATTCAGGGCCCAAGGGCTCTTTCGTCAGCTGGTGATGACTCCTGGCAGAACTGGGTCCTTCCCTTCAAGGCAGTGGGTTCCCTTTTTCCCCAGGGTATGTCTAGTAATGTCATCCAGGAGCTAGGGCCTGGAATGGGGGTCTCACAACTCTGGCCAGTGCCCCATCCTACTGCGGCTGAGCTGGTATCCAAGAGGTAAGACAAAGTCCTCCTCAGTCTTCCCTGTCCTGTCCTCAAGTGAAAGGAAAGGGTCTCTTTCTCATTGCTGCGAGCTGCGCTGCCTGGGGTTGGGGGAGGAGTGGTGCAAGCACTCCCTTAGCCACCCCTGCTGGTGTCTCCCTAAGTCACATGCCCCCCTAGTACACTGGCTCTAAGCTTAGCACAGCACTAGGAGTTGCCTAGAAATTGCAATCCTTGTGCCCTAGACTGCCTTTCAAGTTTACCTAGAACCCCAGATTACTTTGGCCTGCGATTGGTGAGGTTACTGAGAAACTTAAGTTCCAGCTGCTGGCATGAGCGATTCCCATCTGGCTAGGGCTGATCCAAATGCTCCCTCCATGCCTGGGTGCTTGTTGAGTGCAGCACAGCTTTGTTCCCCTCTGTGGCAGGGCAGCACTAAGTTCAATGTAAAGTCCCCCAGTCCCTGTGCTCTCCCTCCCCCAAGTGTACAGGCTTTCTCTCCTTGTACCGCTGGCTACTGTGGGTAGCTGGCTAATTTTTGTATTTTTAGTAGAGACGGTGTTTCACCATATTGTTTAGGCTGGTATCAAACTCCTGACCTCGTGATCTACCTGCCCGGGCCTCCCAAAGTGTTGAGATTACAGGTGTGAGCCACCGTGCCTGGCCACAAGTGAATTTCTAAATGCATTTAATAATTGATTTCTAGACAAAACAGTTAAAAAGTATTAGAGTATCTCTAGCCAGTTAGTTTTAAATATTATTTGATTTATTTAAGTGGCATATATGTCTTCAAATGTATCTCATTACTATTGTGATAAAGCATAATAACTCATAAAATACATATTGATTTCATAAATATAGTACACTATTTTTATTTAAAGGTTAACCCCCTGGAAAATATTTTGACACATTTTCTATGATCATTGTTAGTTTTATATGGGAATAAAGAAGCCACTGGGATTGTAAAATAACCTGATTTATTCTGAGTCAGAGTTTATGCACAAGTTATTGTCTCTCTTTTGAAATTCATATAAGCTTCTGAGGCTAGTCCGATTCAGTGGTGTTTACAACGAATTGCTCACAATTACACATTTCTTTGTTTATTTTCCACTCCCGCTGCTTCACTTGACTAGCCTCAAAAAATGTATATGTATATGTATATGTATATGTATATGTATATGTATATGTATATGTATATAAAAGCTTCTGAGATGGACTGACCTGTCTGTTTTTCTGGTTTTTAAACTAGGCCTTTATTGTAACATTTGAATTTAGATGTAATAAAACTTCAGTAATTCAGAATTCAGACTAATACTAGTTGGGGATAGCCGAGTTGAATTAGTAAAAACTTGGAATTAGAGAGTATTTTCAAATCTATGTATATATTAGGTTTGGAGTTTCAAGACATTTAAATATGTGCAGTAATGCAAACTTAGCATCTTTCTAAGTTTTCATGTATAGTGAGTATTTTAAATTAGAATTGTAGTTGAGTAACAGTAATACATTTCCCATTTTCTAAGTTCTTAAGTATATCATCTTGTATTTCTTTGCATTTCAATTATCCTCTTATTCTTCTATGTCTTTCCTGCCTCTTTACCTTTCACTTTATAAATGTGCTCAAACCTCTGTTATAGGGAAGAAAAAGTAATATCTTTTCGCTACCCATTGCAAGAATCATAGCTGACACCCCATAACAAAAGATGGATTAACAAGAGAAAAGCATAAAAATTTAATCAAGTTTTTATGTGACACAGGATCCTTCAGAAATGAAGGCCCAAAGACCCAGGGAAAACCGTATGTTCATGCTAAGTCTGATGAAAGAAATGAATAGTTGTGGAGACACGTGATTGAACAAAAAAAGGGTATGATCTAATGGTAACAAACTGGGCCTGTTTGTTGAGAATCTTTTCTGTGTCTCTCTATGACATTCCTTCTCCTTTGGTATGCTGCAGGAAACTTGTCACATGCATCTTAAAGGGAGAAGGGAAGAGGTCAGAGAGTGACCTTTCTAGATTGTATGGCTTGCTTTGTGAGACGGGGAATTCTAGTTTCTATTACCTGCCTTAGGGAGAGGAAGGGGGGCTGAAGAAAGGGGGGCCTGGAGAAGGTCAGAGAGTGACCTTGAAGGTGCCATATCTTGGGGTAGTATTTTCTGAGCCCTGACACTACCATTATCCCTGACTGCCCTTTTAGCTGTTGCCTTATCTCTTTGCTCTCTTTTAGGGCTAAACTTTCTTTTTTTTTTCTTTTGAGACGGAGCCTCACTGTGTCACCCAGGCTGGAGTGCAATGGCGCGATCTCAGCTCACTGCAACCTCTGCCTGCCGGGTTCAAGCGATTCTCCTCCCTCAGCCTCCCGAGTAGCTGGGATTATAGGCACCCTCCACCACACCTGGCTGATTTTTGTATTTTTAGTAGAGACGGGGTTTCACTTTGTTGGCTAGGCTGGTCTTGAACTCCTGACCATGGCCAGGGCCAAACTTTTCTATTTCTAGTTCTCCAGTTTCTGATCATTCCTTAACCCACTGCAATCTGGCGTTCGCTTCCATTTCTCCATTGAAATAGCCCCTCGCTAGATTTTAACATGCACCTACTAATGGCAAAATCCAATGTAGCATTTGACAATGATGACCACATCTTCCTTCTTGATACTCCTGTCTTGGTTTCTATCTCATTTTTCTTCCCTGTTATCATTTTGATGTCCTTGTCTAACTTTTCTTCTGCTTGCTCTTAGGGTCTGATCCTCATTTTATTACTCTAAAAAGCGCTCTCTGGAGTGTTAATGACTCTAGATGTTTCTTATATTCTGCTGTGTCTAAATTTGCATCCTATAACTTTTTTTCTGTTCCCTAAATCTGTGTTTCTAATTGTTTGGATGCCCTACATATATTTCAGGTTAAGTATCTACCCCATCCCCTACCATGGAACTTGCTGTTCCTTTCTGTTCTTTATTTTAGTTAATTGTAATGGTATCTACCCAGTTGTCTAAGCTCTATTCCTCAGTCTTTCTTGATTCTTTTTCTTTCTCATTCCCATCACCTAATTGGTTATCAGCCCTAATATATGCATCCTTTCTGCAATTCATGTCTATCTCTATTGCCCTTGCCCTTTTTGGAACCCTCATACTTTCTTGCCCAGGCAGTTGTGATAACCGATTAATGGTCCTGCTTTCTCAGCCCTTGGATAATTCTCTGGCTTTAAATTTCTTTATTCTAGTGTTCAGTAGCACCATGGGTTGACTATAGTTAATAATAATTTATTATATATTTTAAAATAGCTAGAAGAAAAGATTGATAATGTTCCCAGCACAAAGAAATGATAAATGTCTTTGAGGTGATTACCCTGATTTGATGATTACACATTGTATGCATGTATCACAATATCACAAGTACCTGATAAATATGTACAATTATGTATCAATAAAAAATAATTATCAGACAATGTGAGAAAATGCCCTTAAATAAAACTGTAAATCTGTAAGTTTTCTCTTAAATAAAACTGTAAAACTGTAAATCATCTAAAAAATTTCTTACTGGCTTCCCATTACCAATAAGATAAAGTTTGGATTTGTTAAAATCTTCGTGGACCATTCCTTCTTTCCTTTTCTATATTTCATTACCTGCTAAAATTCACTTTCCTCACTAGCCTCATTAAACTGCTCTTTGTTTTCTACACAGGCTGTGCTTTCTTAGTTCTTTCTGCTTTTCTTCTTCTGAGAATGCCCATTAGCCCTTTTATCTCTGGCAAATTCCTATTAATTAGTGTTTAGAAATGGGAGTATAGTTGTCCCTCTGTATCTGCAGGTTCCACATGCATTCAGCCAACCATGATTGAAAATATGTGGGAAAAAAGGCAAAAAAAGGTAAAAATAATACAAATAAAAATATAGTGTAACAACTGTTTAGATATCATTTACATTGTATTCATATTATAAGTAATCTGGAGATGATATAAACTATACAGGAAGATGTGAGTAGGTTATATGCAAATACTGTGCCATTTTATATAAGGGAAGGGACTTGAATATCTGTGAATTTTGGCATGGGTGAGGCGGGGGTAGGGGTCTTGGAACCAATCCCTTGCAGATATCAAGAGATGATTTTATGGCACAGTGCCTGGGCTTATAGAATCAAACCACTTGGGTTCCAGTCCTTACTTGGATACCTATTAACTATGTGACTTTATCAAGTCATGTAACCTTAATTAAGTTTGTTTTTTAAAACTTTATAAATGAGTGTAACAGTACAGGCATACTTAAGAGATACTGTGGGTTTGATTCCAGACAACGCCATTAAAGCAAGTATCTATTCAATAAAGCAAGTCACATGAATATACATCAATAAAGCAAGTCACGTGAATATTTTTTGGTTTTCCAGTGCATAAAAGTTATGTTTACATTATTCTGTAATCTACTAAGTGTGTAATAGTATTATGTATTAAAAATGATATACCTTAATTAAAAATATTGCTAAAAATTACTCACAATTATCTGAGCCTTCAGCGAGTCATAATCTTTTTACTGGTGGGGGGTCTTGCATAGATGTTGATGGTGGTTGCTGAAAGTTGGGTGAATATGGCAATTTCTAGTTTGCCACATCAATGGACTTTCCTTTCACAACAGATTTCTCTGTAGCATGCGATGCTGTTAGATAGCATTTTACCTACAGTAAAACTTCTTTCAAAATTGGAGTCAATCCTCTAAAACCCTGCCACTGCTTTATCAAATAAGAGTATGTCACATTGTAAATCATTTGTTGTCATTTCAACAGCATTCACAGCTTCTTCACCAGGAGTAAATTCTACCTTAAAAATCCCCACCTTTTTTGCACATCCATTAAAAGCAACTCATTTGTTAAAGTTTTTTTTTTTTTTTTTTTTTTGAGATGGAGTCTCGCTCTGTCGCCCAGGCTGGAGTGCAGTGGCGCAATCTCGGCTCACTGCAAGCTCCGCCTCCCGGGTTCACTCCATTCTCCTGCCTCAGCCTCTCTGAGCAGCTGGGACTACAGGCACCCACCACCACGCCCGGCTAATTTTTTTGTATTTTTAGTAGAGACGGGGTTTCACCATGGTCTCGATCTCCTGACCTCGTGATCCACCTGCCTCGGCCTCCCAAAGTGCTGGGATTACAAGCGTGAGCCACTGCGCCCGGCCTAAAGTTTTATCATGAGATTACAGTAATTCAGTCACATCTTTAAGCTCTACTTCTAGGCCAGGCGTGGCAGCTCATGCCTGTAATCCTAGCACTTTGGGAGGCCGAGGTAGGTGGATCCCTTGAGCTCAGGAGTTTGAGACCAGCTCGGGCCAATGGCAAAACCCCGTCTCTACAAAAAATACAAAAAAATTAGCTGGTCATGGTGGCACATGCCTGTAGTCCTCTCTATTTGGTCGAGGGTGGCTGAGGCCGGAGGATTGTTAGAGCCCAGGAGGTCAAGGCTGCAGTGAGCCAAGATCACGACACTGCACTCCAGCCAGGTGACAAAGTGAGACCCTGTCTCAAAAAAAGAAAAGAAAAGAAAAGAAAAGAAAAAGCTCTACTTTTAGTTCTCCTGCTGTTTCCACCACATCTACAGTTATTTCCTCCACTGATGTCTTGAGCCCTTCAAAATCGTCCATGACGATCAGAAAGAATTTCTTCCAAACTCTCATTAATGTTGATATTTTGACCTCCTCCCATAAATTATAAATGTTGTTAATGGCATCTAGAATGATGAATCATTTGCAGAGGTTTTCAATTTACTTTGCCCAGGCCCATCAGAAGAATCACTATCTATGGCCCCAATAGCTTTATGATATGTTATTACTTAAATAGTAAGACTTGAAAGTTGATATTACTCCTTGATCCATGCACTGCAGAATGGATGTTGTGCATGAAAACATTGATCTCTTTGAACATCTTCATCAGAACTCTTGGTTGACTAGACTCATTGTAAATGAGCAGTAATATTATGAAAGGAATCTTTTTTTCTGAGCTCGATAGTGGGCTTAACATATTCAGTAAAGCATGCTATAAACAGATGTGCTGTCATCCAGGCTTTGCTGGTCTATTTATAAAGCACAGGCAGAATAGATTTAGCATAATTCTTAAGGGACCTAGGAGTTTTGGAATGGTTAAATGAACATTGGCTTCAATTTAGAGTCAGCAGCTGCATTAGCCCCTAACAAGAGTCAGCCTGTTCTTTGAAGCTTTGAAGCAGGCATTGACTTCTCTCTATCTACAGCAGTCCTAGATGTCATATTCTTCCAATAGAAGGCTATTTTGTCTACATAGAAAATTTGTTGTTTAGTGTAGTCACCTTCATAAATTGTCTTAGCTAGCTAGATCTTCTCTATAACTTGTTTCAGCTTCTACATCAGCACTTGCTACTTCACCTTGCACTTTTATGTTACGCAGTCAGCTTCTTTCCTTCAATCTTATGAACCAACCAACCTCTACAGCTTCCAGCTTTTCTTCTGCAGCTTCCTCACCTTGACTTCATAGGATTGAAGAGCGGGCCTTGCTCTGGACTAGGCTTTGTTTTAAGGGAATGTTGTGGCTGGTTTGCTATTCTATCCAGATCACTCAAACTTTGTTCATGTCAGCAATAAGGCTGTTTCACTTTCTTATTTTTGGTACGTTCACTGGAATGAGTAGCACTTTTAATTTTCTTCAACACTTATTTGCCTTCACAGCTTGGTTAATTGGAGCAAGAGGCCTAGCTTCACCCTATCTCTGCTTTCTACATGTCTTCCTCACTAAGCTTAATCATTTCAAGCTTTTTATTTAAAGTGAAAGACATACTATTTCTTTTCACTTGAACACTTAGAGGCCATTGTGGGATTATTAGTTGGCCTAATTACAATATTATTGTGTGTCAGGGAATAGGAGATAGGGAACAACTGGTTAGTGGAGCAGTCAGAACACACGCAACATTTATCGATTAAGTTTGCTTTCTTATATGGGCGTTGTTTGAGTCACCCCTCAAAAAGTACAATAGTAACATCAAAGATCACTATCACAGATCACCATAACAGATATGATAATAATGAAAAAGTTTGAAATATTGTGAGAATTCTCAAAATTTGATGGACATGTAGTGAGTACGTGCTATTGGAAAATTGGCACCAATAGATTTGCTTGATACAGGGTTGCCACAAACTTTTTCTGCATATTTTGAAACTTTGTATTTGCACATTTAAAAAATTGTGTATCCCAATAAATAAAATCACTGGAACAAAAAAATTGATACTCTGATTAAACTGAATTTTGTAGCTTGCAGGACACTAAATTGGGCCAGGTTGGTTTTACTCTAGCTTTCACTGTCATTCCACCCTGCTTCTTCCTTCACCAACATTCAAATTCTTTTCCTTATCTGCCAGCCAGGCAGATGGGAAAGGCAAGAGCAGTCTTCATTTTCAGTAGCTCTTGATTCTTTGATGTGAGAGGAACAGCACAGTCATTTAAACTTGATCCGACCTCTTTGCATCTTGCAAAGTTAATCAGCCAAAAGAAGTAAAATATGAAGGCAATGCTTGTGCAATGTACAGTTCATTTTCATGATGTATACCTCATTATGATTTGTCTGCTTGCTTCTCCTGTTTGGTCATTTCTTTGGAAGGCAGTGGATTTTTTTCTTGTGTTTTTTGTCTTCTTCAATTTTGACTTACCAAATTTCTCAATCCCAGCCATATTGGGTTTGTTGGATGTGGTTGCCAAGGAAGTGGAGTAAGGCGTTTGAGCGAGCAGAATCTGGTCTGCTCATAACTATTAAATTATTTAATAATAAAAGTACTTAGAATTACACTTGCCACAGAGTGACCACTTAATAAATATTAGCATATTCACTCAAGTATCACTGTTTCATTGACATAGATTAAAACCAAAAATAAGTGCCTTCAGTGATTGTCTTGCCTGATAAATAGGATTTTTTCACACATGCCAATTTCATTCAGTGGCTCTCTGGCACACTGAGTTGAAGGCATATTGAGATTCTGTGTGAGATCACCTGGAAAGAACATGCTGCTAGATTAGTGATAGTTGCCATAGGAGAGACAGTGGAGGAAGAATACGTTTTGTATTTGTTATCCCTAATACAGCTCATCCCCCAGTTTTTGGCTGAGATATCAGGTTAATTATCTGTTTTTCCAAGTGTTGTGGTTGAGATATCAGGTTGGTTATCTATTTTTCCAAGGGTTATGGAAGATAATGCTGCATATGTAAAGGGGACCATTAAATAGAACCAATGGAACAGAACAGAGCCCTCAGAAGTAATACCACACATCTACAACCATCTGATCTTTGACAAACCTGACAAAAACAAGAAATGGGGAAAGGATTCCCTATTTAATAAATGGTGCTGGGAAAACTGGCTAGCCATATGTAGAAAGCTGAAACTGGATCTCTTCCTTACACCTTATACAAAAATTAATTCAAGGTGGATTAAAGACTTAAATGTTAGACCTAAAACCATAAAAACCCTAGAAGAAAACCTAGGCATTACCATTCAGGACATAGGCATGGGCAAGGACTTCATGACTAAAACACCAAAAGCAATGGCAACAAAAGCCAAAATTGACAAATGGGATCTAATTGAAGAGCTTCTGCACAGCCAAAAAAACTACCATCAGAGCGAACAGGCAACCTACAGAATGGGAGAAAAGTTTTACAATCTACCCATCTGACAGAGGGCCAATATCCAGAATCTACAAAGAACTTAGACAAATTTACAAGCAAAAATCAAACAATCCCATCAAAAAGTGGGCAAAGCATATGAACAGACACTTCTCAAAACAGACACATGAAAAAATGCTCATCATCACTGGCCATCAGAGAAATGCAAATCAAAACCACAATGAGATCCCATCTCATACCAGTTAGAATGGCCATCATTAAAAAGTCAGGAAACAACAGGTGCTGGAGAGGATGTGGAGAAATAGGAACACTTTCACACTGTTGGTGGAACTGTAAACTAGTTCAACCATTGTGGAAGACAGTGTGGCGATTCCTCAAGATTCTAGAACTAGAAATATCATTTGACCCAGCCATCCCATTACTGGGTATATACCTAAAGGATTGTAAATCATGCTGCTATAAAAACACATGTACATGTATGTTTATTGCAGCACTATTCACAATAGCAAAGACTTAGAACCAATCCAAATGCCCAATAATGATAGACTGGATTAAGAAAATGTGGCACATATATACCATGGAATACTATGCAGCCATAAAAAAGGATGAGTTCATGTCCTTTGTAGGGACATGGATGAAGCTGGAAACCATCATTCTCAGCAAACTATCGCAAGGACAGAAAACCAAACACTGCATGTTCTCAGTCATAGGTGGGAATTGAACAATGAAAACACTTGGACACAGGGTGGGGAACATCACATGCTGGGGCCTGTCATGGGGTGGAGGGAGGGGGGAGGGATAGCATTAGGAGATATACCTAATGTAAATGATGAGTTAATGGGTGCAGCATACCAACATGGCACATGTATACATATGTAACAAACCTGCACGTTGTACACATGTACCCTAGAACTTAAAGTATAATAAAAAAATTGACCACAAATATAAGTATATACAAATGTAAAAATAATAACAATTTTAAAAATTTACAAAAAAAGAACCTTGAATGCCAGGCATAGAATTTTGGACATAATCTGAAAGTTAGTAGGTGTTACAACAGGCCAGTCATGAGTTGCAAACGGAAGGTTAATCTGCCAGTGATTTGCAGGATCATTTGCAGTGAAGAGGAGTCAGAAGTAAGAATTCCAGTGGTTGTCATACTGTATTTTCTTGACTCTAAGAAGCATTTTTTCACATATAAGCACAGTTCTTATGTAGTAGGGTTGTTAAGAAGATTAAATGGGTTAATACATGTAAGACATTTAAATCAGTGCCTGGCATATAGCAAGCACTAGTACAAGTGTTAGCTGTCATCATTATTACAGTTATTATACAATCAATATATACATTTAATGTAGTGTTTTTTAACATGAAAGCAGTAGGTTTCTTAATAATGAATGACATATTAGAATGGTGAGATTATAGACCAGGTGTAAGATAATGAGGGCCTGGAAAAGGGTGGTAGTTGTGAGAATTCCAAAGAAGTAAGTCTGAGAGAGATTAAAAAAAGAATTGACTTGATGACATATTGGATATAGTGAATTAAGAAAAAGGAAAATTCTAAGACAACCCTCAGATTACTTACCTGAATGAATGGGAAATAGCTTGGCTTAAGAAAGAAATGTTACTTGATCTGTGTAAAGTACTTATAACAATGCCTTGCACATGGAAAGCATTATTTTTGTTAGTTATTAGTAGTAGGACTATTTACACCTGTTATATACTTAAATTTGTTATCAGGTAATGTAATAAAGCTACCAAAATATGAAAGAATCTTGTACATAATTTACTAGTAGAGAATTTATATGTTCAAGGGAAAATAAATTATGTGTTTTAAATATTTTTCAGTATAAATCAATGAGGAAGAGTTCAAGTGGCAATGAAAATGAGGTGAGAAAAGATAATATTAATAATTATTTGAAATGTTTACTTATGAAGTTGGCTCAGTGAGAGTAAAATGCAATCCATTTTTCAGTTTGTTTGTTATTGATTTAATGCATGGTTTATTTTCCAACAATAAAAACATATGAGCATCGTCATACAATTATTAATTTAATCATTTAATTTCCATATATCCTTTAGAATGGAATTACTAATAATTCAGTTTTAGAATTTTATCATCATTCGTCTTAGACCTGTCATCTATGAGTGTAAGTGTGTTGTCTTTCACATCTTTTATCTTTCTAAATCAGCCTGGTTGTCAATTGAGATCTTTTTTTAGGAACTTTGTTTAGGAACTCCTTCCACAAATTCTGCATACTATTTTAAAATTTAAAATTTGACTTCTACAGTTTGTGCATTACCATAAACCTTTCTACTGCACAGCGTAAACTATGCAGCAGCCTATCATTATTGAAAAGATATATTCTCATTACCATAAGTACTTAAGTTTTGTGTATTTTTGTTGGAGAGATTGGTATTTAATTTGATGTTGGGTACTTGGCAGGGCTTCTGAAAATGTTTTAGGAAATAGAATCACACAGGGAAAAATAATGAATAGAGCCAGATGATTGGTCGTCTGCCAGCTCAGATGCCGATTTCTCTCCATGGCCTCTCCAGTAGTATTTACTGGGATGAATAAAAGTCAGTTATGGCTATAGCTGGTCATATTTTCACTGTTAGTATTTATGTTTAAGCCTAAATTACATGTTTTGTATGGGTATGCTTGGCAATATTTACCCGTGCATGAGCACAATCAGTTCCTGTACACCTGCCCAAGCTTTCCATTGCACCAACTCCACAAGATCCCAGCTTACCCTTTAAATATTATTCCCAGGGAATGGCCTACTGTGTGGTCTCTAGCATGTCTTCACCAGCTGTCAGGCCTTCAGTGGATAACACCTGTGTACCTGCTGAAGCCTCTCAGATTTGTCTGTAGTCCAGACCTCTCCCCTGAGGTTCAAGCCCTTGCAATATTTTATCCATCTTCCTACCTGCTTAGAATTTCTGCTGGATATATCTCATAAACCCAATAGGACTAAATATGTTCAAAACTGAGTTTTTAAAAAATTTTTGCTTCTAAACCCACTTTTTCACTAACATCCAAACATCCAGTTTGTGCAGTGGCTCTCAACTTTGGCTGTACACTAAAATTACCAGGTGAGCTTTAGAGAATACTGTCGCCTGGGTCACACCCACTAGATACTATAATTTAATTGGCATGTGGTATGATGTGGTATGGACTGAGCAATGAAGTTTTTAACGTTTCCCATGTGAGTTTAATGTCCAGCCAAGGTTGAGAACTACTGAGTTAATGGAATCACCTTCCATCATCTAGCTGGAGCAGGGGCTGGCAAATTATGATCCAGGGGCCAAATTTGACATACCGTATGGGATTGTAAGTAAAGCTGCATCAGAAAACAGCCATACTCATTTGCCTATGGCTACTTTTTCATTACTGTGGCAGTGTTTGAGTATAGTAGCCCTCCTTTTTTCTCCATTTCACTTTCCAAGGTTTCAGTTACCTGTGGTCAACCACAGTCTAAAAATAGGTGAGTACAGTACAATAAGACACTTAGAGACCACATTTACATAACTTTTATTATAATACATTGTTATAATTGTTCTATTTTATTATTAGTTATTGATGTTAATCTCATACCTGATTTATAAATTAAACTTTATCATTGCCTGCCTCAATATCTAATCAGTAGCCAAGACTTACTGTTTGTTTATTTGCACTAAAATATTTTGCATACATTCCTCTTTTATTTCTACTGTTTCTGCTCTGGCAGAGGCCCTCATCCATTTCTTGCCTGTTCTACTGCAATAGCTTCCTTACTCTTCTCCCTTTCTCTAGTCCATTCTCACTGCAGCCAGAGTGGTCGTTTCAAAGAACACAGATGCAATCAGGCCATTCCCTGGCTTGGAAACCTTCAGTTTCCCCCCATAACTTAGAAGATAAATTCTAGATCCTCCTTTATCAAGCCCCTGCTTGCCACATCAGCCTTAATTCACAACTTGCTCTTCTTTCACCTTACCCTCCATTCACCTTACCCTCCAGCAAGACAAAACTGCTCAGAGGTTTTATGCACTCATCTTTACATTTGTTGCTTCCATGCTTTGGTTCTTCTCCTCTCATCTTAGCATGTTGTTCCCTTCTTTCTTTTTGTGGTAAACACTCAGTTTTTTTTTACTGAATTTATACTTTCTCAGGAAACTTGCCTTTCTCTACCATCTTCATCATCCCCCCCAAGTGCCCCTTATCTGTGTCTCATAATATGCCATGCATTGTTCTGTATTGTATTGAGAATGTTGTATTACCTGTATACATGAATCTATTTCTGTCCTCAACCGAAAGGTCCTTCAATGGGTGATATTTTACTAAATTTCAGTATTCTCAGTGTCTAGCATAGTGTCTGACATATAGTAGGTAGCCAATAATCATTTGTTGAATGAATACATTTTCTATGTAGTGTGCATATTCAAAGTTAAATGTCAAAATTTTCATATTTGGTTGGCAATAGAATAGTCATTTAAAAATCATGGACCATTTAATGTTTTATTAAATTAAATCCTTTGTAGTTATCAATAAGCCTATATTAGATACATGTAAATTTTCAGATGAAAGTTATTTGGGGTGATGGAGATTTTGCATGCCTTCATTTACATGTCTCAGATTGGTAACACATCCCTGCTGTTATATGTAGATAGTATTTTTCAAACTTTAAAGTATTATATTTCGAACCACTTGAGGGTCTTATTGAAATGTAGATTCTGATTAGTTAAGTCTCCGGTGAGGCCTGAGATTCTGCATTTCTAAACTCCCAGAGGATCCCTATGCTGCTGGTTCACAGACCACATGTAGGGTAGTTCTTCCTTTAGTAGTTGGTCAAAACGATTTTCATTTTCCTTTTGTATGTTTAAATCATCATTTGTATTGTAATTTCATCTTCCATCTTTTTATTTTTATGTTTTAGCAAGACAGTGATAATGCTAATATGTCACCACAATCTCCAGTATCATCTGAGGTACAAGTTCTGTTTTTATATGTCTTAAAAATATGTTTTGTATGTTTTCTGTGTTTTACATAAGATTCTTCCTTGCCAGTTCTCTGTAACCTGATTTTTTTTGCAATGTAATTTATTCACTCATATTTTAAAATCCATGGCAGATGAGTTTGTACAAACCTTCTAGCCTATAAAAAATTCTAAGAATGCCATTTTTTGGTGAAAATATTGATACTAGCACTTGTTTATTTATGATTTTCTTATTGGGAAGTATCTGTAGATTGCAGAAAAGAATTCACTCTATCAAATCTATGCTTTCTCATTCATCCATATTTTAAAATAAATTGATAGATTTTAAGAACAACTTTCAAATTTTAAATTTGAAAAAAGTACTTCAGCATTGTGCAATGGCCTTTGGTTTTTCTTGTAACCAGTCAGGTCTGAAACCAATGCAAAAGAAATTTCCTTTTTCCACGAGAAACATCCCTGCAGTGGGTTGTTCCTATCGACAGGAGGTTACACGTTTTTGGGAGAATGGGTATCAGAAAGTTAGAGTTTGTGAAATCTCGATCAAATACTCTGGTGGCTTGAATGACTGATTCTTCTAATTTATTTATTCAAGTCTATTGCTTTACAACAAGAGATAAATTTTAAAAATTCTAAACGCTATTTCTTCTACTTCAGATTACCTTAAAGTGTATTGGCATTAGTAAGTAAATGATTACACATTGATGTGATGAATTCAACACTTTGCCCAAAGTGTTGGATGGCCCAAATTCACTGTGTAACTTTGGTTACATAGATGCTGTTAATATTTCATTATATGTAGGTGGTGTTGCTTTTTTAATAGGCTAGGATTCTTTGTTGTTGTGGGTGATCTGCATTACAAAACTTTTAAATGGATTTGGACATTAATTTTATAAACATGTTTCTAAATTATTTATATGATAGGTAAAATGGTATACATACTTTTAGAAAACAATTTAAATTAGGATATCTTAAAATTAGTCTTTGTCATATGCTTTTGTAATTCTTTTACTTTAAGTTACAAGTATAAGCATATAAGTGACTACTACTTATTTGTCTGCTTGATATATGATTTTATGATCTGTGCTCACAGGGAAGACTATTCATACCAAATTTCCCAAATAATTTACATCGCTTTATATATGACACATGATCTCACTCTGTTGCCCAGGCTGGAGTGCAGTGGCACGATCTCAGGTTACTGCAACCTCCACCTCCCACATTCAAGCGATTCTTGTGCCTCAGCCTCCCGAGTAGGTAGGACTACAGGCACATGCCACCACACCTGGCTAATTTTTGTATTTTTAGTAGAGACAGGGTTTCACCATGTTGATCAGGCTGGTCTTGAACTCCTGGCCTCAAGTGATCTACCTGCCTTGGCCTCCCAAAGTGTTGAGATTACAGGTGTCAGTTTTATAATATATTTTTTATTTCATTTGGATCAGTGAAATTTTCATCTTAGGAATTCATATTAATTTAACCAAAATAGTGAAGACAAACTGGGAGGCTTGTAGATTTGGATAGGGTGGTGAGTATGTATGTGCTTTGGTAACTCAACTGACATTTAACTTGAACTGCATATCACATGTTAACAGAAGATTTAGGTAATCTACAGAATTCTGATTGCATTAATTTCATGTGTGAATGGAAAAGAGTAAAGCCAATTAGTGTAATGCTTTACTATTAACAAAGTGCTTGCCTGTATATTTGTACCTAAAAGCAGCCCCATAAAATAGGTATGATCCTCATCATTTTACAGCTGAAGAGATGGGTAACTTTCCAAACTATCTTAGTTAATAAATGGCAGAGAAGTGACTGAAGCTGAGCCCTACTCACTTCACAGAGTTGTTGCACAGATTAAATAAGGTGCTGCTAAGATTACATTATTTTATCACTTTACACAGTAGTTTCATTTAGTCATCTCATTTAATCTTCACAGTAACCTCATTTGAAAGATGAAGAAACAATCACAGAGAAATTGTATGTTGTGCTCAAAACATAGCCTGAGCTTTCTAACTCCACCGGCAGATTTGTTTAATGTACTATAGATCTTTCCACAGCAAACCACTGTGTGTGAAACATTTGAAACAATATTCATTCAAATAGAAGAGATGATATTTATCATCTATTATTCTGCAGTCCCTGTACAAATAGGTTTGCCTTCAGATTATCTACTGTTAGGTGTTAAGTCCATAGTAGATGCTGAGTAAATACTAAATTCACTTACCTTTTCATTGAAGCTTACTTCTTTTTTTGGGCAACTTCAATCTGATTCTTTCAAAAAGTATGATCTATTTTATACAGTTCACTAATGATTTTCATTTTCTTTCTACTATGAAAGTATTTAAAGCCTATATAGTTAGCTCAACTAGCAAATATTAGTTGACCTCTTAAAAGTGACATGTATCAACTTGAATTGAAATGCAAGTTACTTTTCTCTTCACTAATCATAGGAAAATAAGTATCTCCCCAAATTGGCATGGACATGAATAAGCACCTTGATTATTTTGAAAGAAAAGAAGTTTTATTATTTATTTATTTTTAACTTTTTAATTTTTTTTAGGAATATGACAGAACTGATGGTTTTTCACACAGTCCCTTTGGCTTGAAGCCTAGATCAGGTAAATAGATATTCTGTAAATAAAATTTATTAGTTATATTTGAAACTAGTTTCCCAGCTTAAATGGGATTGATTCCATAGTTTTAAGTACACATGGATTCTTTCTTCTCTCCTAAAAGCAATTTTCTCTTAATGTTATTTGTCTTTCCAATTCCCATTCCCATTTCTTTCTTCCACTTTACCTTCAAGCTCCTGAAACCTCAGCTTTTTGCCTTAGATATACTGCAGTCTTATTTCTACTATACTGTGACTGCTGTTAGAATGACCACTCTGCCAGCAGACCAAACACTGTTTGAAATTATAGCACTTCATTATACTGTGGTTTTATAAAGGGATCTTTTCGCATTTGGCAAGCCCAAAAGAAAATGGATCCATGTTACTTGGCAAGGTATTGAATTATAGTTTTTATTCCTGAATAACTGTATTGACTTTCAAGAATAATTTCCTTTTTTAAAAGATAAAAGGCTGACATATGTTCAGTAATCATTTTTAACCTGGGCCATAAGTTTCTAATAACGTATGTTTGAGTAAGAACATGTATAGGTGGTAGAAATCATTAACTTATCTTCCCTGTTGCTTTCAATTATGCACATAAATAGAGTTCAAATATATTCTCTAAAAATATTTGGAATGTATTAGTGAGTAATAATGTTTTATGTAATTTTGTATTGATTCTTTTTATCATGCCTCTTTCCCCATCAATAGTTGCTCCTTCCCATTAATTTTGTAACAAGTTAGGAAATTTCTGTTTTTATAGCTTTTAGCCGCTCATCTCGCCAAGAATATGGGGCAGCAGATCCAGGATTTACAATGAGAAGAAAGATGGAACATTTACGGGAAGAGCGAGAGCAAATACGACAACTTCGCAACGTAAGTCAGTTTGCTCTTTCAGATCTGCTTTGTGGAAATGGGTTTAACTTGGAAAATTAATAAGGTGTATAGATTTTATTTTCAATGCTCCTTAAAATGTTTGGATATCCAACAATTAGTAATGTAAACATTTAACATATATGTTTAGATAGAGTATCTGATTTATACCTGTTTTTCTATAGAATCTTGAATCCAGGTTAAAAGTAATTTTGCCTGATGACATTGGAGCTGCACTGATGGATGGGGTTGTTCTTTGCCATTTAGCCAATCATATAAGGCCACGTTCTGTTGCTAGTATTCATGTGCCATCACCAGCAGTGGTAAGTTTTGTTTACAATTTGTTAGTTCTCTAAAGGAAGATATAGCTTCTTAAAATTGTCTTTAAATAATATACCTCAGTGAACTTAGTTTTCAGTTTTGATTAAGTTCCATAGAAAAATGCCTAAAAGTACATTTTTTCGCTCTTTACAGCCCAAACTGAGCATGGCAAAATGTCGAAGAAATGTAGAAAATTTTCTTGATGCTTGTAAAAAGTTGGGTGTCTCACAGGTAATTGTTATTTATCTAACAACGTGATCACTTAAATTTGAATTTATTACATGCAAATTGGGGTTCTTCTTAAAGCAATGAATAATGCTTTCTGAACATGAAAATGAATGCCTTCTCTTGGTACCTTCTCCTGAGCTCCAGCTTTCGCTGTAGCAGTTATCTAATGAATGTTTTTAAGCTACCTTTAAAGTCATTTATGAAATAGCTACAAATATGGAAAATCATGCACATCACTGACCAAACATAACTTGGTGGCCATATTTACAACTTGGTTGTGATGTCATTGTTACCATCTTTTTTTCCTTCTTTTTTTTTTTTTTTTTTTTTTTTTTTTGCTAAAGAACATTTGGACTCCTTTGTAAGTCATTGGATTGATTCTGATTGGAAGATTTGCATTCAGTGTGAACAGCTTTTTAAACTTTATTTAAAATGTAAAATTGCAAATTATACCAGCATATTATGATAATACCTGTATTGGACAAACTTTGAAATTTTTAGGAATTGTCTTATGTTTCATGTAATAATTGCACTACTATACAATTAACCATTAAAGCAGTATTGTAAATATATAAGGAACATGTATAATCACAATATTGCCTCTTTGTAAAGTGTTATAAGCCTAACCTCAACATGAATGACTATGGAGAGAAATGACATTGTTATCAGAGCACAATTAAGTTGTTGTGCTTGTTAAGCTGTCTTTTGAACAGTGTCTTAATAATCTGGTCTACAGATCCCACTTTAATCTCTTCCCTCAAGTAAGTAAACATAATTTAATGTGTAGAGAATCAGTGAATTGTTGGGTAATTTGGAAATTACATAATGTTCTCTAATTACCTCTTGTCTATAGTTGATGTGATGGGTTTTTTTGTTTTTGTTTTTGTTTTTTGAGACGGAGTCTCACTCTGTCGCCCAGGCTGGAGTAGTGCAGTGGCGCGATCTCGTCTCACTGCAACTGCCACCTCCCAGTTCAAGCAGTTTTCCTGCCTCAGCCTCCCAAGTAGCTGGGACTACAGGCATGTGCCACCACACCCAGATAATTTTTTATTTTTAATAGAGACGGGGTTTCACCATGTTGGCCAGGCTGGTCTTGAACTCCTGACCTCAAGTGATCCACCCGCCTCAGCCTCCCAAAGTGCTGGGATTACAGGCGCAAGCCACTGCACTTGGCTGATGTGATGTTTTAAATTTTTAATTCTTAAAAATGTTTGTTGTTTCTTTTTTCTACTCTCAATCTTTCAATGGGGAAATAGCAAACTTAGCAACATTTTCTGCAGCCATTATATCATACAGATTTTCCCGTTTTGCCATTTTTTCTTTTTTAAAATTAAAAAAAAAAAAAACCTTTTTTTAGAGATGGAGTCTCACTGTGTTGCCCAGGCTGGACTGGAACTCTTGAGCTCTAGACTTCCATTTCACAAATAACTGGGATTACAAGCATTCACTACCTCACTAATATTATGTCATTTTTGTTTTAAGGGTTTTATTTTTAGCTTCATTGCTTTTCTGTGAACTCAGAATTGGTAATATATAATAATTTTTAAATTAATTTTCTTTGTTTTAGGATGTTTTCCAATTTTTAACAGCTTTATTGAGTTATTAACATACAATATAGGGCATATAAATAAAGTATGCAATTTGATCAATTTTGCCATATGCATACACCGTGAAATCATCACCACAGTCAAAATAATGAACATATCTACTGCCTCCCAAAATTTCCTCATGTGTCTTTGCAATCCTTCCTTCTCCAGCAACCACTAATCTGCTTTCTGTCATTGCAGATTAGTTTGCACTTTCTAGAGTTTTATATAAATGGAATGATACAATATGTATTATATTTTTCTATCTTCTTTCACTCAGCATAATTATTTTATGACTCGTCAGTGTTGTTGCATGTATGAATAGACCATTGCTTTTCATTTCTAGATAGTATTTTATTGTATGGATATACCACAGTTTGTTGATCCCTTGACCTGCTGATGGACATTTGGGTTGTTTCCAGTTTTAGCGGCTGCTACAAATAAAGCTGCTATGAACATTTGTATACAAGTCTTTGTATGGATTTATGCATTCTTTAATTTTTAGTAAATACCTAGCAGTGGAATAACAGGAACATATGGTAGGTGCATGCTTAACATTTTAAGAAACTACATAACTCTTCCAAAGTGGTTGTACCGTTTTACATTCCTGTCAGCAGTATGTGAGAGTTCCAGTTCCTCCACATCCTCACTAACATTCAGTATGATCAGTCTTCTAAAAATTTTAGTCATTGTGATATGTATGTACTGACTTGCCACTGCAGTTTTAATTTGCATTTTCCTAAAGACTAATGATGCCGATCATCTTTTCAAGGCTTATTTGCCACCTGTATATCTTCTTTTTGAAGTACTTTGAAGTATACTTTCTTTTTTGAAGTACATATTCTAATCTGAGGTATATTTTGTATTGGGTTGTTTATTTTCCTATGATTGAATTTCAGATTTCTTTACGAATTATGGATGAAGTCATTTACCAGATTTATAAATATTGCATCCAAATCTTTGGCTTGTCCTTTCATTGTCATTAGAGTGTCTTTCAAAGAGCAGGATCTTCACTTATTGAAGTACAATTTATTTTTTAAAATGGGCTGTGCTTTTTGTGTCAAACCTAGGAAATCTTCGTATAATCCAAGGCCACAAAGATTTCTTTCCTATGTTTACTTCTAGAAATTTTATAATCTTAGGTTTTATGTTCATGTCTATGATCAATTTTGAGTTAGTTTTTGTATGTGGTTAAAAAGTATGGATTGACGTTCTCTTTTTTTAAGCCTGAGATTGGGCATATACATTGATTTTTTTAAGAAAATATTTTTATTGAGATATAATTAGAATGCCATAGCATTCACTGATTTAAAGTGTACAATTAAATGGTTTTTAGTATAATCAGAGTTCAGCAACAGTTACAATAATCTGTTTAAAATATTTTTGTCACCCCGGAAACACAGCCCTTACCTATTCGCAGCCCTTCCCCTGTTCTTTCTGTGGATTTGCCTACTCTAAGACATTACATATAATGAAATCATACAATATGGGGTCTTTAGTGTCTGGCTTCTTTGACTTAGTATAATTTTTCCAAGGTTCATCCATGTGTAACCTAAGTCAGTACTTCATTTCTTTTTATGGCTGAATAGTGTTCTGTTCTAAATACATACCACATGTTGTTTATCCATTCATCAGTTGATAGACATTTGGGTTGTTATCACTCATTGTTTATTCTGAATAATGTTGCTTTGAACATCCGTGAATAAGTTTTTCTTTGAACACTTGTTTTCGATTCTCTTGGTTATATACCTAGCAGTGAAATTGTTAGGTTATATGGTAACTCTATGTTTATAATATTTTTTAAGAAACTGCCAAAATATGTTGCAAAGTGGCTGCACTGTTTTTACATTTCCACCAGCAATATATGAGGGTTCTAATTTCTTCACATCATCACCAACAATGGCTACTGTCTACCTTTTTGGTTCTAGCTATTTTAGTGTGTGTGATGTGATACCTTATTGCGGTTTTGATTTGCGTTTCCCTAGTAGTTAATGATGTTGAGCATCTTTTCTTGTGCTTATTGATTTGTATATATTCTTTGGAGTAATGTCTATTGAAACCCTATGTTCATTTCTGAATTGGATTATTTATCTTTTTTTTTGAGTTGTAGTTCCTTATGTATGCTGGATACAAATTGCCTAAGAGATATATGATTTGCAAATATTTTGTCCCATTCTGCAGGTTGTGCATGGTATGAGGTACGGATCCAAATTCATTCTTTCACATGTGGATATCCAATTTTCCCAGCACCATTTGTTGATAAGACTCTTCTTTTTCCCATTGAATTGTCTGTCTTAGCACCTTTGTCAAAAATCAGTTGACCATAAATATAAGGCTTCATTTCTGGACTCTCAGTTTTTTTACCACTAAATTCCTTATTCCAGTATCACACTGTCTTACTTACTGTAGTTTTGTGATGCATTTTGAAATCAAGAAGTGTGAGTCTTCCAGATTTGTTCTATATCAAGGTTGTTTTGGCTATACTGAGTCCCTTGCATTTCCATATCAATTTTAGGATTGATTAGCTTGTCAATTTCTGCAAAAAAGCCAGTTGGGATTTTGCTGGGGATACCGAATCTGTAAAATGATTTGGGGAATATTGTCATCTTCACAATATTTATTCCTGTGATCCATTAACATGAGACACCTTTCCATTTATTTATATCTTTTAATTTTTATTCCAACAGTGTTTTGTAGTTTTCAGTGTATGAGTCTTTCATTAGATTTGTTAAATTAAATGCTTAGTATTTTATTCTCTTTGGTACTATTATAAATATAATTATTTCCTTAATTCCACTGTCAATTTTTTATTGCTACTTTATAGAAATAGAAGTGATTTTCTTTTATTGATCTTGTATTCTGCAACCTTGCAGAACTCATTTATTAGTTCTAATAGTTTTTTTTGTGTGTGTGTTTCTGTGCCTTAGGAGTTTCTCTATACAGAATCATTTAATTATTTCAAAGAATTCATCCATTTCATCTAACTTGTCAAACTATTATTATGAAGTTGTTTATAATGTCTCCTTATTATCATTTTGGTATTTGTAGAATATCTTGTGGTGTCACTTCTCTTATTTATGATATTGGTAATTTGTGTATTCTCTCTTTTCTTCCTGATTAGCCTAGCTTGAGGGTTATGAATTTTTAAAAATCTTCTAAGTGAACTAACTTTGGGTTGCATTGATTCTTTTATCTATTGTTTTTTGTTTTTTTACTTTATTGTTTTCCTCTCTCATTCTCATTATTTGCACCTTTCTTTTGCCATTGGTTTAATTTGCTCTTCTTTTTTTAGTTTCTAGGGTGGAAGCTGAAGTCATTGATTTGAAGCCTTCCTTCTTTTCTAGTATACACTTCAGTGGTTATTTGAATAAATAAGCAAAATGTTAAGAGGGCAACAAATATAGCAGTGAAGATGGAGATGAGGCAATAATTTTGAGAACTCTTTATGGGATACCATCAGTAATATTTGGAGAATGGGTTATGGGAGTAAGGAAGAAAGAGGAAGACTATTATATTTCACAGGTTTGTCAATGGAGATTGAATAGTGTATTACTAAGACATGGATCACAGAAGGACAAGTTAATTTGGTAAAGTAGTTCTGTTGTGGACACATTGATTTTGATATGTCTGTTAGATGTCCATTTGGCTGTGTCCAGTTGATATTTGTATTTGGAGATCGATAGAGAGACCTTGGGAGGAAATAAAAACTTGGAATCATCAGTATGGAAGGGGTAGTTAAAACTAGAAATAGATGAGAATACCAAAAGAGAGGATATAGTGTAAAAGAGAAGAGAGTGAAGACAGAACCCTTGGATACATTTGGTATGTTAGAAGAGGATCAGTGAGGGCTAATTAATGAAAGCTACTGCACAATTGCTGTCAGAAAAGTTGAAGTAGAAAGAATGGTGTCACACAAGACAGGGGAGGGGTAAGGTTCCTAGAAAAGCATTAATCAAAGGCATAATATGACTGAGCAGTCAGCTAGACATATGCAACATTTGACATTTAAGATGGCATTGGTGATTTTTATTAAAATAGTTTTAGTGGGCATCTGCTTTAGGGTTAGATGTAAGATAGCAGTGGTTGAGTAGTGAGTGGGAAATGCAAAAGTGGTGACCAACTCTTTTATAAACATTTTCTTTGTAGAGAAAGAGGTACAAGTGTAGAATGACAGCATTTCAAACAAGGCCAACTTCTATAATCTTTTTTCTTAGTATAAATTAAGAATCTAAAAACATTTTAGATTACAATATTTATAAGAGAAAACTTAGAATTATGTATTTTTCTTGATGTTTTACAGAAATCATGTTTTTAAAATCAAATTCTGACTTAATTTTATTACACTTCTAAAAAATAAATGTTCAAATATCTCTTTTTTTTCTCCAGGAAAGACTTTGTTTGCCTCATCATATTTTGGAAGAACGAGGACTTGTGAAAGTTGGTGTCACAGTTCAGGCGCTCCTTGAATTACCAACAACCAAGGCATCTCAGCTTTCTATGGCTTGATATAACATTTTAAAATTTTAAGTGTATAGTTTCATTTATTTGAAGTGATTTCAAATATTTCAAATTCATGAATAAGAATATTCCGTCAAAAATAGTTTGCCTTAGGTCACGCCTTAGGATTCTTAAAAAATTACATTGAAACATCAAGCTTAAACATTGAATTGCCCAAACTTCTTTGGGGGAAAACTGGATTAATTTAATAAGAGTATTTGATAAACTCAAATTCTCTTTTTACTAAGTCAGTTGATAATCTTGATTATTTTTCAGAAAGCAGACTGATACTAAATTTAAAATGTAGTTTCAATTTAATAATCACATTAGGTTTAATTTTTTTACATCATAGCATACTAGTAAACATCTGGATAAAAGTAATTTTTTTTAGCAATTTAGAGCAATTCTATATTTGAGTTATTTAATACACTTCTAATTCTAGTTTATACACAATTTCTTCAATCTTTGGTCTTAGTTTTCTAGAAAAAAGGAGTAGAAAAAACAATTCTGGCTTTATATTAAATTCTTTTAGTATTATAGGTTGGTGCCAAAATATTTTCAGTTGTACTGTAGATTGTTTACATGTGAAGTGCCTGTGTAATTGATGACTCTTATATAGTCTTAAGCATTTTTGCAATTTTTTAAATGTATTAATAGAGTCAATGGAACTTTAAAATATTTTAGTAGATTTTGTAAAGTCAGTAATATGTGAGGATTTAAATGAGCCTCACGTGGTGGCATTTGTGGTTTTTTAGTTAGTCCATTGCAGTTTCCCTTAAATTGGTTATTTCATGGTGTCAAAAATACCAATGTTAATATGATTAATTTATGCTATTTAATTTTGTGAAAATCATCTTTTAAAATGTATTATTTGAAGAGTATTTTATTTCTGTATTGGAAATGTTACACAAAGCAGTAAAGTTTTTGAGAACTAGTGAAGTACTAATTATCAAGGACATTTTGATAAAACTGCCAAAGTTTGGGTTTATATCTTCCCTTTGAGCAGCATTCTATCAGTGCTGCCTTTATGTATATTCAGAGAGCAGCAGTTGAGGAATAGGTTTTCACTCAAAATCTGGCCATTTGTGAATCCTGTAAACCTTGTGATCTTCAATTACTTTGATGTTAAATTAAACACAGACTCTTCTATAAATATTTTCATGAGATATTGTGTTACACAAAGTCCTTGTTTTAACTTAGATATGGGTAAATTTACATTGGTGGTATTGCAGGAATTTTTCAAAAACATTACTGTAATGAATAACTGAGTTTCCTATAGAAGAACCTTAATAGTTACTTTTGTAGTAACCAAGCAAGCATCATATCTTAAGTATGTGATCATTTGCACTTGTTACCTCTTAATATGGATGCAACTTATTAAAAATGTTGGCCTGGGTATTTCAAAGGGTGTATATATATAAGGTAAAAACTAGTGTGCCAAATGGTATAGGAACAACTGTACTTTTTTTGATCAGTTGGCATGAAGCCATAGAATTAAATTTTGGCTTTAGAATACACATGTGTTCATTACATTCCCCAAGGGTCAAATTGGAGCTTTTAAAGAATTAAAGCTTCTATGACTATATGGTTTAAGAATTAAATTATTAGTAATTTATTATTTTAAATATTTGACCTCATTAGTTGTTAATTTTTTAGTTGGATTAAAAAAAAAAACTCACTGACATAATCTCCCTAGTGAAAACTTGGGTAATATATGTAAGAAATGGCAAATAAATACCTTAGTTAATGACTTTTTATGTAGAAATTTGACAGCATTACAAATTAAGTGAGCATTAAAAACACAGCAATCATTCATACTGCTTTCATAGGTGTTATGATAGTCTCTGATTAATCAATCTAGTATTACTTATTTTACAAGTGTTGTCCTGTTTCATATCTTTGAAGTAGTAGTGAAATTGTAGGCCATTTTCTTATTGCATTTCAGTTACTTTTCAGTTAATTATTCCTTTAAAAAGAAAATACAGCAGAACCTCACTGTAGCATTCTTTACTGCAGAGCAAAATTCAATTTAAGATGGGCTTCTCTGAGGTCCACATCATGGCAGTTCATTTACTCTTGTGCCAAATGGCAACACCACCTCTAAAGCAGTTTCACAGCATAGTCCCCTACAATGTTATACCAAGGCTCTGATGTATTTCTTTTAGTAGTTTCTAAGTGTAAAATTTATTCTAAATGTTTATGGCTATTATCTATTTCATCAGTTACTGAATTAAGAATGATTTTCATTACTTGAGTGGGATTTGTGATTTAATGACAGTTGAATAATCAAAAATATTTTATTAGGTCCCCAAAATTTAATAGATAGCTATTTCTGTTACATTTTATTACTGTATGGCACAAGAAAGAAGTGACATTGGGTATGTTAGAAATGAAATAAGGAGTAAAAATGCATTACCATTTGTTTAATAATTATCTTTACAGATTGCTAGTTTAATGACTTTTTTAACTGAATTTTTTGAATAAATCAGAAATGTTTGTATTGGTCACAGATCTATCATAATTGCTTTTCTGATGCATTTAAAAATACATGGAACACTTAAATGTATATTACCGATGCAAACTGTGGATAAAGTTGAAAGAAAAAATTTAAGTCTGGTATTTCTTTTCTCCCTCTCTACCTCCTTTCTTACCATCACATCATCCATTTTTTTGTCAGCATTTGATAGATGGTGTCTATGTTCCCTAGTGTAGAAAAATAGCCAGACTTTGAGAGAATATTCAAAGTAAGTGGTTTAGAGGTCCAGATTCACTTTATATTGTGAAAGGAAAATAAATCTTGGGGCCCCAACATCACTAAGCTAAAGGGGAAGGTCAAGCTGGGAACTGCTTAGGAGAAACCTACCACCAATTCTATTCAAAGTCACCATTCTGCTCACTGAGATAAATGCCTATCTGATTGCCTCCTTTGGAGAGGCTAATCAGAAACTTAAGAGAATGCAACCATTTGTCTCTTATCTACCTATGACCTGGAAGCCCCCTCCTCGCTTCCAGTTTTCCCGCCTTTCCAGACTGAAATAATGTTTGTCTTAACATATGTTGATTGATGTCTTGTGTCTCCCTAAAATGTATAAAACCAAGCTGTGCTCTGACCATCTTGGGCGCATGTCGTCAGGACTGCCTGAGGCTGTGTCATGGGCACCATCCTCAACCTTGGCAAAATAAACTTTCTAAATTAACTGAGACCTGTCTCAGATATTTGGGGTTCACATTTGGTAACCATGAAGGGATTCTGAGTGGAGGTACCCCTGACCTTTGACAATTTCTTATTGGTGCTGGGTACCAACATGAGCTAACTGTATGGCTCAAACCAATAAGGCAATTTGCTGAGGTCTGGGAGCACCCCCTACAGAGAATCCCTAATCTCCCAAAATCTGGTCAAAATCTAAAATTTATTTTGCTATATGATTCCCTGTTTTGGAGTTTTACTTGCTCCCAACAAGGAAGGGAAGATTTCCTGCTTCCATGACAATGGAAGGCAGGTAATCTTTATGGAGTCTGAGCTCACTCCCAACAGGGAAGATGGGTTTGAGTTTTTTCGTGCTTTTAGGATGGTAGAGAACATTGTTCAGCCTGAGACCCATCCCTAGGTAAGTAACTGAATTGGGGTTTTGATTTGACTAAAATTAACAACCAGCTGGTTTTAATTTCTCCTTACCATTAGAGCGCTCAGTGATCATATTGTTGGGTTTTTTTGTTGTTGTTTGTTCCGGTCTTTCTCCCATCAGATTTGACCATCTCTACCTGATTTCGTCAAATCTGAGTGAGAATTCCAAATTATGGGTAAGAAAGCCTCTCTAATTTGTCTAAAATTCCTCGCAGCTGCAAAAGAGGAAAAAAACAAAACAAAAAACCGTGCACTTGGTTTCTGTGTTTGCTTCCTGTCTTGAAAAACAAACATTCTTTCATTTACTTTTCTTCCACCCTATTTTTTGCCATTTGCAGTACCAAAAAAAAAAAAAAAAAAAATCTAGAGGAGGCTTCTAATGACTTGAACCACCTTAAAAAATTCAGAACAAAGGCATCACTCACCCCTTTTGGGGTATTCTGTGTTGTCAACCTTGGCAAAATAAACTGTCTAAATTAACTGAGAGCTGTCTCAGATATTTGGGGTTCACAATATGTCATTTTCAGTAGGTAATATTTTCTTTAAATAACAATAATTTTTTATGATATCCTCACCAAATAATATTGCCTTTATGTAAAATAAACTATGTAACATAAATATAAGAGAATTTTTTTTTTTTTTAGACAGAGTCTTGCCCTGCAATCTCAGCTCACTGCAACCTCCACCTCCCTAGCTCAAGCGATTCTCATGCCTCAGCCTCTTGAGTAGCTGGGACTATAGGCACGCACCACCACACCCAGCTAATTTTTGTATTTTTAGTTGAGATGGGATTTTGCCATATTGGCCAGGCTGGTCTCGAACACCTGGCCTCAAGTTATGAGCCTGCCTTGGCTTCTGAAAGTGCTGGGATTACAGCTGTGAGCCAACGCACCCAGCCAAAATTGTGATTTTTTTTTTTTTTTGAGACAGCATCTTGCTCTGTTGCCCAGGCTGGAATGCAGTGGAGTGATCTTGGCTCACTGCAACCTCCACCTCCTGAGTTCAAGCCATTCTTTTGCCTCAGCCTCCCTAGTAGCTGGGACCACAGATGTGCACCACCACACCAGCTGATTTTTGTATTTTTAGTAGAGATGGGGTTTCACCATGTTAGCCAGGCTGGTCTCAAACTCCTGACCTCAGGTGATCTGCCTGCCTTGGCCTCCCAAAGTACTGGGATTTAACAGGCATGAACCACCACGCCCAGCCAATTGTGATTAATTTTACTGTAGTTTTAGTGAAAGGTATATTATTGAATTGCCCTTAAGCTATATGATAAAAAATTAATCTTTCTTTTTTCAGGTAAATTTAATATTTTAAAAATCCACATATTTTATTAAAATAACTTTTATTAATTTGTAATTGTGATTTACCATACAAGTAGAAAGTCATCCAGGTAAATGTTACTGAAGATAATATTATTCCCTGTTTTATAGTTACTCATCGTAAACTTTCAGATTTAAACAAGTACTTAAGTAAGTAAATATTTGGTGTAAGTTGTTTGAAAATGATTCTAAGTTTATCACAGAACCTTGAATTATCTTTAGATAATGGTACTAAGTTTGTTTTCTCCTTCAGTAAATGTACAGTTTTGGTACACTACATGGAATGGCCTAGAATTCTCAGGAACCTATCTCACTATCCAGAGCACTCCAGGGTACTGATATATTTACCGTATATTAGATTCATGTGGAAATGTCCAGATATATTCTGGAATTGGTAAATTGGAAAATATCGAATGTCATCTACTTCTTAAGGCATAAACTTTTCTAATCCTGTATTTTAAAACATGAAAAATATCCTTATGCTTACAGTGTTTAAATAGCTTAGAATTTCCACAGTAGTGTGTGTGTGTGTGTGTGTGTGTGTGTGTGTGTGTGTGTCATGTAAGGCTCCAGTTGTTTTAGCAAAATAGAATCTTACTGCATTTGCATTGGAAAACCAGAGTTCAGAAGTTATGAGAATTCTTACATAAAGAGTTTAGGATAGAAGGTTGGTGATTGAATAATTTGAAAGTTACCAAAATAAAAACAGAAGTTTCTTTAAAATGTGATCATTTTAAAATTTAAATTATCGCATAATATTTTCCTCATTTCTTGGATACTTTGAGTACCCTGCCATTTATGGTTAGAGAAAAATAAATTTATTTTTACTCTAGTCCATTGATATGCATCAATTAATTATCTACCTAAATAGGTGAGAAATGTATTGGGTATGTACATATGTAAATGATAAATAGAAATAGATTTTTCAATAGCAAATTGAATGTTATAAAACTTCAGGTATTCATTTCCAATTCTAATAAACACAAAGTGATTCTGTATAATTTATGAAGTAATAATTAAAATAATACCTTAGGGCAGTGATTCTTAAACTTTGGATTTTAAGAAATCCATATGGATCAATATGGATCACCTAGGGATTTTGTTAACGAAGTACAGATTGATTCAATAGGTCATGTGTGGGGTCTGAGATTCTGCATTTCTAACAAGCTTCCAAGTGATGCTGGTCCAATAGCCAACTTGTATAGTAAAGCCCTATAGTCATTCAAGTGCTGTAGTAATATCAATTTACTGTACAATAGTATAGTAGTTCGATATTTTAAGTGATGTTTCAAGATCGTTACTTAACATTTTAAATTCTATTCTAAAATGTGTTCTACTTTATTAAGGGCTTTGGGATTTTCTTTATGGTTTAAAAAGGTATACTTTTTGTTGTGATTAGTACTACTCACATTTTCATTTCTGAAAAATCATTTTAAACACACACAGCTGTATAATTTTCAAGGTAAGTGAAACTAGTCATAGGTATGTGTGATTATAAAATGGTCGTATATATCTAAACAAGTTAAATTAACAAATGTAATGTTAAATTAACAAATATTAAAGCACAAAGGTGTTATCTTTCTTTTTTGGAGCACTTAGAAAACTACATGAATTTTTTTATAGTCTTGAGATCCATCCCTTTTCTTGCTATCCTTGCTTTTAAGTTGAATACATAATCATTTTTTAAGGATAACATGTTAAATGTAGACCATATACAAATAAACTAATATCTATTTAACGTAATAGTTATGTTCCATGATCAGAGCTTAATTTTGAGATAAAGATAAATTTCTCTCCCTCGCAAAACAAATGCGAAATGCTATTTCCTTCATTTAAAACATTTGGAATCATTTTACTCATTTTAATAGCCTTACAAAAGTTCTGGATACATTGCTAATTAGAAAACAAATTAAGATCCAAGTTAGCCTGAAACGCCAAAGGCAGTCAAATGCCTTTCATGGCAAGATGACTCATTTACTTTGACAATAGATGGAAATATTAATAATTAAATATGAAAAGGAAGAGCACAGACGTGCAACATTGAACTAGAACCTTTTTCTATAATTGAATTATAAATAATAAAATATATCTTTATGTATGTCTATCATTCATTATCTTTAACATCTAAGATTAACAACTGAGTAGAAATGAATATTATGCTGTAACTCAAATTTTAAAACCCCACATACTTGGATATAATCATGGTTAGTAGTTAATAAAATATATTTACAAATATACATTTTAAAATATGGCTATAATTTTTAGGCATTTTGCATCATCAAAGTTTTCAGTTTTTCATTGTGAAAGATAAAGAAGAGTTTATGATACTCCTAGGTATAATCATAAAAAAATTTTAAACCATTAAAGATTTTTAGAATTTGGGTATTGCCATGTTTTCATTCTTCAGGCTAGGAAACCAAGGCCCAGAAATATGATTTGAACTATTATTTAAGGACTGAACTTTTTCGTAACCATCCCTGGATCATTTACCTACTGTACTAAAACATACTTTGTATGTATGATTTTTGTTTTTTTTTCCAAGTCTTTAAAGCTTTTATGTATGACTTTGTTTTCAATATGATAACATTATTATACTCTGAAAAAATAATTCTGAATTAGTTAATTTGAAACACTTTTTTGAGCTCTTACTACATACCAGGTATTGGTATTGATGACTTTGTTTTCAATATGATAACATTATTATACTCTGAAAAAATAATTCTGAATTAGTTAATTTGAAACACTTTTTTGAGCTCTTACTACATACCAGGTATTGGTATTGCAGGCCTTGTGGGTATGGCAATGAATAGGACATGGTCTTTTTGTAGAGAGCTTTACAAAGGAATTCAGTTGCTGGCTTCTGGCTGTTGCATTAAAATAGATCAAAATTTATAATATTAAATTTTGTTATTGAAATTTATCATTGGCCAGGCATGGTGGCTCACGCCTGTAATCCCGGCACTTTGGGAGGCTGAGACAGGCAGATCACTTGAGCCCAGGACTTTAAGGCCAGCCTAGGCAACATGGTGAAACCCCTTCTCTACAAAAAAGGCAAAAATTAGCCTGATGTGGTGGTGCACATCTGTGGTCTCAGCTACTCGGGAGGCTGAGGTGGGAAGATACCTTATCCCAGGGAGATTGAGGCTGCAGTGAGCTGTGATTACAGAGTGAGACCTATCTCAAAAAAGGAAAGAAGAAATTTATTATTCTTAATTCTTACGTTTTGCAAGCAATTTTTAAAGTTCAATTCTTTGTACTAAACATTGTAATTGAATATTTATTGCTGCTAGTTGGTTCTAACAGTTATATTTTTTTGAAAAATAATTTTACATGTTTATTTTTTCCCATTTCATTTTTTCCTCTAGCTTTATTGAAGTATAATTGACAAATAAAAATTATATATATTTAAACTATACAACCTGATGTTTGATATACGTATACATTGTGAAATGATAACTCTTATCAAGCTAATTAACATATCCATCACCTCAAAGTATTACCTTTCTTTTTTGGTGGTGAAAACATTTACGATCTACCCTCTTGGCAAATTTAAAGTGTACAATATAATATTACTAACTAGTCACCATGCTGTTCATTAGATATCTAGAACTTATTCATGCTGCACAACTAAAACTTTATACCCTTTGACCCATTTCCCCCAGCCCTAAACCCTGGAAACAACTGTGTCTGTTCAGCCTGCTATAGCAGAATACCATATAACTTTTGTAGCTTATAAATAACAGCATTTTATTTTTCACAGTTTTGGAAGCAGAGAAGTCCGAGATCAAGGCACAGGCAGACTTGGTGTCTGGTAAGGGCCCACTTTCTGGTTAATAGATGATGCTTTCTCATTGTGTTCTCACATGGCAGAAGGGGCAGTCAAGCTCCCTTGGGCCTCCTAAGGGCAAAAATGCCATTCATGAGGGTTCCTTCATTCTTTAAAATTTAATTTAATTTAATTTTAAGTTCTGGGGTACATGTACAGGATGTGCAGGTTTGTTACATAGATAAACGTGTGCCATGGTGGTTTGCTGCACCTATCAACCCATCACCTAGATATTAGGCCCCGCATGCAGTAGCCATTTATCCTGATGTTCTCCCTCCCTACTCCCTACCTCCTGAGAGGCCCCAGTATATGTTATTCCCCTCCCTGTGTCCATTTGTTCTCATTGTTCAGCTTCCACTTATAAGCAAGAACATGTGGTGTTTGGTTTTCTGTTCCTGCGTATGTTTGCTGAGGATAAGGGCTTCCATTTCCATCCATGTCCTTGCAAAGGACATGATATCATCCCGTTTTATGGCTGCATAGTATTCCATGGTGTACATGTACCACATTTTCTTTATCCAGTCTATCATTGATAGGCATTTGGGTTGATTCCATGTCTTTGCTATTGTGAATAGTGCTACAATGAACATATGATATGCATGCATGTGTCTTTATAATAGAATGATTTATATTCCTTTGGGTATATACCCAATAATGGGATTGCTAGGTCAGATTATATTTCTGGTTCTAGGTCTTTGAGGAATCATCACACTGTTTTCCACAATGCTTGAACTAATTTGCCTTCCCACCAACAGTGTAAAAGTGTTCCTATTTCTCCACAACCTTGCCAACATCTGTTGTTTCTTGACTTTTTAATAATTGCCATTTTGGCTGGCACAAGAAGGTATCTCATTGTGGTTTTGATTTGTGTTTCTCTAATGATCAGTGAGGTTAAGCTTTTTCTTAATATGTTTATTGGCCACATAAATGTCTTCTTTTGAGAAGTGTCTGTCCATGTCCATTGCCCACTTTTTAATGGGGTTGTTTCTTTTTTTCTTGTAAATTTGTTGAAGTTCCTTGTAGATTCTGGATATTAGGCTTTTGTCAGATGGATTGATTGCAAAAATTTTCTCCCATTCTGTAGGTTGTCTGTTCACTCTGATGATAGTTTATTTTGCTGGGCAGAAGCTCTTTATTTAGATCCCATTTGTGAATTTTTGCTTTTGTTGCAATTGCCTTTGATGTTTTCATCATGAAATCTTTGCCTGTGCCTATGTCCTGAATACTATTTCCTAGATTTTCTTTTTGGGTTTTCCTAGTTTTGGGATGTATATTTAAGTCTTTAATCCATCTTGAGTTAATTTTTGTATAAGGTGTAAGGAAGGAATCCAGTTGCAATTTTTGGCATATGGCTAGCCAGTTTTCCCAGCAGCATTTATTAAATAGGGAATCCTTTCCCCATTGGCTTGTTTATGTCAGCTTTGTTGAAGATCAGATAGTTGTAGGTGTGCAGTCTTATTTCTGAAATCTCTATTCTGTTCCATTGGTCTATGTGTCTGTTTTTGTACCAGTACCATGCTGTTTTGGTTACTGTAGCCTTGTAGTATAGTTTGAAGTCAGGTAGTGTGATGCCTCCAGCTTTGTTCTTTTGCCTTAGAATTGTCTTGGCCATGTGGGCTCTCTTTTGCTTCCATATTAATTTTAAAGTAGTTTTTTTTCTAATTCTTTGAAGAGTGTCAATGGTAGTTTAATGGGAATACCAATTAATCTATAAATTACTTTGGGCAGTATGGCCATTTTCACAGTATTTCTTCTTCTTATCTGTGAGTATGGAATGTTTTCCCATTTGTTTGTGTTCTCCCTGATTTCCTTGAGCAGTGGTTTGTAGTTCTCCTTGAAGAGGTCCTTCACTTCCCTTGTTAGCGGTACTCCTAGGTATTTTATTCTCTTTGTAGCAATTGTGAATGGGAGTTCATTCATGATTTGGCTCTCTGCTTGTCTGTTATTGGCATATAGGAATGCTTGTGAATTTTGCACACTGATTTTGTTTCTGGAGATTTTGCTGAAGTTGCTTATCATCTTAAGAAGCTCTTGGGCTGAGACGATAGGGTTTTCTAAATATAGGATCATGTCATCTGCAAAAAGAGACAGTTTGACTTCCTCTCTTTCTATTTGAATACCTTTTATTTCTTTTTCTTGCCTGATTTCCCTGACAGAACTTCTAATACTGTGTTGAATGGGAGTGGTGAGAGAGAGCATCCTTGTTTTGTGTGGATTTTCAAGGGGAATGCTTCCAGCTTTTGCCCATTCGGTATGATATTAACTGTGGCTTTGTCATAAATGGCTCTTATTATTTTGAGGTATGTTCCATCAATACTTAGTTTATTGAGATTTTTTTACGTGAAGGGATGGTGAATTTTATCAAAGGACTTTTCTGCGTGTATTGAGATAATCATGTGGCTTTTGTCTTTAGTTCCGTTTATGTGATGAATTACTTTTATTGGTTTGCATATGTTGAACCAGCCTTGCATCCTGGGGATGAAGCTGACTTGATCGTATTGATAAGCTTTTTGATGTGCTGCTGGATTTGGTTTACCAGTATTTTACTGAGGATTTTTGCATCGATGTTCATCAGGGTTATTGGCTTGAAGTGTTGTTGTTGTTGCTGCTGTTGTTGTTGTATCTCTGCCAGGTTTTGGTATCAGGATGATGTTGGCCTCATAAAATGAGTTAAGGAGGAATTCCTCCTTTTCAATTGTTTGGAATAGTGTCAGAAGAAATGGTAACAGCTCCTCTTTGTATCTCTCTGGTATAATTCAGCTGTAAATCCATCTGGTCTTGGGCTTTTTTTTGGTTGCTAGGCTATTTATTACTGCATCAATTTCAGAACTTATTATTGGTCTATTCATGGATTCCATCTTCCTGGTTCAGTCTTGGGAGGGTGTATATGTCCAGGAATTTATCCATTTCTTCTAGATTTTCTAGTTTATTTGCATATAGGTGTTTATAGTAATCTCTGATAGTTGTTTGTATTTCTGAGTGATCAGTGGTCATATCCCTTTTATCATTTTTATTGTCTCTCTTAGATTCTTTTCTTTTCATTATTAGTCTACCTAGCAGTCTATCTATTTTATTAACTTTTTCAGAAAACCAGCTCCTGAATTTGTTTTTTTTTCGAATGGTTTTTCATGCCTCTATCTTCTTCAGTTCTGCTCTGATCTTGGTTATTTCTTGTCTTCTGCTAGCTTTGGGGTTTGTTTGCTGTTTGTCCTCTGGTCGTTTTAGTTCTGATGTTAGTGTGTCAATTTGAGATCTTTCTAGCTTTTTGATGTGGGCATTTAGTGTTATAAATTTCCCTCTTAACACTGCTTTAGCTGTATCCCAGAGATTATGGTATGTTGTCTCTTTGTTCTCATTGGTTTCAAATAACTTCTTGATTTCTGCCTTAATTTCATTATTTACCCAGGAGCCATTCAGGAGCAGGTTGTTCAATGTCCATGTAGTTTTGTGGTTTTGAGTGAGTTTCTTTATCTTGAGTGCTAATTTGTTTGCTCTGTGATCTGAGAGACTTATTATTTCAGTTTATTTTGCATTTGCTGAGGAGTGTTTTACTTCCAATTTTGTGATTGATTTTAGAGTAAGTGCCATGTGGCACCAAGAAGAATGTATATTCTTTTGTTTTGGGGTGGAGAATTCTGTAGATATTTATCAAGTCCACTTGATCCAAAGCTGAGTTCAAGTCCTGAATATCCTTGTTAATTTTCTGTCTTGATGATCTAATATTGACAGTGGGGTGTTAAAGTCTCCCACTGTTATTGTGTGGGAGTTTATGTCTCTTTGTAGATCTCTAAGAACTTGTTTTATGAATCTGGTTGCTCATGTATTGGGTGGATATATATTTAGGATAGTTAGTTCTTCTTGTTCAATTGAACCCTTTACCATTATATAATGTCCTTCTTTATCTTTTTTGATGTTTGTTGGTTTAAAGTCTGTCAGAAACTAGGATTGCAACCCCTGCTTTTTTCTGTTTTCTATTTGCTTGTTAAATTTTCCTCCATCCCTTTATTTTGAGCCTATGTGTGTCTTTGTGCTTGAGATGGGTCTCTTGAATACAGCACACCGATGCATCCTGACTCTTTATCCAGCTTGCTATTCTGTGTCTTTTAATTGGGGCATTTAGCCCATTTACATTTAAGGTTAATATTGTTACCTGTGAATTTGATCCTGTCATTATGATCCTAGCTGGTCATTTTGCAGACTTGTTGATGTAGTTGCTTCACAGTGTCATTGGTCTTTGTACTTTAGTGTGTTTTTATAGCAGCTGGTAGCAGTTTTTCCTTTCCATATTTAGTGCTTCCTTCAGGGGCTCTTGGAAGGCAGGCCTGGTGGTAACTGATTCCCTCAGCATTTGCTTGTCTGAAAAGGATTTTATTGCTCCTTCACATATGAAGCTTAGTTTGACCAGATGTGAAATTCTGAGTTGGAAATTGTTTTCTTTAAGAATGCTGAATATTGGCCCACAGTCTCTTCTGACTTGTAGGGTTTCTGCTGAGAGGTCTGCTGTTAGTCTGATGGCCTTCCCTTTGTAGGTGACCTGGCCTTTCTCTTTGGCTGTCCTTAACATTTTTTCCTTCATTTCAACCTTGGAGGATCTGCTGATTTTGTGTCTTGGGGTTGGTTTTCTCATGAAGTATCTTACTGGGGTTTTCTGGATTTCCTTAATTTGAATATTGGCCTGTCTTGCTAGGTCGGGGAAGTTCTCCTGGATGATATCCTGAAGTATGTTTTCCAACTTAGTTCTGTTCTCCCCATCTCTTTCAGGTACCCCAATCAGTCATAGGTTCAGTCTTTTTATATAATCCCATAGTTGTCGGAGATTTTGTTCATTCCTTTTCATTCTTTTTTCTTTAATCTTGTCTTACTCTCTTATTGCAAAGTTTGTTATTATCCACCTTCTGAAGCCTGTTTTCATCAATTCATCCATCTCAGCCTCCACCCAGTTCTGTGCCCTTGCTGGAGAAGCGTTGTGATCATTTGGAGGAGAAGTACCCTGGCTTTTTGAATTTTCATCGTTTTTTCACTGTTTCTTTCTCATCTTTGTGAATTTATCTAGCTTTGATCTTTGAGGCTACTGACCTTTGGATGGGGTTTTTGTGGGGACTTTTTTGTTGATTTTGTTGTTGTTGTTGCTTTCTGTTTGTTTTTCTTTTAATAGGCCCCTCTTCCATAGCTGCTGCGATTTGCTGGGGGTCCACTTCAGACCCTATTCTCCTGAGTCCCTCTCACTCCTGGAGGTGTTACCAGTGGAGACTGCAGAACAGCAAAGATGGCTGCCTGCTTCTTCCTCTGGGGTCTCCATCCAAGATGGGCACTGGTGCAGCAGGATCACTCCTGTATAAGGTGTCTGGTGATCTGGTGGCCCCTGTTTAGGGGTCTCACCCAGTTAGGAGGCATGAGATCTGGGACCCGCTTAACAAAGCACTCTGGCTGCCCCTTGGCAGATGGAGTGTGCCACACTGGAGGAAGTCCCACTTACCCGGACTGCCCAGATTCTTTAGAGCCAGCAGGAGGAAAGACTAAGTCTGCTGATCCACATAGATTTTGGCCGTCCCTCCCCACAGGGGCTCAGTCCCAGGGAGATCAGAGTTCTGTCCCTAAATGCCTAGCTGGAGTTGCTGAAATTCCTGCATGGAGGTCCTGTCGGTGAGGAGGGATGGGTCAGGGTCTGGCCCAAAGAAGCAGTCTGGCCATGATCTGCTTTAACCACTGTGCAGCACTGTGGGGAATTCCTCCTGGTTTCAAACTGTTCAGTCTCCCCGGTACCAGCAGGAGAAAAATGGCAGCCTGGAGCTACAATGATGGTGGCCAACCCTCCCCGCAGGAGCTCAGTCATCTTAGGCAGCAGGCAGCCAGAGTGATGATGGCTGTCCCTCCCCCTGGGAACTTGGCAGTCTTAGGCAGTCTCCAGCCAAGTGGCCACTGAGAATCTGCACAGCTGTCCTTGGGACCCAAGGCCCTATTTGCATGGGCTCACAATGAGGATCTCCTGATCCTTGGGTTGTGCAAATCTGTGGAAAAAGTCTGGTTTCCTGGGTGGGATAGCAGGATCACTTACTGCCTCTCTTGGCTGGGGGTGGGAGCTCCTCTTGCCCTGTGTGGCTCCCAGGTGGGTCATTGCACTACCCTGCTTTTTCTTGCTCTCCGTGGGTTGCAGCAGTCGCCTACTCGGTCCCAGTGAGAGAACCTGTGTACCTCAGTTGCCTGTGCAGGATTCACTCACCATTTCTGTTCTCATGGGAGCCTCCAACTGCAGTCAGCTCCGACTGTTTCTAGTCAGCTATCTTGGCCTCTCCCTGAGGGCTCCATCCTTATAAACCAATTACCTTCCAAAAGTCCAGGTTAGTACCATCATGCTGGGAATTAGGTTTCAACATATGAATTTTGGAGGTGGACACATTCAGAACATGGCAACCACCATTCTACTGTTTAGTTATATGCCTAGTTTGACTGTTTTAGATTCTACATCTAAGCAAAATCATGCAGTATTTGTCTTTCTTCGCCTGGTTTATGTCATTTAGCATAATGTCCCTCAGGTTCATCTGTATCATTGCAAATGACAGAATTTCCTTCTTTTTTAAGGTTGAATAGTATTTCATTTTGTGTTTGTGTATACCACTATATGTGTATATATAGAAAACTTTTATTTATCCATTCTTCCATCAAAGGACACTTTGGTTGATTTCATATCTTGGCTATTGTGAGTAACATTGCAATGTACAGGAAAGTGCAGATATCTCTTCAAGATACTGATTTCATTTCCCTTGGATGTATATCCAGAAGTGGAATTGCTGGATTATATTTTTATTTTTAATTTTTTGAGGAAACTCTATAGTTTTTCCATAATGGCTGTAGCATTTTACATTCCCACCAATACTGTACAAAGGTTCCCTTTTCTCCACATCCTCACCAACACTTGTTATCTTTTGACTTTTTGATTACAGCCATCCTAACAGGTGTGAGGTGATATCTCATTGTGGTTTTGATTTACATTTTTCTGATCATTAGTGATGTTGAGTATTTTTTCATATGCCTATGGATCATTTGTATGTCTTTTGAGAAATGTCTATTCAGGTCCTATGATGATTTTTTAATCAGGTTATTTGTTTTCCTGCTAGTGAGTTTCTTATATATTTTGGATATTAGCCCCTTATCAGATATATAGTTTGCAAATATTTTCTCCATACCAAAGGTTGTCTCTTCCCTTCATTGATTCTTTTCTTCACAGAAGCTTTTTAGTTTGACGCAATCCCATATGTCTATTTTTGCTTTTGGGGTCATATTTAAAAATCCTTTGTCCAGACCAATGTTTAGATGCTTTGCCCCTATGTTTTCTTCTAGTGTTTTACAGTTTCAGGTCTTACATTTAAGTCTTTAATCCATATTGAGTTGTTTTTTGTATATGCTGTGAGATCAGGGTCCAGTTTCATTCTTCTACATGTTGATATCCAGTTGTCCCAACACTGTTATTGAGAAGACTGTTTTTTTCCCATTATGTGTTCTTAGGGCCTTTGTCAAAAATGAGTTGACCATAGATATGTAGGCTTATTTATTGGCTTTCTATCCTATTCTGTTGGTTGATGTGTCTGTTTTTATTTCAGTACTATGCTGTTTTGATTGCTGTAGCTTTTGTAGTATATTTTGAAATCAGGTAATATGATGCCTCTTGCTTTGTTCTTGGTAACAGTTGTATTGGCTATTCTGGGTGTATTGTGGCTCCATATGAATTTTATGATTATTTTGTTTGATCTCTATGGAAAATGTCATTGAAATTTTGATAAGGATTGTGTTCAATCTGCAGATCACTTTGTGTAGTATGGACATTTTAACAATATTAATTTTTCCAACTCATGAGTACAGGATATTTTTCCATTTATTTGTGTCTTAATCAATTTTTTATAGTTTTATGGTACAGATATTTCACCTCCTTTTTAAACATTTATTCCTAAGTATTTTGTTTATTTATTTTTGATGCTATTGTAAATGGGATTGTTTTATTTCTTTTTCAATAATTTATTGTTAGCATATAGAAATGCAACTGATTTTTGTATGTTGATTTCATATCCTACAGCTTTACTGAATTTATTATTTCTAACAGTTTTCTGGTGGAGATTTTAGGGTTTTCTATAGATAAGATTGTGTCATCTGCAAAGAGACTATTTTTCTTTATGCTTTTTAGTTTGGATATCTTTTTTTTTTTCTTGCCTCATTACTATGGCTAGGATTTCCAGGATCATCCTGAATAGAAGTGGTGACAGTAGACATCTTTATTTGGTTCCTGAACTTAGACGAAAAGCTTTTGGCTTTTCACCATTGAGTATTATATTAACTGTGGGGTTGTCATATGTGGCTTTTATCATGTTGAGTTTCATTTTTTCTACACCTTATTTGTTGATAGTTTTTTTAAATCACAAAAGGATGTTAAATTTTGTTGAATGCTTTTTTCTGCGTCTATTCAGATGACATATGATTTTTGTCCTTCATTCTGTTAATGTGCTGCATCACATTTATTGATTTGTGAAAGTTGAACCATCCTCATATCCCAGGGATAAATCCCACTCGATCATGGTGTGTGATCTGTTAATGTGCTGTTGAATTCAATTTACAACTATTTTACTGAGGATATTTGCATCTATATTCAACTGGGATATTGCCCTCTAATTTTCTTTTCTTGTACTCTCTTTGTATGGCTTTGGTATCAGAGTAATGTTGGACTTGTAAGGTGAGTTTAGAAGTATTCTCATCTCTTTATTTTTTTGAAGAGTTGGAGAAGGATTGGTGTTAATTCTTCTTTAAATGTTTGGTAAAATTCACCTGTGAAGCCTTTGTTCTTGGGCTTTTCTTCATGGAGAGGTTTTTGATTACTGATTCAATCTTATTCTTGATTGATCTGTTTCAATTTTCTATGTTTTCATGATTCTTGGTAAGTTTTATATTTTTATGAGTTGATCCATTTCTTCAAGGTTATCCAATTTGTTGCAGTATAATTGTTCATAGTCTTTTATGATTCTTTGCATTTTTGTGGTATCAGTTGTAAGGTCTCCTCTTTTATTTATAATTTTATTTATTTGAGTCTTTTGCCATTCTTTAATCTTTCTTAAGGTTTGTAAATTGTTTATATTTTCAGTATACTAACTTTTTAGTTTCACAGATCTTTTCTCTTGTTTTCCTGGTCTCTATTTGCCTTGTTTCTGCTCTGATTTTTATTATTTCTTTCATTTTGCCAACTTTTAGCTTAATTTATTCTTCTTTTTCTACTTTCTTGAAGTGTAAATTTAGATGTTTTATGTGAGATCTTTCTTTTTCTCAATGTAGGCATTTATCACTATAAAATTCTTTCTTAGAACTGCTTTTGCTGCATCCAGTACATTTTAGTATGTTGTGTTCCCATATTTGTTTGTCCCCAATTATTTTTTGATTTCCCTTTTATTTGCTTTTTGACCCATTGGTTGTTCAGAAGTGTGATGTTTAATTTCCATACATTTGTGAATTTTCCAGTTTCCCTCTTGTTACTGATTTCCAGTTTCATACTATTGTGGTCAGAATTGATGCTTGATAATATTTCATACTTAAATTTTTTAAGACTCATTTTGTGGCTTAACATACGACCTATCCTGGAGAATATTCTGTGTGCACTTGAGAAGAATGTGTATTCTGCCGCTATTGGATGGAATGTTCTGTATATGTCTGTTAGGTTTATTTGCTCTAGAGTTTTGTCCTGGTATACTGTTTCCTTATTGATTTTTCTGTCTGGATGGTCTATCCATGGTTGAAAATGGGGTATTGAAGTCCCCTACTATTATTGTATTGCTATCCATTTCTCCCTTCAGTTCTGTTACTATTTGCATTATGTATTTGGGTGTTCTGATGTTGTGTACATATATATTGCTTTCTCTTTCTTCCTACGGCAAACCTGCAGCTGTTGAATACAAATGGAAATGTTTTTCTCTCCACTAGACATTTTTATAAACCAACATGTCTCTTTAATGTTGTTTCTATACTTTTCAGTCTGGTTGATCCACAGGAATGAAAGAGAAAAATGCCACAAATTATCTTGTTTAGTCCTATGACCTACACCTAAGTGTCTTTTAGGCAGACTTGATAGAAGTATGTTTTATTGCTAAAGGGATGAAGTGGGACTGCTGAATAATAAAACCCAAGATTTATTGAGTTCTTATTAATACATATGTACATAGCATTGTACTGTATGCTTTAAGCATTATCTTGTGTGATCCTCAGAATAACACTATGAGAAGAGTACTCTGATGCTACTTTCACAGATGAGGAAACATAGGCCAGAGGTTAAGTAATCTGCTCAAGTTTACCCATGTTGTAGGTGTAAAATCTAGGATTCCAAGTCTTTGCCACATCAAAGAATGTTTGTTCTACCACATCGCCTGTGGGAAATAAAGTTATGTGTCCCTTCTAAGGAATTAATATACCTGCTTAGTTTGTGGATTAAGTTACATTTGTTTTTGAAAAGTGTTATATCTGTTTTCTGTTTTTATATTTTTCAGGAATTGCCACACTGTCTCCCACAATGGTTGAACTAATTTACATTCCCACCAACAGTGTATAAGTGTTCCTTGTTTGCTGAAACCACACCAGCATCTGTTATTTTTTTACTTTTTATTAATAGCCATTCTGACTGGCATAAGATGGCATCTCATTGTGGTTTTGTTTTGCATTTTTCTAGTCATCTGTGATGTTGAGCTTTTTTTCATATGATTGTTGACCACATGTATGTCTTATCTTGAAAAATGTCTGTTCATGTCCTTTGCCTACGTTTTAATGTTTTATTTTCTTGTAAATTTGTTCAAGTTCCTTATAGATGCTGGATATTAGACCTTTGTGACATGCATAGTTTGCAAACATTTTCTCCATTCTGTAGGTTGTCTGTTTACTCTGCTGATAGTTTCCTTTGCTGTGAAGAAGCTCCTTAGTTTAATTAGATCCCATTTGTCAAGTTTTGCTTTTATTGCAGTTGCTTTTGGCATCTTCGTCATAAAATCTTTGTCCATTCCTATGTCCAGAATGATATTGCCTATATTGTCTTCTAGGGTTTTTATAGTTTTGGGTTTTATATTTAAATCTTTAATCCATCTTGAGTTAATTTTTATATACGGTGGAAGGAAGGAGTCCAGTTTCAATTTTCTGCATATGGCTAGCCAGTTATCCCAGCAAAAGCAAAGACATGGAATAAACCTAAATGCCCATCAGTGATAGACTGGATAAAGAAAATGTGGTACATATACACCATGGAATACTATGTAGCCATAAAAAATAATGAGATCATATCCTTTGCAGGGACATGGATAGAGGCCATTATCCTTAGTAAACTAATGCAGAAACAGAAAATCAAATACTGTGTATTCTCATTTAAAAGTGGGAGATAAATGATGAGAAAATATGGACACATAAAGGGAAGCAACACACACTGGGGCCTATTGGAGGGTGGTGAACGGGAGGCGGGAGAGGATCAGGAAAAATAACTAATGGGTACTAGGCTTAATACCTGGATGATGAAATAATCTGTATAAATCTCCATGACACAATTTTACCTGTATAACAAACCTGCCCATGTACCCCTGAACTTAAAAGTTAAAAAAAATGTGTATATCTGTTTTCTCTGTATACCTCCACAGGGTATTAGACCATATACATATTTGCATTATAATATTTAATATAAATTTTAATATATTGAGAAATTTGATGAAATTGCATCTTTGAAATAATAAACAGTACATTCCATGGCATGTTTCAACACTTCAGTTGCAAATCATTCAGGAAATACTGAGTACCCTTTTTGTGTCAAGCATTCTGTAGAAGTGCCAGGTATTTACCGGTGATTAAGACAGGTATCATTACCCTCAGGAGGCTCACAGTCATTGGATTATTCTTTATGGAGTGCTTTGTTTAAGAGTTCTTTCCTAGCCTTCTATGACTCTTAAAAATGTAAATTACAGAGATTATTACTTACTGTGGTGGTTAATTTTGTGTATCACCTTGACTGAATGAGGGGATGCCCAAGTAGCTGGTAATACATTATTTCTGTGTGTGTCTGGGAGGGTGGTTCTAGAAGAGATTAGCATTTGAATCAGTGGACTGAGTAAAGAAGATCACCTTCATCAATGTGGGTGGGCATCATTCACTCCATTGAAGGCCCTAAGAGAACAAAAAGGTGAAAGAAAGTTGAATTGCTATCGCTACTTAAGCTTGGACATCCATCTTCCCCTGCCCTCAGACATCAGTGCTCCTTGTTCTTAGCCTTTGGACTTGAACTGTAACTTACACCATTGACTCCCCTGGTTCTCAGGCTTTGGAGTTTGCACTGGAGTCCACCGTTAGCTTTCCTGAGCAGATAATGTTAGATCATGGAATTTCTCAGCCTCCATAATCATGTGGGCTCCTGGGCAGATGGCAGACCATGGGACTTCTCAGCCTTCCTAATTGTGTGAGCCAATTCCTCATAACAAATCTCTTTTTTATATATGTCTATATATCCTATTGGTTTTGTTTCTCTGTAGAACCCAGACTCATGTGCCATCGTGCTTTGGAAGTACATAACATGTTTGATTTCATATATTCACAGCTGGAGGGGAATTTTCCTTAGAATCATATCTTGAGTCTCACCTATATCTAATTTAGATATTTAGATGAGATGTTAGACTTTAGACTTTAGTGTTGATGCTGGAATGAGTAAAGACTTTTGGGGTCATTGGGATGGAATTAATGTATTTTGCATGTGAGAAGGACAGGTATTTGGTGGGCATCAGTGGCAGAGTACTCTTGACTGGCTGTCTGTATCTCCCCCAGTTTCCTATGTTGAAATGCTAACAACCCCTCCCCCCATTGCAATGGTATTAGGAGGTGGGGCCTTTGGGAGTTGATTAGATCATGAGGGCAGAACCTTCATGAATGTGATTAGTGCCCTCATCTTTAAGAGACCTCAGAAAGCTCCCTTACGCCTTCTGACAAGGACATGACAAGAAGACAAGTCTATGAACCAGGAAGCATACCCTCACCAGATACCAAATCTTCCAGCACCTTGATCTTGGACTTTCTAGCCTTCAGAACTGTGAGAAATAAATTCCTGTTGTTCATAAGCCATCCTGTCTATGATACTCTGTTATAGTATCCCCAACAGACTAAGACTTACTATTTGGTCTATACCTTACTTACTTTTAAAAATAATAAGATTGTTTGAAATAAAAGCAGTCAATAACCTCTATGTCCATCCCATATAACTAGTTGATAAAGAAGAGCCAAGTAATGAATGGGATGGGAGAACAAATATAGCAGAAAACCCAAGCTAAAGTAAATTATTATGATTTTGTTTAAAATTTAGTTATGAGCCTCCTGGCAGACAAGGAATACATTAATGCACTTAGATTGTTATTTTCTCTAGGCTTTGGACATCATTCAGTACTGCATTTGCTGAACCTTAAATGTAGTAAACGCTGTCATATATTGTTCAGAGTACAGGCTTTGCAGTAGGACAAATGCTTTAATGCCCAGTTCTTTTACTAGTTATGAAACTTTATGTTAATTTCACCCCTCTACATGGCTACAGTACTACACAGAATTGAGTAGATGAAATGAGAATTGCACAGATTGCCTAGCATAGCATCTCATGCAAAGTAAGTTTCCTTCAGTTGGGTATTTTAAACATATACCTGGCCAGAGATATTTTGTTGTGAAAATTATATCCTAATTCAGATGGAGGCTTTACATTGTTCATCTGCAGGATTACCCGTAGGCAGCTACCAAACTTGTTTTGTAAACAAGTATTATCTATTTAAAAGTCTAGCAGTTGCTCAGTTGAAATTGCAGATTTTCCCCATTATGTAAAAGAGATGACTTTAAGCCAAAAAGTACTAAGATAACTTCCTTAGCAACAAAATAACTTTAATATGGTTCTTAAAGGACACTTGAATTTTGAGCTGGAATGCTATCTCAGTGGGCCAACCAGAAGTAATTTATACCCTTGAAAAAATTTATCCTGCATTCTCAGTTGATGAATTTGCCTTACACCTCATTGAAAAACCGTCAGTTGGGAACCCCCTAATATTCCCACTTACAAACTTAACTACCCTTGCACCTATTGGATTATTCAGTATGGTTACAATGGAAGATGTGTCTTTCTACTTATCAAAGACACATATTCTCTAAATAAACAACTAAGTACTTCATTTTTGGGGGTGATTATTCTTCCTGAATCTTTGATTTCCCCTCTCTACCTGTACTGTTACATTCAGCATGAAAGCACATGCTAGTATCTCCCGTTTGACAATGACCATAAAATTCCCACAATACTTCAAGCAATTGGCTTGTTTTTTTGCTGGTCTTCAAACCCAAGTCTCTTAAAAGAGTACTATATATATGCTGTTTCCACTTCATCACCTTCCACTCATTCTTAAACGCACTCTGTTTTAGCTTCCTACCTCATCTCACTGAAATTGATTGCTGAATCATCATGAACTCCATGTTGCCAGATATGGTCACTTCATACTCGCCTTTTTCGACCTCTCAGCAACTTTCTTCTCAGTTGAGTCCACCCTCTTTGAAAGATTCTTTTTTCTCAGCTTTTTGTGACCTATTGTATCCCAGTTTGTTTCCTTATGCCCCTGGGTACTCCTATTCTATTTATAAATAAATAGTTCTCAAATTTTAATGTACATTAAAATCACTTGGGAAGCTTGTTAAGATGGCAGATTTTGAGGGCTTATTCTCAAGAGTTTCTGATATAATAGTTCTGGATGAAGCCTAGGAATTTTTATCTTTAAGCAACACTCCAAAGGATTATGATGTAGATGGCTTATGAACCATACTTTTGAGAAACTTTGCTCCTTAGGTCTCATTTCTGTTCCTCACCTCTCTATATACTTTCTCCTTTGGAGAGCTCATCCATTTCTACTTTTGTCAATGCCTCTCAATCCTGGCTGCATAGAGAGTCATCTACGGATCTTTTGAAAAATGCCAATGTCCATTCCAGACCAATTAAATCACAAGCTCTACAGATATATTAGACTGGGGCTTTGGTAGTTTTAAAGCCTTCCTGGGTTATTCTCATTTGCAGCCAGGATTGAGAACCGCTAATCTGTAGCCATATAACCCTTATCTTTAGCTCAGCACTTTCCTCAGTGGTTGAAATCTATGTAGTCAATTGCCTGCTTGACATTACATTGCTATATCTCAGACACGTCAAACCTAAAATGGCCAATAAAGAGCTGTTGATTCTGCACCCTATCCAGAAGATAGTGACTCATGACAGGAAACAGGGAGTCATCTTTTTTTTTTTTAACCTTATTTTCTATATTCAAGTCATTAGTAAGATTTGTTAGTTTTGTTTTCAGAATTTACCTCAACACTATCTCATTTTTCCATCTCCACTGTCACCATTCAAGTCCAAGCCACCATCCTCTGTTGTTTGGATTGTTGCAATAGCCTCTTAACTGACCTTGCTTCTACATTTGTTTCTCCAATCCATACTCCACGTGGCAAAGTCAAGTGACCTAAAGACATACATTATCATGTCATCTCTTCCTTAAAACATCTCACTTAGAATAAACCCTGACTTACCTCTTCATCTTCAGCTCCACTATATTTCTTTTTTTTAATTATTTTTATTTTTTTTTCTCTTTGTATTTTTTTTATTTATTATTGTACTTTAAGTTTTAGGGTACATGTGCACAATGTGCAGGTTTGTTACATATGTATCCATGTGCCATGTTGGTGTACTGCACCCATTAACTCGTCATTTAGCATTAGGTATATCTTCTAATGCTGTCCCTCCCCCTCCCCCCTCCCCCCACCCCACAACAGTCCCCAGAGTGTGATGTTCCCCTTCCTGTGTCCATGAGTTCTCATTGTTCAATTCCCACCTATGGGTGAGAACATGCGGTGTTTGGTTTTTTGTCCTTGTGATAGTTTACTGAGAATGATTTCCAGTTTCATCCGTGTCCCTACAAAGGACATGAACTCATCATTTTTTATGGCTGCATAGTATTCCATGGTGTATATGTGCCACATTTTCTTAATCCAGTCTATCGTTGTTGGACATTTGGGTTGGTTCCAAGTCTTTGCTGTTGTGAATAGTGCCGCAATAAACATACGTGTGCATGTGTCTCTATAGCAGCATGATTTATAGTCCTTTGGGTATGTACCCAGTAATGGGATGGCTGAGTCAAGTGGTATTTCTAGTTCTAGATCCCTGAGGAATCGCCACACTGACTTCCACAATGGTTGAACTAGTTTACAGTCCCACCAACAGTGTAAAAGTGTTCCTATTTCTCCACATCCTCTCCAGCACCTGTTGTTTCCTGACTTTTTAATGATGGCCATTCTAACTGGTGTGAGGTGGTATCTCACTGTGGTTTTGATTTGCATTTCTCTGATGGCCAGTGATGATGAGCATTTTTTCATGTGTTTTTTGGCTGCATAAATGTCTTCTTTTGAGAAGTGTCTGTTCATGTCCTTTGCCCACTTTTTGATGGGGTTGTTTGTTTTTTTCTTGTAAATTTGTTTGAGTTCATTGTAGATTCTGGATATTAGCCCTGTGTCAGATGAGTAGGTTGCAAAAATTTTCTCCCATTCTGTAGGTTGTCTGTTCACTCTGATGGTAGTTTCTTTTGCTGTGCAGAAGCTCTTTAGTTTAATTAGATCCCATTTGTCAATTTTGGCTTTTGTTGCCATTGCTTTTGGTGTTTTAGACATGAAGTCCTTGCCCATGCCTATGTCCTGAATGGTAATGCCTAGGTTTCCTTCTAGGGTTTTTATGGTTTTAGGTCTAACATGTAAGTCTTTAATCCATCTTGAATGAATTTTTGTATAAGGTGTAAGGAAGGCATCCAGTTTCAGCTTTCTACGTATGGCTAGCCAGTTTTCCCAGCACCATTTATTAAATAGGGAATCCTTTCCCCATTTCTTGTTTTTGTCAGGTTTGTCAAAGATCAGATAGTTGTAGATATGCGGTGTTATTTCTGAGGGCTCTGTTGTGTTCCATTGATCTATATCTCTGTTTTGGTACTGATCTATATCATGCTGTTTTGGTTACTGTAGCCTTGTAGTATAGTTTGAAGTCAGGTAGCGTGATGCCTCCAGCTTTGTTCTTTTGGCTTAGGATTGACTTGGAAATGCGGCCTCTTTTTTGGTTCCATATGAACTTTAAAGTAGTTTTTTCCAAGTCTGTGAAGAAAGTCATTGGTAGCTTGATGGGGATGGCATTGAATCTGTAAATTACCTTGGGCAGTATGGCCATTTTCACGATATTGATTCTTCCAACCTATGAGCATGGAATGTTCTTCCATTTGTTTGTATCCTCTTTCATTTCATTGAGCAGTGGTTTGTAGTTCTCCTTGATGAGGTCCTTCACGTCCCTTGTAAGTTGGATTCCTAGGTATTTTATTCTCTTTGAAGCAATTGTGAATGGTAGTTCACTCATGATTTGGCTCTCTGTTTGTCTGTTATTGGTGTATAAGAATGCTTGTGATTTTTGTACATTGATTTTGTATCCTGAGACTTTGCTGAAGTTGCTTATCAGCTTAAGGAGATTTTGGGCTGAGACAATGGGGTTTTCTAGATCTACAATCATGTCATCTGCAAACAGGGACAATTTGACTTCCTCTTTTCCTAATTGGATAACTTTTATTTCCTTCTCCTGCTTTATTGCCCTGGCCAGAACTTCCAACACTATGTTGAATAGGAGTGGTGAGAGAGGGCATCCCTGTCTTGTGCCAGTTTTCAAAGGGAATGCTTCCAGTTTTTGCCCATTCAGTATGATATTGGCTGTGGGTTTGTCATAGATGGCTCTTATTATTTTGAGATACGTCCCATCAATACCTAATTTATTGCGAGTTTTTAGCATGAAGGGTTGTTGAATTTTGTCAAAGGCCTTTTCTGCATCTATTGAGATAATCATGTGGTTTTTGTCTTTGGTTCTGTTTGTATGCTGGATTACATTTATTGATTTGCGTATGTTGAACCAGCCTTGCATCCCAGGGATGAAGCCCACTTGATCATGGTGGATAAGCTTTTTGATGTGCTGCTGGATTTGGTTTGCCAGTATTTTATTGAGGATTTTTGCATCAATGTTCATCAAGGATATTGGTCTGAAATTCTCTTTTTTGGTTGTGTCTCTGCCAGGCTTTGGTATCAGGATGATGCTGGCCTCATAAAATGAGTTAGGGAGGATTCCCTCTGTTTCTATTGATTGGAATAGTTTCAGAAGGAATGGTACCAGTTCCTCCTTGTACCTCTGGTAGAATTCGGCCATGAATCCTTCAGGTCCTGGACTCTTTTTGGTTGGTAAGCTATTGATTATTGCCACAATTTCAGAGCCTGTTATTGGTCTATTCAGAGATTCAACTTCTTCCTGGTTTAGTCTTGGGAGGGTGTATTTGTCGAGGAATTTATCCATTTCTTCTAGATTTTCTAGTTTATTTGCATAGAGGTGTTTGTAGTATTCTCTGATGGTAGTTTGTATTTCTGTGGGATCGGTGGTGATAACCCCTTTATCATTTTTTATTGCATCTGTTTGATTCTTCTCTCTTTTCTTCTTTATTAGTCTTGCTAGTGGTCTATCAATTTTGTTGATCTTTTCAAAAAACCAGCTCCTGGATTCATTAATTTTTTGAAGGGTTTTTTGTGTCTCTATTTCCTTCAGTTCTGCTCTGATTTTAGTTATTTCTTGCCTTCTGCTAGCTTTTGAATGTGTTTGCTCTTGCTTTCCTAGTTCTTTTAATTGTGATGTTAGGGTGTCAATTTTGTATCTTTCCTGCTTTCTCTTGTGGGCATTTAGTGCTATAAATTTCCCTCTACACACTGCTTTAAATGTGTCCCAGAGATTCTGGTATGTTGTGTCTTTCTTCTCATTGGTTTCAAAGAACATCTTTATTTCCGCCTTCATTTTGTTATGTACCTAGTAGTCATTCAGGAGCAGGTTGTTCAGTTTCCATGTAGTTGAGTGGTTTTGAGTGAGTTTCTTAATCCTGAGTTCTAGTTTGATTGCACTGTGGTCTGAGAGACAGTTTGTTATAATTTCTGTTCTTTTATATTTGCTGAGGAGAGCTTTACTTCCAACTATGTGCTCAATTTTGGAGTAGGTGTGGTGTGGTGCTAAAAAATGTATATTCTGTTGATTTGGGGTGGAGAGTTCTGTAGATGTCTATTAGGTCCACTTGGTGCAGAGCTGAGTTCAATTCCTGGGTATCCTTGTTAACTTTCTGTCTCATTGATCTGTCTAATGTTGACAGTGGGGGTGTTAAAGTCTCCCATTATTATTGTGTGGGAGTCTAAGTCTCTTTGTAGGTCACTCAGGACTTGCTTTATGAATCTGGTTGCTCCTGTATTGGGTGCATATATATTTAGGATAGTTAGCTCTTGTTGAATTGATCCCTTTACCATTATGTAATGGCCTTCTTTGTCTCTTTGGATCTTTGTTGGTTTAAAGTCTATTTTATCAGAGACTGGGATTGCAACCCCTGCCTTTTTTTGTTTTCCATTTGCTTGATGGATCTTCCTCCATCCCTTTATTTTGAGTCTATGTGTGTCTCTGCACGTGAGATGGGTTTCCTGAATACAGCACACTGATGGGTCTTGACTCCTTATCCAATTTGCCAGTCTGTGTCTTTTAATTGGAGCATTTAGCCCATTTACATTTAAAGTTAATATTGTTATGTGTGAATTTGATCCTGTCATTATGATGTTAGCTGGTCATTTTGCTCATTAGTTGATGCAGTTTCTTCCTAGCCTCGATGGTCTTTACAATTTGGCATGATTTTGCAGTGGCTGGTACCGGTTGTTCCTTTCCATGTTTAGTGCTTCCTTTAGGAGCTCTTTTAGGGCAGGCCTGGTGGTGACAAAATCTCTCAGCATTTGCTTGTCTGTAAAGGATTTTATTTCTCCTTCACTTATGAAGCTTAGTTTGGCTGGATATGAAATTCTGGGTTGAAAATTCTTTTTTTTAAGGATGTTGAATATTGGCCCCCACTCTCTTCTGGCTTGTAGAGTTTCTGCTGAGACATCCGCTGTTAGTCTGATGGGCTTCCCTTTGTGGGTAACCCAACCTTTCTCTCTGGCTGCTTTTAACATTTTTTCCTTCAACTTTGGTGAATCTGACAATTATGTGTCTTGGAGTTGCTCTTCTCGAGGAGTATCTTTGTGGCATTCTCTGTATTTCCTGAATCTGAATGTTGGCCTGCCTTGCTAGATTGGGGAAGTTCTCCTGGATAATATCCTGCAGAGTGTTTTCCAACTTGGTTCCATTCTCCCCGTCACTTTCAGGTACACCATTCAGACATAGATTTGGTCTTTTCACATAGTCCCATATTTCTTGGAGGCTTTGTTCATTTCTTTTTATTCTCGTTTCTCTAGACTTTCCTTCTTGCTTCATTTCGTTCATTTCATCTTCCATCGCTGATACCCTTTCTTCGAGTTGATCGTGTTGGCTCCTGAGGCTTCTGCAATCTTCACGTAGTTCTTGAAACTTGGCTTTCAGCTCCATCAGCTCCTTTAAGCCCTTCTCTGTATTGATTATTCTAGTTATACATTCGTCTGATTCTTTTTCAAAGTTTTTAACTTCTTTGCCTTTGACTTGAATTTCCTTGTGTAGCTCGGAGTAGTTTGATCGTCTGAAGCCTTCTTCTCTGAACTCGTCAAAGTCATTCTCCGTCCAGCTTTGTTCCGTTGCTGGTGAGGAACTGCATTCCTTTGGAGGAGGAGAGCCGCTCTGCTTTTTAGAGTTTCCAGTTTTTCTGCTCTGTTTTTTCCCCATCTTTGTGGTTTTATCTACTTTTGGTCTTTGATGGTGGTGATGTACAGATGGGTTTTTGGTGTGGATGTCCCTTCTGTTTGTTAGTTTTCCTTCTACCAGACAGGACCCTCAGCTGCAGGTCTGTTGCAGTTTGCTAGAGGTCCACTCCAGACCCTGTTTGGCTGGGTGTCAGCAGCGGTGGCTGCAGAACAGCGGATTTTCGTGAACCATGAATGCTGCTGCCTGATCGTTCCTCTGGAAGTTTTGTCTCAGAGGAGTTCCCGGCCGTGTGTGGTGTCAGTCTGCCCCTACTGGGGGGTGCCTCCCAGTTAGGCTGCTTGGGGGTCAGGGACCCACTTGAGGAGGCAGTCTGCCCAATCTCAGATCTCCAGCTTCGTGCTGGGAGAACCACTACTCTCTTCAAAGCTGTCAGACAGGGACATTTAAGTCTGCAGAGGTTACTGCTGCCTTTTTGTTTGTCTGTGCCCTGCCCGCAGAGGTGGCAGCTCCACTATATTTCTTCTCCCAACCCATCATGCTCCAGCCATGTGGGCCTCATTACTGTGCACTGACCTCACGAAATGTATCAGGACCTTTGTATGCTGCCTGAAATGCAGTTTCACAGAGGCTGACTTCTTAACATTTATCTTAAAAGTCTTCTTTTCAAGAGTTCTCTCCTGTTATTCTGTGACACAGCAGCCTGTTTATTTCTTTTGTAGTACTTCTCAATGTGACAATTTATGTGTTCTTAACACTTCTACACTAGACTGTAATATTCACTAGGCTGGGATCTTAATGTGCTTTGTTCGTTACTGTATCTTTAACAGCTAACAAAGCACCTGGTACCTAGTAGGAGCTCAATACAAATTTGAGGTATGACTAAACAGATTTAATTAATATCCCCAGATAACTAAATGAAATGACTCTCTGAACCTCCTTTTCCTGCTCACTGACCTTGGCAAATTCCAATTTACCATTTAGGGACAAGGTTTTTTAGGGAACCCTTTGCCATCACCACCCTCTGCCCTGCCACATACAAGTGTGAGGTCTCTTTTAGACATTCTCATACACTTTTAAGAATTATTTTCCTAGTCAGTGTTTGTTTAATCAATGAATGGTATATCAAAAAATCAGAAACTATAACAAGTTTCTTAGAAATGTTAGAGATGGGATCATTCCTACCTAGTTCACTTTATAAGACAGTGAAGAAATATTAAACCCTGGAAACTATGGCATGATTCATAGGTGGCTCCAATCTATAAATTCACAGGTCAGATGTCTTTCATTATATTCTGTAAAATTCTTATGTCATTATAAACTTCTCAATTGCATTAAAATAGAGAGTTACATAATAGTCAAAAGAAGACCATTTGTGTTTTTAAAACAGGATTTTTAGAAGGAAAGAAGAGAGGTGAAAAAGGGGGGAAATGGATACAATTTTAAGGAGATATTTAGGAAATTGTTGAATTCTAATCTTGGAGAGAGCATTTTGGAAATGGGGTTAACATTACTTTGATTCCTTGCTGCCTAAATTATACCTGAATATTTAGAGTAAAAGGTTTTCCAGAGATTGGAGTTTCCAGTGATTTCAATAATTTTGATGACAAAAAAGATTCTTTTCAGGACTTTTAAACTTTTACACAAAGTTTAAAAGGTTCCAGCTTTAAACTTCAAGCAGTTAATAAAATGAACAGTAACTGGTGGGATGATTATTTTTCTGGTAGGGAGAATTCTGCAATATGTAAAACATGGGGCTACAAAGCCAGGAGAAATATCTCTCAGCCTCCAGTGGGCTTCCCTGTCTGTCACTGAATGAGATAAAGGGAAATGTGATCACAGTAGGGATAAGTAGAGAAGGGCCAGTTACTAATATTTCTTGTCATTTGATTAAAAATATGAGTTCCTTTCTTATTCCACAGGTTTTCAGTTAACAAGATTAAATGGTAATTAGATATGATCAAGCACGCATCTCCACTTTTTTTTTTTAACTTGGAAGCTTGGTGAGCCATCAAAGAAGTTGTGTTTTGCTCACACCTTCTTCATTAAAATGGTATTGGTACATTCTACAAGCAGTTGACAAAATATATTATATTAAAAAATATTAACCAGTGGTGGTAGGGCTTGCAGGTACTGAAATGAAAGTTGTAAGATTGCAAAGGGGCTGATTTACTTACTGCAAAATGATGCCAGAGCAAAAAAGTTCTTTGACCTTGTATGTAGTTTAAAATGCCGTATATTTAACATTTTTAAAAATGTTGCAATTAGGGAAACATTATTATTGTGTTTTTGTAAAGACAGTTTATTTAAAAAGGAAGGAATCGTAGTCAAAATGGAGTTCTCAGTCCTGCTTTTGGCAACAGGGACAGACGTGGGGGCAGAGACTTTATAAAGTCATTTATTTTCTTCCTATGGAGAGTACGTTTTCTCAATAGTACCTGCTAAATGATCCTTTTTTTTAAATTTGTGTTGCTACCTTTATCATTTATTAAATTCCACACATATGTGTGCTTATCTCTGAGACTTCTATTTTGTTCTATAGGTCTATTAGATTAGTTACACCAATATCACAGGTTTTTTAAAATGTAAAAAGTTGTTATGGCCTTTTCCTTATCCTTATTAAGGTTGGCATAACAATTTGTGGACCTTCATTCTATTGCATACATTTTAGTACATATATTGACTTAAAAATTTCAACTGGAATTTCGGCTGAGATTACATTAAGTTTAAATATTAATTTGGGTATAATTGATATATTTATAATGTCAACCCATTCAAGAACATTGAATGTATTTCTATTCAGATCATCTGTGTCCTCTATTAGAGTTTTGTCATTTTCTCCATAGAGGTCTTGGGCCTCCCTTATTAACTTAATCTCTAGATATTATTCTGAGGCAATTGTAAATGGTATCTTATTAAAAGTATATTTTTAATTGGTTATTTCTGGCATGGGAAAATGTTGATTTTGTATTTAATAATTTTGCTTAACTATTCTTAATTTTAATGATTTGCTGATTCTACTGATTCTTCTATGTGAATGACTATATAATTTTCAAATAATAATGATTTTAAGGTCTTCTAATACACAAACCTCTTATTTGTTTGTAACATTGGCCGGGACCTGCAGTACTATGTTAAACTATGGTGTTGGCTAACTTCTGTGTTCTCTTCTTGGTCTTAACAGGAATGTAATTAATGTTATTCCATTAAGTATAATATTTTCTCTAGGTTTTTGAATATTTATCAAGTATCCTAGTTTTCTAGATTTTCTACATAATCAAAAGGAGATGTTGAACCTATCAAATGCTTTTCTGCATCAATTGTAATTTAATCCAATAATCTGTTATGTGATGCTTTACATGAATAGATTTTCTGATGTATGATGAGATAAATCCCACTTGCTCATAATTTTATAGTACTTTATGTTTCAGTTGGCTACTCTGATATTAGCCCTATGGTCATATGCATCTACTCTCATTGTAGTGTAATCATTGTCTCAAAGCAATGCAGTGTAGAGGCAAAACCAAAACATAAACTTCTTTTTCCTAACCATTCTTCTCTCTGCTGCCTCCAACTAATGTTTGCACCAGGTGCAGCCCCCTGTTCCACTTCACATACATACATTCATGTCTTCACAATGGGGTTTCAAGGATATTTTATTAGTTCTTGAGGCTTACGTTTCCCTTTATAGTTTCTCTAGAGTTAAGTTTGGGGAGGGAGGCAGTATAGGTTAGTACATGGGAAAATAAAAACAAATATTGCCTGTACTAAGTGGTAACAATGGCTAATTTGAGGAATTAAAGAAAATATAAGATGAAAATAAAATACCAGACCATATTTACATACTATATTAGTATGTTCTTATACTGCTAATAAAGACATACCCAAGACTGGGTAATTTATAAAAGAAAAAGGTTTAATTGACTCACAGTTCCACGTGGGTAGGGAGGCCTCACCATCATGGCTGGAGGTGAATGAGGAGCAAAGTCAAGTCTTACATGGCAGCAGGCAAGAGAGAGCATGTGCAGGGGAACTCCCCTTTATAAAACCATCAGATCTTGTGAGAGTTACTCACTATCATGAGAACAGCATGGGAAAGAACCACCCCCATGATTCAATTATCTCCCACTGGGTCCCTCTCATAATACTTGGGAATTATGGGAGCTTGAATTCAAGATGAGATTTGGGTGGGGACACAGACAAACCATATCATTCCACTCCTAGCCCCTTCCAAATCTCATGTCCTCACATTTCAAAACCAGTCATGTCTTCCCAACAGTTCCCCAAAGTCTTAACTCATTTCAGTGTTAACTCAGAAGTCAACAGTCCAAAGTCTCATCTGAGACAAGGCAAGTCCCTTCCACCTAGGAGCCTGTAAAATCAAAAGCAAATTAGCTACTTCCTAGATAGAATGCAGGTACAGGCATTGGGTAAATACACCCCTTACAAGTGGGATAAATTGTCCAAACCAAAAGGGCTACAGGCCCCATGCAAGTTTGAAATCCAGGGGGCAGTCAAATCTTAAAGCTCCAAAATGATCTCCTTTGACTCCATGTCTCACATCCAGGTCACACTGATGCAAGAGGTGAGTTCTCATGGTCTTGCACAGCTCTTCCCCTGTGGCTTTACAGGGTTAAAACCCCTCTCCTGGCTGCTTTCACCAGCTGGCATTGAGTGTCTGCAGGTTTTCCAGGTGCATGGTGCAAGCTGTCAGTAGATCAACCTTTCTTGGGTCTGGAGAATGGTAGTCCTTCTCTCACAGTTCCACTAGGCAGTGCCTCAGTGGAGACTCTGTGGGGCTTCCAACCCCACATTTCCCTTCCACACTGCCCTAACAGGTTCTTCATGAGGGCTCTGCCTCTGCAGCACACATCTGCCTGGACATCCAGGCATTTCCATACATTTTCTGAGATCTAGGCAGAGGTTTCCAAACCTCAATTCTTGACTTATGTGCACCCACCGGCCCAACACCATGTGTAAGCTGCCAAGGCTTGGGGCTTGCACCCTCTGAAGCAACAGCCTAAGCTCTATGTTGGCCCCTTTTAGCCATGACTGGGACACAGGGCATCAAGTCCCAAGACTGCACAAAACAGCAAGACCCTGGGTCCAGCCCACAAAACCATTTTTTTGCCTCCTAGGCCTCTGGGCTTGTGATGGGAGGAGCTGCCGTGAAGACCTCCAACATGGCAGCCAGCTTGAATTTCTCCTCAGAAAGTGGGGTTTTCTATCGCATCATCAGGCTCCAAATTTTCTGAACTTTTATGCTCTGCTTCCCTTCTAAACATAAGTTGCAATTCCAAACCATATTTTTGTGAATACATAAAACTGAATGCTTTTGACAGCACCCAAATCACATCTTGAGTGCTTAGAAATTTCTTCCACCAGTTACCCTAAATCATTTCTCTCAAGTTCAAAGTGACAGATCTCTAGGCCAGGGGTAAAATGCCACCAGTCTTTTTGCTAAAGCATAGCAAGAGTCACCTTTGCTCCATTTTCTAACAAGTTCCTCATCTCCATCTGAGACCACCTCAGCCTGGGCTTTGTTGTCCATATTACTATCAGCATTTTGATCAAAGCCATTCAACAAGTCTCTAGGAAGTTCCAAACTTTCTCACATCTTCCTGTCTTCTGAGCCCCCCCCAAACTGTTCCAACCTCTGCCTGTTACCCAGTTCCAAAATTGCTTCCACATTTTTGGTTATCTTTACAGCAGCACCCCACTACCTGGTACCAATTTACTGTATTAGTCTGTTTTCACACTGCTAATAAAGACATACCCAAGACTGGGTAATTTATAAAGGAAAGAGGTTTAATTGACTCATAGTTCCACATGGCTGGGGAGGCCTCACAATCATGGCTGAAGGTGAATGAGGAGCAAAGTCAAGTCTTAACATGGCAGCAGACAAGAGAGAGCATGTGCAGGGGAACTCCCCTTTATAAAACTATCAGATCTTGTGAGAGTTATTCACTATTGTGAGAACAGCATGGGAAAGACCTGTCCCCATGATTCAATTACCTCTCATTGGGTCCCTCTCATGACATGTGGGAATTATGGGAGCTAGAATTCAAGATGAGATTTGGATGGGGACACAGCCAAACCATATCACATACCTTGTGCGGGAGGTATCATCTGAGTTAATGTTCTGTGGCCCTTGTCTTCTCAAAAGAAGGTGAAATGTTTAACTTTAGACATTAAGTATGCATGAGAAAGTACCAAGGGTAACCATTAAATGGTTAAAGACAGCGTATTCTAAAATAAGGGTAAAATGACCTAGGAGGAAAACATGAAGGATGATGAGAGAAACACGTCTGCATTGGTCGGGTAAGGACCTCTGAAAATTCATTCCTTCATAAAGGCAATGACAATGAGGCAGGAGAATAGAGTCAAGAGACAGAGAACCTTCACATCAGCCTCTGACTGGTCACAGACCAAATCTTCAGCCTCTGATTGGTCAGAAGCCAAACCTTCACTTCAGCCTCTGATTGTTCACTGGCCAAACCTTCAGCCTACGATGGGTTATGGGCCAAAACTTCATTTACATATGGTGTAACCAATGGGAAACCTCTAAAGGGTACTTAAAGCTGAGAAAATATTGCAACTGGGGATCTTGAGCCACTTGATTGAGCCTGCTCCCACCCTGTGGAGTGTACTTTCTCATCAATAAACCTGTGCTTTCATTGCTTCATTCTTTCATTGCTTTGTGCATTTTGTTCAATTCTTTGATCAACATGCCAAGAATCTGGACAACTTGTAGTCAAGACCCTCCATCAGTAACAAGAACACTAGCAAAAATTGCCAAAATTAACTTTCTCATGATTCTGGAAATCAACCAAAGGTCTCCAACAATCCAAGGAACATTTATTTAAGAAAAATGGCTGAGGCCAGGCACGGTGGCTCACGCTTGTAATCCCAGCACTTTGGGAGGCCGAGGCGGGCAGATCACGAGGTCAGGAGATCGAGACCACGGTGAAACCCCATCTCTACTAAAAATACAAAAAAATTAGCCGGGCGCAGTGGCGGGCACCTGTAGTCCCAGCTACTCGGGAGGCTGAGGCAGGAGAATGGCGTGAACCCGCGAGGCGGAGCTTGCAGTGAGCCGAGATTGCGCCACTGCACTCCAGCCTGGGCCACAGAGCAAGACTCCGTCAAAAAAAAAAAAAAAAAAAATTAGAAGCAACTGTTTGACATCATTGACATCACAGTTTCTTGAGGCATCAGCAACAGTTGGGTTAAACAAACAGTAGGCCCCAAAACATACAAATTTGGAGAATGAGATGTCCAAAGGGGTCTTTGAAAAGTTCAGACGTATTTCTGGAGATCCAGATGGCCATACACAAGTGCAAGACTGGGTGCATACACAAGAAAGACCTAAGAAGACCCTAGTTTCTTACCTCTGGCTAACTTTGAAGCTCTGCATAGGCAAGCAATGAAGGTTAAGGTGGAGTTCCAAACTGTCAGAACACTGAAGGCATTCTCCAACAAATAAAAGGGCCCTGAGGGCAGACTTTTTGATTGAAGGCATTTAAGATAATCTCTGTTTAATCATTTGCTAACCACTAAACTATCTGAACAGAGACATCAGTGGCTGCTCACAATGAAGAATACAGACTCTAAAGAATTAGTTCAGAGAAATCAGTAAGCAAACAGTGATAACAACAAACCCTGGGTGGGTAGTGGGGGGGAGTCTGATTTCCAGAGTTGCCACGTTATATAACATATCTAGTTCTCAACAAGAAATTTAAAGACACACAAAGAAATGGAAAATATGGTGCATACACAGGAAAAGTAGTCATTAGACCTGAGGAAGCCCACATGTTTGATATACTATGCAAAATTTATAAACAATTATAAATGTTCACAAAACTAAAGGAAACCATGCTTTAAGAATTAAAGGAATTATGAAAATGATGTTTACAAGATAGAGAAGATCAATAAAGAGACAAAATCTATATGCAGAATCAAATAAAAATTTTGCATTTGAAATGTAGTTCATTAGGGCGCAGGGGCATAGCAGAAGGTAGAGCTCAAAAGCAGATTTGAGCTCACAGAAGAATCAGAAATCTTAAAAGTAGGACACTTGAGAGGATCTACTCAGAGGAACAGAAAGAAATGAAGAAAAAGCAGAAACCTGTGGGACACCATCAAGTGTACCAACTTACACATAATGGGACTGCCAATGAAAAAAAAAAAAAAAGCAGGCCAGTAAGCACATTTTGAAGAAATAATGGCTGAAAACTTTCCAAATTTTATGAAAACCTACATACTAAGAAGTTCAATAAACGAAGTAAAATAAATTCAATACATCTACACCAAGACAAATGGTATTCAAACTTATCAAAAGACAAGAGAAATTTGAAAGATGCAAGAGAAAAGTGACTGATCAGGTGCAAGAGATCCTCAAGAAGAATACTAATTTCTCATCAGTAAAAAATAGAGGCCTTAAGGCAGTGGGATGGCATTCAATGTCCTGAAAGGAAAAGATTCAAATAAGAATTCTGTAACAAGATTATTAAAAAATGAAGGAGGAAAAAATGACAGAATTCATCCTGGCAGACCCACCATATAAGAAACACTAACAGGTAATCCATCTTTTAACCTGAAATGAAGGAATGATGGGCAGTAACTCGAATCTACACGAAGAGATAAAGAACATCATTATAGGTAAATATAATACTCAAAGTAAATGCATTTTGTTTGTAACTCTTCTTCTCCTATCTGACTTGAAAGACATCAGCATAAAGCAATATTGAGAAAACTGTTGACGGGTTTATAATGTATAAAGATGTAATGTGTATTGTGGGTGGAAAGCAACCCAGGTGCCGAAGCAAGAGACTGAAGGCACAACCTGTTCCAATATAATAAAGAAAATAGTTAGAATAAGAAAAGTTATAATAGAAATAGGATATAGAGATGATCATACATGAATATTATTAATCATTAGCTGTAGTATCAATCTCTGTTTTACTATTATAATAATCTCTGTTTTATTATTATAACCGAGGAAAAACCAGGCCATACGGACTCAGGAGCTGAAGGGACATTGTGAGAAGCGACCAGAAGACAGTGGGCAAATGACATGAATAGACTAGGACTTCTGACCCAGGAATTTTAGGTGTCACCCAAGAGAAATAAAAATATATGTCCACACAATTTTGTTCATGGATGTTTATACCAGCATTATTTATAATAGCCCAAAGTGAAAACAACCTAGATGTCCATTAACTGATGAATAAATGAGCAAAACATGGTATATCCACACAATGTAATATTATTAGGTGATGAAAAGGAATGATGAATTGACACATTCTACATCATGGATCAACCTTGAAAACATGCTAAGAAGCCAGTCACAAAAGACCAACATTATATGATTTCATTTATATGAAATGTCCAGAATAGGTAAATCTATAGAGACAGAACATAGATTAATGTTTGCTTAGGACTGACAGGGTTGGGGCAGGGCATGGGCTGTGCCTGCGAATGCATATGGGGTTTCTTTTTGTGATGATAAAAACATTCTAAAATTGAGAGTGTTGAAGGTTACACAACTCTGTATACTAAAAACCACTGAGTTTTATACTTTAAAAGAGTAAATTCTATGATATGTGACTTATATCTCAATAAAACTATTTTTAAAAGATTACAAAATATGGAGAAAAGCAAGATAAAATAACTATGAAAATTTTAGGCAATAAATGTAAACAGAGCTAAATTTCCAGTTGAAGACAAAGATTGACAGACTGAATTTAAAAATATAAGAGATTAAAACATCCAAGTATATGCTATTTAAAAGATACACTGAAGGGTTGAATGTAAAATCTCAGTAAAGTTAGCAGATATAGTTCAACAGTAGAGAACTTATGTATTATACTATTATGGGACAAAATAATAAATATGACACATTCCTAGAAAAAGTTACCATATAATAAAAATTTCAACTCATCACATAGTTATTAAAAAGGCCAAATTTGTATGCATCTAATATCTTTGCCTTAAAATACATAAAGCAAAATTTATGGAAACAAAAGGAAAAATTAACAAATCTATCACAAATATTTTAGCATACCTTTCTCAGTGTTTGAGTCATCAAGCAGACCAAAAAATCAGTAAGGATAAAGAAGATTTTAATAGCACAATTAACGTATATTTAAATATACTTTTAGAGAGAACACTTTATCAAGCAAGTGGTAGGCCACATAACATGGGAGTTAAGGATACTGCCAAGAGAGGGTTGAAGTGATAGACCATGCAACCTAAGTTTGATAGGGAGGTAAAGCAAAGACAAAGGATGGTTCATATGGATGAAGTAAATGGGTCTGTGAGCTATGGTTGAAGAACTGACGTCTTGAGATTGATAGAGTGAGATTCCTAAAAATGTTGTCAAATTATATAGAGGCCAAATTTATTTCAGAGATAATTAGTCATGAGTGATTACAAGGTCCAGAGTGTCGCCATGGAAGTGGATTGCCGAAATGGGGTAGAAGTCACGGAAGATAAAGAGATTAAGGTACTGAAAGTTCAGAATGCTGAGTGAGTCATTAACTTAGATTTGAAATACCCTAGGACTTCGGCACTGGGAATGGAAAAGAAGACAAATGAAATGTTTAATCTTCATTGAATGGAGGAACATTAGCAGTAATTGGTAGAATCTGCAACCAAAGAAGATGGGGTTAGAGCTGACTGCATGAACTGAGGTTTTCACAAAGTAGATATGTGTTGTGGAAGCAGTAGTGTAAAATCAAAAGGATACTGATCCCATCACTTGACCCAGAGCTGAATTGAATGTGGAAGAAATAGCAGCCTCCACTTGACGGTATGGCAAGAGATGTGTTATCCAGAGATAACTCTATTTAAATTAAGGTCAGAGAAGAAAGTTAACCATCAGTGAAGGAGCACACTTTGTTAAAATGTAATGGATGTTTTAAAAGGCACGATGGAGAGTTAAGAGATTAAGCCATCAGTGGTAAATTTAGTCAGGGGAAAAGAAATAGTAGTTAAAGGAAGAATAGGCAGCTGAATGAATTTGTATCTTGGAAGGTAATCAAGGATAACAGGATATGTGTATTTAGCTGCTTGACAGTTACATGAGAATCCTGGCCTTTCCCTAGTGAATGGCAGCGAACAATTGTAGGTGGGTTACACTTCTGAGAGGATTTGAGACATGCTGCATTCACGGGAAGGGGTTATTATCTGGCTTGAATTCAAAGGCTCTGGCTGATAGCGCTAAAGATTTAAAGAGTAGATGTGAGGTTCCCATCACCTCATTTTCATTTCATTGAGTCTTTTGAAGAGCCCAGGCCAGATATTCTGCAGAATATCTCACATTCTGGATTTATTTCAATGCTTACTTGTGATTAGCCCCAGGTGAGACTTGTCTGGCAAGATCACAAGGGTAGTGTGTATACTTCCCAAAGTATCACATATAATTTTAAGTAGGCATGTAATTTTAAGCTGTTCCACTGCTAGTGATGTCAACCTTGACCATTTGTTTAATGTGATGACCACCAGATCTGTCCATTGTGAAGCACTGTTTCTTCTTTGGACCAATCAGCTATAGAATGAGGGTTAACAGGGACACTTGATATAGACCATGGTGATACATACTTGGCAGGAATGCGAGAAAACAGGCAATAAGGCACGACAAGTTTATACATATAACCCACACATGATATAAATTTGTAAGAGCGATAAGAAAAGTTCTCATAACATACATGAGGGAACAATTATTTCTATGTGCCTAGGGGGTGTGTGTGTGTGTGGGGATTGTGGAAATGAAGGGAAAGCTGAAGAACAAAGGTGATATTTGAGAGTTGGATCTTTAAGCATGAGTTAATAGTGGCTGAAGGTGGTGAGGGCACCCAGATAGACAGAAAAAGCATTAGGAAAAAAACAGGTCTGAAACTACATAGTTCAGCTAGGAGAAATAAATCCTGGGTACTAGTGGGTACTAGTGTATAAGATGCATGGAAATGAATGACTGCAGATGAGATTGGAAAGGTAGACTAGGTTAGGCTATGAAAAACCTTGAACCCCATGCTAAGGAATTTAGCTATAATTCTATAAGTAATGGACATGAATGAGGGACTGTAAGCAAAGGAATACTCAGATTGGACTTTTAGAGAGATGTGTGGATGGCAGTGTGGCAGACAGATTAAGGGGGGAAATTGGCAAAGAGGAAATCTGACGGACTAAGAGGTTTTTGTGAGAAATGATGAGAGCAAAGTCTAGGTCAGTGGCAGTGGGGTAAGAGAGGAAGGGACTGATATGATTTTTTTTGAGGTGAAATAAAGAGAACTTGATAAGTGGCTACATGTGGGCATTGGAGATGTCAAGACTATTCTAGGCTTTAGGACTTGAACCATATTGATGGTGATGCCATTAGCAATGTAAGTTAGTAGGAGAAGCAGATTTGGAATAGAGAAGATAAGATCTACATATATTGAATTTGAGTTGCCTAAAGGGTATCATTTCCTACTGTTGTTTCATTTGATTTTTTTAAATGAAGCTCCTCCCTCTCATTTTCTTTTATATTTCTACTTGGATCACAGAGAGGAAACTGGAGTAATATGAACAACACTCACGTTTCTGGTGGACATGACAGAGAGCAAAGTAGTTTAACCTAGAGATAACCAGGAATCAATCAATCATTCCTTGGGCTGCACATTGGCAGTCTTACTTTGGAGTATTTGAGCAAACTTGGATTAAAACTCTGGGGAAGATCTGTTCTCAAAGGATTTCTGTACCTACTTTTAAAAAATACTATAAAGCAATGCAATTTTATTTAAATGTGCTTTCCTAAATTCATATACAAAAGATGGTAATCAAAAACATCTAAAAAGGTTTGGAGATGACCCTTTACCAAAACAAGGGTCAAGCCTTGGGTCTTGCCAAGAGATGGTCTTGTTTTCATGGTTTAGTAATTTCTTCATCTTGAGTCATGGCTTGTTCCCTTACAGCAGGAAGAGGACCTGAGGCCAAGTTCATACTCTGCTGCACTGGTGGACTGGTGGGGGCTGTAATGTTCATCTGAGAGGGCATGGCCTTCCTGGGGTCCTGCCATGTTGTCTGATCGATGTGATTTAAGAAGTTTCGCTTGCCAGAAGATGTCTTCCCCATCTCCCAGCTTGCTGGCAGAGGTACATCATCAGGTATCTCCAAAGAGGACTGTTGAAGATGTTGAGTTGTGGGTGTAGCAGCTGGGCCAGACTACTCTAGTGGCAGTCCCAGGAGAAACAGCTCCCAACTGCAGAGAAGCTGCAGAGAGCTGCAACATGCTGTGAAGTCAGGGCTCCTGCAGTGCCTTTGTCAGTACTGGCCTGTCCAGAGTGGGATTTGGGCTCTTGCGGCTTGAAGGAGTCAGGCAGCTTCCAGAGCCTCATGGGCATGGTCTGGGGTTTGTTGGCCGTCTTCGGGTTCATGATGGCGCCCAAGAGCGCCTCTGAGTCGGTCTCCAAGTCCTCCTGGACGTGCACGATCTGGTGCCCGGTGAAGAATGCCTATGGCGCCGCCTGGGTCACCGGGGAGGTTGGGGTGCTGGTTGCCTGGGCCTGGACGGCAGACCCTGCCCCTGGGAGGGTTGCGCAGGCAGCTGCCCTTGGCCCTCGAGGGACGGTTGAGATGGTGGCTGCTGCTCAGGATCCATACTTTCTGCCTTCCGCGACGTGGAACCCTGACCAGGCGAGCGAGGGCTCCACCAGGACTCCCCGGCTCGACGGGCCGAGATGACAAAGGTGGCAAGTGCTTCGGGCCAGGTGGCGCTGGGTGGCTGGAGCGGCCCTCTTCTCTCTCTCGGGGCCCCTGGGTGGGTAGGGGGGTGCTCCATGGCCCCTCATCCCCCATCCTGCGCCTCCGCCCCACGCTGCTCCCTGGCTCTACTGGTCTGTGTACCTACTTTTGATAAGCTTTATGAAGTCACTAGAGCTATTTAATTTCTCAAACAAGAATAACCACCCCAGAGGTTAACTCTTAAGGAATTGCAAAAGTTAATTAGATAAAACGGTTCTTTTTCCTTAGAAGCTGAGGGTTTGTCCCACAAAGATAAATCAAGTATTTTTTTTTTCTTGAATTTCTTTGTTTTTCTGTCAAGCCATTTTTATTTATTATGTCCAATTCCACTGAACTCTTTAATTTCAATAGATTCTAAAAAGAAATCCCCTAGGGGAGAAAAAATAGTGAACAAAGAGAGAAAATAAGCATTTAAGTCAATGCTTACTTGTGATTAAGCATTGACATGGATAACCATGACATGGAGGAGCATGCACAACTGGCTATGCACTAATAAACAACATCCAAGAAGACACTGGATTCTTAAGAACATTTCCTTAATTACGGTCATGATCTGTGCCTTCCAAGTATAACAGTATGTGCAGTATTTTAACATTGGTAATAAGATCTCTATTTTCATTAGAGTTTTTCAAGTCATGACATGTAAACAAAGATGTCTGTCATATATTCCTAAGAAAGTGAAACCTTTCAGCTACAAAGTGTTTATCATTTTGAAAATATTTTAACATAAATGATAGACTTATGAAACTTTAAATGAAACCTCAAGAATTCTAGCATACTCAAAAGTTTCAAGGTATAGGTGTTTCTGTTTTCGTTTCCACTAACCCAAAGCAAGTTCTTTCTTTTGGCAACTCCACCACCAATTTCCTCTTTGTTTAATTTACTTTATTTTGTGGAATAAGCAAAGCTTGTAACTCAATCTTCCCGGATCTTTTTTTTTTTTTTTTTTTTTTTTTTTAATGTTCTCTCCTTGGACTATCTCCCAGTTTCCTCTGTTCTAAAACCGGCGTAATGTAATTTTGATTCTGAATGTTATTTGGGGTGAGAAAACAAACTGAGAATGAAACTCTGATGGGAAAAATAGAAAATGCCATAATACCTATTTGCCTGTACTTCATATTTCTCTTTCTCAAGAGACATTTACTCGACTTATAACTTGGCTTTCTACTGTTGCATTCTTCCTCTATTTGTGCGCAGAAACTTCACACTGATTCCGCATCTTTCAATCTTCTAGATCAACCCTGGATCTGATTTAGTAGTTAAAAAAATAGAGATTTGGAAAAGAAATATAAAATAGCATGAGGAAACTGCAGAAAAAGAAAAAGAGGGAACCAGAAGATCTGAACATGGACCCAATCGAATTTATGAAGCAGATAAACTCTTATCTTGGTGCCTTCTATTCCTATTCAGCCTCCTTTCCCATCCCCACCCTCCTACATTTTCACTTTCCCCCTGTTCATGCCTAGCCTGATTTCCTTCTTATAGGGCCTTGCCGTTTGCTGTCTCATCAGCTCTTTCCTCTAGTAGACATATTAGTGGGCACATCTAAAAGTATTATCCCTCCCCCAGGATTTTGCATTTTACTAAATGTCTATTGCAGACTAGAATGCTTTTGAGGCCCAAAGAATGAATTACTGATGATTTAATGGAATTTGATTCACCATTTCTATAACGGTGTTCTTTGTGTCCCTACTTCCATACCTCTCACTTTCATATCTTCTTCCCCCCAAAAAACTCATTCTGCTAGCTATCTCAGTATGACCAGGCTTTGTACTTGGTCAATTCCCAGAAGATGTTAGTATTCTCACCAGGAAAGTATGTGGTGGATAAGTGTGTGGGGGGTTGCGGGAGGGAGGACAATACCTAAATGTACACACATACACACACACACACACACACACACTCAAGAAGGGACAGATTTGCAAACTTTACTGAGAGCTATAATTCCATTCTCAGAGTGATAAAGACTCTTCCAATCCATCCAAACAACAAACAATAACATAAGAACCTCTCCCGCAAGAGACATTTGCTCGACCATTGCATTCAGGGAAAGAGAATTTTTATCTGTTTTAAGAAACTCATCTTGTATGTATAATCACCTGATTGCTAGCTTATTCTTGAATTCTTTTACAGTGAAATATGATTATCATATCTGTGATGCAGGCTTAAAAACAAGCTTTTAAAAAGTTATGCAGAATCTATTTGGCAAGTTTCTCTCTCTCTCTCTCTCTCTCGTGTGCACGTGCGCACACGTGTGTGTGTGTGTATTCTATTCGATTGGCTTTTCTCCATTTCTGCAGGGGAGCAGTATGTACTATAGGGGCAGATACTTCTGCCTTGTTGCTCTAGGGAACTCTAGGAGACAGCCAAGATGGCCTTCAGAAATATGAGAGGAGAGAAGGACTACATAGAGGCTTAACTCTATTTGCCCATGCCACCTTGGTCTTAAAGATGGACTGGGGAAAGAGAAGGAGAAAGAAGGAGAGAAAATACTAACCTTGCCAGGCCATAAGGAAATCATATGCTTTAGTATGAAGTTCTTCTATGATCCATTTGAAAAAGAACAGTTTGAATAAATAAAACACAGATAGAGGTATAATAAATTGGATTTATTATTATTGTCTACCAATATCTATTCTCCCCTTTTTCCTGGGCACACAGCTTAGACTACATTTCCCAGCCTCTCTTGCAGTTAGGTTAGACCATCTGACTAAATTCGCTCCAGTGGAATGGGAGCAGAAGTTACATGTGTTAATTCCAAGACTTGCCCATAGAACCTCCACACATGCACTTCAGAACTTTATTTGACTCTCCACAGAAAGGAATGGTGAAAACCAAACCAAGATTGGAAACCACATGTTGAAAGTAGAAAGGCCACCTAGTGACCTCCATATTCACCCTGGTTGCTGTACAAACAAGAATTGACCCTCTGTTGCATTTGAACCATTAGATATTTTGGTTAATTTATTATAGCAGTTTAGTCTACCCTACTGTGTTCCTTGAGAGCATGATATCCACTACCACATGCAGCACAATGCTCAGCATAGAATGGGTGCTCAATAAATAATTGTTGAATTAATGAGCTACTACACTAGCCCCTCATGAAAGATCTCCTAAAATGTGTAATTACTATGGAATGCTAAGCTGCAAAATTCCTTCATTCACACATAATTTTATCCATTTTAAATGGTGATTGATATTTAAGTATTGAACACTTATTTATTACAATCTTTCACAAGAAATCCTGATAAGGTAGATGATATTATCTCCATTTAACATATGAGGAAACTGAAACTCAGAGAGTTAAGGCACTTTTTCCAGGCCACACAGCTCCTACATAGCTAAGCCAGGATTCAAATTCAAACCTGTCTGACTACAAAACTCTTTCCAATACACCATGCTTCCTTAAAGATATGTTTGGTTTAACGCATTACATTTTTTGTTTAGATCTGTAATCTTGAGGATATGATTCAGAGCAAAGTGTAATCACTTGAAACCCGGTAAGTCCCTCAACAAAGTTGTCAAACATGAGCTATGTAATCTTACTCAATTAATATAAGTATTTTATTAATCTGGTAATCAACTTATTACCTCTTACACTCTTTCTAAGTGATATTTAAATATAGAGTAAATATAGGCTGGATATGGTGGCTAATGCCTGTAATCCCAGTGCTTTGGGAGGCTGAGGTGGGAGGATCACTTGAGCCCAGGAGTGCAAAACCAGCCTGGGCAACATAATAAGGCTCCATCTCTATAAAAATAGAAAAAACCTAGCCAGGTGTAGTGGCACATGCTTGTAGTCTCAGCTACTTGGGAGGCTGAGGTGGGAGGATTGCTTGAGCCTGGGAAGTCAAGGCTGCAGTGAGCCATGATTGTGCCACTGCATTCCAGCCTGAGTGACACAGTGAGACTCTGTCTCAAAATAGATGATAGATAGATGGATAGATAGATGATAGATAGATAGATAGATATAAATATAGATAGATAGATATAGGTATAGATATATAGAGAGAGTAAATATAGTAAAAGCTCAGCTAGAAGGCTTGGTGATTGAATTTGAGACAGCATGGTGAGATGATTTCCTGCTGAAGGATCAGAAAGCAATGGAAAATGATTTGTATTTTAGTCCTCATTTTTTTGTGATATCTTTCAAAATTCAGGAATTCATTTTCTGATCATAGAACAAACCGATGCTATGGTGTCCAAAACTAGAGAAATATACTCTGGGTTTTTTAAATTAGACATTGGAGTTGCAAAAAGAAATATAAGAGTGTCTGGGGATTTCATCTCCACTGCTTTATCTTCCCTGCTGACAGAGGTCCCAAGTGGCTCTGTCATAGCCTCTGTTGCCCTGTGAACTGAAGGTACTGAGAGATCCATAGATAGGACATTGATAGATACCAGAAGCTGGGAAATGGACTCTGGCCTTTTGAAGATGTGGCAGGAAACTCACTCAGGAGAAGTGGGCTTTGCTGGATCCTTCTCAGAAGAAACTCTACAGAGATGTGATGGAGAAAACCTCCAGGAACTTGGCTTCTGTAGGAAACAAATAGGAAGATCAGAACATTGGAGATCAGTTCAGGAATCCTGGGAGAAATCTAAGAAGTTATATCATGGAGAGACTGTGTGAAAGTAAAGAAGGTAGTCATCATGGGGAAACCTTCAGCCAGATTCCAAATCTTAATATGAACAAGAAAAGTCCTACCGGAGTAAAACCGTGTGAATGTAGTATGTGTGGAAGAATTTTCACGTCATTCATCCCCTGACAGGCACATCTTATGTCACACTGGACACAAACCATGAGTGTGGCAAATGTGGAGATAAGTCACATAAATGTAAACAATATGGGAAAGCCTTAATTTCTCTCAAGACTGTTCAAAGAAAGAGAGTAACACACACTTTGATTTTCTCAGTTCATTTTGTAAAACATCAGAGAATACACACAGGAGAGAAAGCTTATAAATGTACACAATGTAGTAAAGCCTTCAGTTTCTTCAGTACTCGTAGAATACATGAAAGAACTCACACTAGAGAAAAACCCTATGAATGTAAGCAATGTAGGAAAGCATCCCATTGTCCCAGTTTCATTTAATGACATAAAAGGGTTCACAGTGGTTTAAAAACCCCTATGCACGTAAGAAATGTGGCAAAGTGTTCAGTCTTTCCAGTTCCCTTCAAAAACATAAAAGAACTCATATCGGAGAGAAACTCCACGAATGTAAGAAATGTGGTAAAGGCTTCAGTTGTTCCAGTTCCATGCAAAGACATGAAAAATATTATTCTGAAGAAAAACCTTATGAATGTGCAAAATGTGGTAAACCTTTCAGACGTTCCAGTTTCCTTAGAATACATGAAAGGACTCCCAGTGGAGAAAAACTCTATAAATGTTAGAAATATGGTAAAGTCTTCAGATGCTCTGGTTCCCTTTGATCATGTGGAAGGACTCACACTGGAGAGAAACTCTGTGAATTCAAGAAACATGGGAAAGCATGCAATTTTCCCAGTTCTCTTTAAAAACGTGGAAGAACTCGTACTGGAGAAAATCCCTATCAATGTAAGAAATGTGGTAAAGTCTTCTGTTTTTCCAGTAATGTTCAAACACATGAAAGGACTCATACTGGAGAGAAGCTCTTCTAATGTAAAAAGATGTGGTAAAAGATTCAAATTTCCCAATTGCTTTCAAAGACATGAGAGGGTTCACACTGAAGAAAACCCTTATGACTGTAAGAAAGGTGATAAAACCTTCAGTTTTTCCAGTTCTTTTTGAAAACATAGAAAGACTCACAGAGAAGAAAACCCTTATGAATGTAAACATGGTTAGGCCTTCAGTTCCAGTTCCATTGGCAGATATGAAAAAACTTGTTCCTTAGAAAAACTTTATGAATGTAAATCATCGTTGGAAGGCCTTCATTTCTCTCATATCCATTGAAAGACACATGATAATGCACACACTGGAGAGGGATCTTATAAATAAGAAGGCACGTTGGATTAAAACCCTAGTAGTTTGTAAAATATAGGAAAGTCTTCTATTTTAATAATTACTTCAAAAGTCATGTGAAAATTCCCAGTGGAAACTACTCCTATGAATCTAAGTAATTGGGAATGCCTGATGCTTGAGAAAAATGCACATAAATGAAATGTTATATGAGTTATAAATATATTTATCTGTAGCTTATTCTTTTTTTAAAATAAAGATGGGATCACACCCTGTCACTCAAGGCTGGAGTGCAGTGACATGATAATGGCTCACTGCAGCCTCAAACTCCTGGGCTCAAGGGATTCTCCCACCTTTACCTCCCAAAGCTCTGGGAGTGGAGTGGTGAACAAAGACACATTCATTTATTAGTTTTTGTTCACGATATTGTAAGATATTGCAGTTTACTGTTCCCAGTTAGATTTCCCAATCACATTATATAGTTTGAAATAAACTAACCCTCACAAAATGAATGTAAAAGATTACTGCAAAAAATATTGAAGGTATTACTAATAACAAAAGCACAAGTGAATAACAAATTGACAGCATTCTTTGTCAGCCACATTATTAGGATAAATACAAAATAGAACAATCTGAAAACCATGATGATTTGTTTAGTCATACCTGCTAAAATGTTGGCCTAAAAAATTCAAAATTAGCAAGAAGACCAACTCAAATGCCCATCAATGATAGACTGCATAAAGAAAATGTGGTACATATACACCATGGAATACTATGAAGCCATAAAAAGGAATGAGATCACGTCCTTTGCAGGGACATGGATGAAGCTGGAAGCCATCATCTTCAGCAAACTAACGCAGGAACAGAAAATCAAACACCACATATTCTCACTCACAAGTGGGAGTTGAACAATGACAACACATGGGAACAGTGAGGGGAACGACACACACTAGGGCCTGTTTGGGGGTGGGGGGTGAGGGGAGGGAACTTAGAGGACGGGTCAATAGGTGCAGCAAATCACCGCGGCACTCGTATACCTATGTAACAAACCTGCACCTTCTGCACATGTATTCTGGAACTTAAAGTAAAATTTAAAAAAAAAATTAGCAAGAAGACTTTGATATATACATTTACATTTGTATAGTAACAGTAAACTTTGCCCTAAATATGTTTTGTCTTAAGATATAAGCTAATTATGACACAGCATGTATGACACTGCATGTATATAATTTATAAATACAAATACTTCTACTGAGGGGATGTGTTCAAAATAAGTAAGCACAGTGGGGTATATTATCTACAAAGTTTGGAGACCTATCTTTTCTTTTCTCTTTTATTTTCTTTTTCTTTTCTTTCTTTTTTCTTGCGACAGGATCTTGCTCTGTCACCCAAGCTGGAGTACAGTGACATGAACTAAGCTCACTGCAGCTTTGATTTCCTGGGCTCAAGAGATCCTCCCACCTCAGCTTTTAGAGTAGGTAGGACTACAGGGGTGAGCCACTTCGTCTGGCTAAATTTTTTTTCTTTTTGTGGAGATGAGCTCTCGTTATGTTGCTCAGGCTAGTCTTGAACTCCTGGCCTTAACTGGTCCTCCCACCTTGACCTACCAAAGTTGTGGGATTACAGTCATGAGCCACTGTTCCTGGCCTGGAGACCTATCTAAATACAACCCTTTATTTTATTGTATTGGCAATACATATCTATATGTCTCTTTTTTATATTAGATACTAATTTCCTTGAGGGGAGCGGAACCATGTCTTATATTTGTATCTAAATTATGTAGCTCTTGGTTTTGCAGTGGGAGGTGCTCAATTAATATCTGCTAAAGGGAAATACAAGTTCACAGCCAGCATTAAGGTGTTTTTACAGAGTGCTGATTGGTGCATTTACAATCCTTTAGCTAGACACAGAATGCTGACTGGTGCGTTTACAGTCCTTTAGCTAGACACAGATCGCTGATTGGTGCATTTTTACAGAGTGCTGATAGGTGCATTTACAATACTTTAGCTACATACAGAGTGCTGATTGGTGTGTTTACAATCCTTTAGCTAGACACAGAGCACTGATTGGTGCATTTTTACAGAGTGCTGACTGGTGCATTTACAATCCTTTAGCTAGACACAGAATGCTGATTGGTGCGTTTTTACAGAGTGCCAATTGGTGTGTTTACAATCCTTTAGCTAGACACAGAATGCTGATTGGTTAGCTAGACACAGAGCACTGATTGGTGCGTTTTTACAGAGCACTGAATGGTGCATTTACAATCCTTTAGCTAAACACAGAGTGCTGATTGGTGCATATACAATCCATTAGCTAGACACAGAGTGCTGATTGATGCATTTTTACAGAGCACTGATTGGTGCATTTACAATCCTTTAGCTAGACACAGAGCACTGATTGGTGTGTTTACAATCCGTTAGCTAGACACAGAGCACTGATTGGTGTGTTTTTACAGCATGCTGATTGGTACATTTACAATCCTTTAGCTAGACACAGAGTGCTGATTGGTGTGTTTACAATCCTTTAGCTAGACACAGAGCGCTGATTGGTGCATTTTTACAGAGTGCTGATTGGTGCGTTTACAATCCTTTAGCTAGACACAGAGTGCTGATTGGTGCATTTTTACAGAGTGTTGATTGGTGCATTTACAATACTTTAGCTAGACACAGAGTGCTGATTGGTGCATTTACAATCCTTTAGCTAGACACAGAGTGCTGATTGGTGCATTTACAATCCTTTAGCTAGACACAGAGTGCTGATTGGTGCATTTTTACAGAGTGTTGATTGGTGCATTTACAATACTTTAGCTAGACACAGAGTGCTGATTGGTGCATTTACAATCCTTTAGCTAGACACAGAGTGCTGATTGGTGCATTTTTACAGAGTGCTGATTGGTGCCTTTACAATCCTTTAGCTGGACACAGAACACTGGTTGGTGTGCTTTTACAGCTTGCTGATTGGTGCATTTACAATCCTTTAGCTAGACACAGCATTGATTGGTGCGTTTTTACAGAGTGCCGATTGGTGCATTTACAATCCTCTAGCTAGACAGAAAAGTTCTCCAAGTCCCCACTCAACCTCGGAAGTCCAGCTGGCTTCACCTCTCAGGTGGCCTTATGTAGATGTTGATGGTTGCTTAACTCATCAGGGTAGTGGTTACTGAAGGTTGGAGTGGCTGTGGCAACTTCTTAAAATAAGACAATAATGAAGTTTGTCACATCAATTGGCACTTCTTTCACTACATTTCTCTGTAGCATGTGATGCTGTTTGATAGCATTTTACCTACAGTAGAACTGTTTTCAAAATTGGAGTCAATCTTCTCAAACCCTATCACTGCTTTAGCAAATACATTTATGTAATATTTTAAATTGTTTGTTGTCATTTCAACAATGTTCACAGCATCTTCACCAGCAGTAGATTCCATCTCAAGAAACCACTTTCTTTGCTCATTCATAAAAAGCAACTCCTCATCTGTTCAAGTTTTATCATGAGATTGCAGCAATGCAGTCATGTCTTTAGATTCCACTTCTTATTCTAGTTCGCTTGTCGTTTCCACCACATCCACAGTTACTTCCTCCACTGATGTTTTGAATCCCTCAAAGTCATCCATGACAATTGGAATCAACTTCTTCCAAACTTGTATTAATGTTGATATTTTGACTTCTTCCCATGAATCGCAAATGTTCTTAACAGCATCTAGAATGCTGACTTCTTTCTAAAGGTTTTCAATTTACTTTACCCAGATCCATCAGAGAAATTGCTATCTGTGGCAACTATAGCCTTAGGAAATGTATTTCTTAAAAGTTAATATTACTCCTTGATCCGTGGACTGCAGAATGGATGTTGTGTTATTAGGCATGAAAATAACATTAATCTTGCACAGCTCCAACACAGCTCTTGAGTGACTGAGTACATTTTAAATGATCAGTAATATTTTGAGAGGAATCTTTTTTTGATGAGCAGTAGGTCTCAGTAGTGGACCTAAAATATTCAGTACACCATGATGTAAACAGATGTGTTGTCATCCAGGCTTTGTTGTTACATTTATAGGGCACAGGAAGAGTAGATTTCACATAATTCTTAAGCGCTCTAGGATTTTCTGCATGGGTACATGAACATTGACTTCAACTTAGATTCAGCAGCTGCATTAATCCCTAACAAGAGATTCAGCCTGTTTTTTGAAGCTTTGAAGCCAGGCACTGAATTCTATCTATGAGAGTCCTAGATGTAATTTTCTTCCAATAGAAGGCTGTTTTGTCTACATAAAATCTGTTGTTTAGTGTATCCACCTTCATCAATTAACTTAGTTTGATCTTCTGTGTAACTTGCTGCAGCTTCTACATCAGCACTTGGACTTATGTTATAACGATGACTTCTTTCCTTCAACCTCATGAACTAACCTCTGCCAGCTTCCAACTTTTCTTTTGCAGTTTTCTCACCTCTCAGACCTTATAGAATTGTAGAGAGTTAAGAGCCTTGCTCTGCATTAAGCTTTAGCTTAAAAGAATGTTGTGGCTGGATTTACTATTCTATCCAGACCACTAAAACTTTCTTCATATCGGCAATAAGGCTGTTTCTCTTTCTTATCATGTTGTGTTCACTGGAGTAGCACTTTAATTTCCTTCAATAACTTTTCTTTGGCACTCACAACCTGGCTGTTTGTCTCAAGAGGCCTAGCTTTCACCCTATCCTGATGTTCCACAAGCCTTTCTCACCGAACTTAATCATTTTAAGCTTTTGATTTAAAGTGAAAGACATACAACTCTTCCTTTCACTTGAACAGTTAGAGGCCACTGTGGGATTATTAATAATAACTAATTTCAATATTACTGTGTCTTAGGGAATAAAGAGACCCAAGGTGAGGGAGATAAACAGGAGAATGGTCAGCTGGTGGAGCAGTCAGATCACACACATTTATCCATGAAGTTTGCCGTCTTATATGACTATGGCTCATGTCACTCCAAATGTAATGTCACTCCAATGTAATGATGGTCACAGATTAACATAACAGATACGATAATGATGAAAAAGTTTGAAATGTAGCAAGAATTACCAAAGTGTGACACAGAGACAAGAAGTGAGCACATCCGTCTGGAAAACTGGGGCCAATCGATTTATTTGATGCAGGGTTGCTATAAACCATTAATTTGTAAAAAATGCAATATCCGCGAAGTGCAATAAAGGAAAGTGCAGTAAAACGAGGTATGTCTATATTGTATTCTTAAAAATTGTGGAGGGTACATTTTATGTGTCTGCCCCACAAAAATTGCTATGTATGGGAGGTAATGCATATGTTAATTAGATCTATCTAGCCATTCCACAATGTAGAGATACTTCAAAACAACATGATATACATAAGTATATATATTTTTTTAATTTTTCAATTAAAAAGTTAAATTATAGACTGGATGTGATGGCTCATCCCTGTAATCCCAGCATTTTGGGAGGGTGAGGCAAGAGGATCACTTGAAGTCAGGAGTTTGAGACCAGCCTGCGCAACATAGTGAGACCCTGTCTCCACAAAAATAAAATATTAGCCTGGTGTTGTGGCACACACTTTTAGTCCCAGGTATTCAGGAGGCTGAGGTGGGAGAATCACTTGTGCCCAGCAGTTTGAGTTTGCAGTGAGCTATGATTGTGCAACTGCACTCTAGCATGGGTGACAGACCGAGACCCTGTCTCAAAAAACCAAACAACAACAAAATAATACAAAAAAGAAAGAAAGAGTAGGTATGCTGTTGTAGGTGGAGGGGTTGGTGCATGTTGCAATTCTGAATATGATGGCCATGATGTAGGTTTTTATCGACAACACATTTGAGAACCAAAAGGAGTAAGTCAGGTCCTGAACCCAAATGATCTTTTAGGGCACCTCAAATCTCACTACAAAGTGTCCACTTATTCTGCCTATATTTAGAGCTTGTCCCAATTGTAACCCATGTCAGCATTAAATCCAGAAGGCAACATTCCCTTCTCTTGTTAAGAATCTGATTTAGCAACTGCCAACAGAAGCCTTAGAGAGACATTAGTTCTCATGTTATTGAGTAATATATGAGAAGACAGCTTTTGTATTAGCAATACCTTCATAAATTCCAAAAGTTCAGATTTCGAATATATAACGTATGACAATTAAACCATAAAAGGGCACCTTGAGATGTGCTGTGTAATTATCCAAAGAATATAACTTTACAAGCTAAAGTGGTCTGGAAATGAGGATGAGTATCCAGTGCTCAGCCAAAATATTTCTCTGGTGACATAAGAATTGAGGAGCCAAGAACTGTAGCACCACTAAAGCTTTCTGGCTTCCTCCCAGGAGTCTAAACATTTATTTCCTGAGAAATACCACTTGAATCATTGGCCTCTGGACAAGATATCACAAAGCTAAAACTATATTGTCCTTATTTTCTTCTGTGAGCTGGAGCCAGGACTTTTTAACTTTTTTCCTTGTATTTTTTGCACTGTGTTAATACAGCTATATTTTGGCCAATCTCAGCAGTATTGCTTAATATTATTCCGGGAAATAAAATCTTAGAGAAAGATCAGATTCTCTAGACCCCATCAAAATTCCAAACACCAAGTTTAGAGTGCAAAACATCTGAAGAGAAACTCAAATCCAGGCAGATCTTACCAGAGCCCTGAAGTATGGCATTTACCTAAAGAAACAGAAGACCAATCACTGGATATAAAAGATGCCCTTTGAGGAGAGTGTTGAAGGAACTGTATTTATTGACCCAGAAGAAAAGATGCATGAGGGATAATTTAATAATTGTCTTAAAAATGTAGCCATGACTCAGATGCAGAATTAGTCAATAAATATTCTCTTTATTCTTAGATGATTAAATAGACTTAAGAAAGGCCATGGGAAATTTTGGTTAGACTTAAGGAGGAATCCTGACCATGAAACATTGAAAATGGTTTCTGAGGAAAGTTGTGGAATCTTTCCTCCAGAGAGGTTTGTAAATAGGAGAGAGTCTATCTGTCTATGATGGTTTGAGTGCAGCAGCAAGACCTAGGGATCCCAAGGTTTCTTCTGTAGGGCTAGATTTGATACACCAGCCCTTTTGGAATCATGTTGCCCTTATATAGCACTGGGGTGCACTAGCATTATTTGCATTTAAACAAGTGGTCAAGTGATATATTTGAAAAATATATCCTCTGTAATAAAATTGTAATGTTTAGTTGTCTCCTCTCATTCCCAAACATGATTTTAATGACAGTTTAAATAATATGCTCAGTATAATTGTTTGCTGTCTCAGTAATTATTATTTCATCAGTGATGATTAGTATTAATATTACTCATTCTTTTTTGAAAGGAGGGAAAATAGTGTGAGCTATGCCATTCCACCCAAGTCATGTTAGGTTAAGTGTTTTGTACAATAAAACAGTGTTTATTTGAGTAATTTTCTTTCCACAGACTTCATCAGGAAGTTACCAGATTAAAAGTTCTTTTTCTCTGAGTTAATTTGTTTTTAATCCATTTTACTTTCTTTACATAAGATTTGTAGAGACAATTCACAAGAAGTGGCTGAATCTCACATACATTTGAAAAGGTAAGTTTTAATTTTCTTAAAACTTATAACAAAATTATATAAGATAAATATATTTGTAATAAAGTCATATATATTTTAAAGTGTTTTTGAAGAGTACAGATCCTCCTCGACTTACAATGTGGTTATTTCCTTAAAAATTTATTGTGAGTTGAAAATATCATGTTGAAAATGCATTTAAAATACCTAACCTACCAAACACCATAGCTCAGCCTAGCCTATCTTAAACATGCCTAGAACATTTATATTGCCTACAGATGGGCAAAATATTCACAAAGCCTATTGTATTAGAAAGTGTTGAATATCCCATGTAATTTATTGTATACTTACTGAAAATGAAAAACAGAATGATTGTACGGGTACTTGAAGTTTCTACTGAATGGGTACAGTTTCTACTGAATGCATCTCACACACCTTCAAAAAGTTGAAAAATCGTGTAAGTCGAACCATTGTAAGTCAGAAACCATCTGTAATTAGAACTGGATATGAGTTTATGGTTCATCCATTGAGAAAACGGAAATCCTGAGAAAAGGAAGAGTGTATCCAAGAGAACAGTGGTAGTATTAGGGTACTCTAACTCACAGTCTAGAGCTCTTTACAACACACGTCATTACATCTTGCTCTGTTTTGGTGGTTATTTGTCTGGTGAGGTAGCATGAGTTTGTGTACGTCTATTAGGGCTAAGAATCTGTTGGTCCATAGAAGTGTAAGTGAGGGATGTTTCAGAAGAGCAAGTCCCTTAGAGAAGAGGGACACAGGAAGGGTACCATGGCAAAGGGAGACTAATAAAGAAGATATTTTTCATGACCTTAGAGACAACATTTTCATGTTGAAACTCTTCTAGAATAAAAGGAGAGGAGGATTAGAAAGTGATATTGGTTTATCATTCATGAAAATACAAATAGTTGGTATCATGGGAATTTGCCTCATATTAAATATCATAGATGATAGTTAAGAAATTAAACGTGGTATATATTAGCCACAACAAAATCCCACCAAACCTTATTAAAAATGATGTTTACAACTATTAAGTTCTTTTCTAAAATGTCCATAGTAAGCAACATTTATGTAGCTTGGAATTAGACAGCCTTTCTGTGTCATCAAGTATTTGGGCAACATAGCAAACAAAAATTGTCAAGCAGTGTGGCAGACTAAAAGCCTCATAGTAATGTGAAAGGCCAATATCGCTGATACAGTAAATGAAGGAAAAAACAGATAACCCATATCTACACACCATTAACTACTTTGTCTTGACGTCTCAAGTTCTGTATTTGTAAATAACTGTAGGCTGCTCTCCTTCCCTTCTAACTCCTCCTCTCTCCCTGCTTTCTGTCATATTTTTCTTCCCTCTAACCCATCTTCTCTAGCCCTACCACATATGCACTGCAAGAACTTATAGGTGAATAAAAATACATTTTCTGTCCTCAAGAATCTCATAGTTCAGTACAAGAGATAAAGATGTAGACAGGTAAGCAATTATGAGGCAGTCTACTGAATAGACGAAAGCATTTTTCCATATGGGTCAATGGAAACCCAGGCTATGGGTTTCAGAGAGATGATGATGTCGGAGTGGAGTTTTGAATGCTAAATAGGAAGATCCCATTATCTTCTCCTTGGATTATTGAAAGCACTCCCTAACTGGACTTCTTGCCAACATGCTTGCCTTCCCAAATTTTCAGGGAGCTTCCAGTCCAAAGGCAATGAAGCATAAGAAATTCAGGGAATATTTGGAAAAAGGCAAAATGTTTGGTAAGACGTTATGAAGGCATGAAGGGATCTAAGTAAAAAAGATGAGCAGGGGCTAAGTCATAAGGTGGCTTGTATACCATGAACCCTGTCTTGTAGAACTAGAAGAGCGGTTGAATGTGTTGGTAAGTGGAAGATTTACCCAGTGCAATTTGCATTTTGATCTCGTGACATCTAAGTGAAGATTAGATTGAATTAGAGGAGGGTAAGCATGATGGCAGGAAGCGTAGTTAAGAGTCATCATGGAAAAGGTAATGACATCTTCAGCTAGTGCAGTGGTGGGAATAGAGAGCAGTAGACAGACTCCAGAGACATTTAGGAGTTAATATTGACAGGACTTGGTATTGGATTGATTGTGGTAGATGAGGGAAGAGAGAGAACAAGGATTATCTTACCTGGCTTGAACAACTAGATAGTGGTGCCATTCACTGAAAATGTGGGACACACAAGGAGGAACACTTCTGAGTGGGGGAGGAAGATGATGAGTTCAAGTTTGGACATGTTGAATTTGACTTGCCTATGAGATATCAAGGTGAAATTTTCTACTAAGCAATTTGATATAATGGTCTGGAGCTCAGGAGAGCAGCATATACTCTACCTTCTTTGTTTTTTCTGAATGCTTTTAGAATCCATCTTCGACAACTTAGCCATTGATTCCATACTGGCCTGTCCCAGTCCTTTATTTTTCTTATTTTCGCGTACTTTTCAGAGGCAGACATTATACATCCATCTATACCTTTTGCGATGCCTAATTCACTTGTGGGCATGAGCGAGGACTTTGCAAAGGCTTCTGAATACTTGCATTTGGCCACCTCACAACTGAGGTCATTCAGGAAAAAGAATGACATTTTAATACTTATTAAAGAGTGCAAAGGACATTTAAATCTTTATGAATACCTTAACAAATATCGCAAATCAGATTCACATGTGTGACCAATTTTACTTGAAAGATTTATAGGATATTTTCCATTACCCCATTCCCCTAATTTAGGTTTTCAAACTTTTAGGAAAAAGTAGAAATGACACTGCTTTCCTACACAAGCTTTCTTTAAATTCTTTATTCTATCTTGTGGGTTCCTGGGATTCTGCAACTCAGGCATATGAAACTGATAAACTAGGGAAGCAATCTTGTCATTGTTATCTGGTATTTTGAGACTTACAATTAACTGTAGATGTTGTATCCCAATATAATCCCTGCTTTATTTTCTCCAAAGGAAGGACCTCTTATATATCAACAGTGGACCTTGAAAAAAATTTTTTTATTATACTTTAAGTTTTAGGGTACATGTGCGCAACGTGCAGGTTAGTTACACATGTATACATGTGCCATGTTGGTGTGCTGCACCCAATAACTCGTCATTTAACATTAGGTGTATCTCCAAATGCTATCCCTCCCTCCACCCCCCACCCCGCAACAGGCCCTGGTGTGTGATGTTCCCCTTCCTGTGTCCATGTGTTCTCATTGTTCAATTCCCACCTATGAATGAGAATATGCGGTGTTTGGTTTTTTTGTCTTTGCGATAGTTTGCTGAGAATGATGGTTTCCAGCTTCATCCATGTGCCTACAAAGGACATGAACTCATCACTCTGTTAAGCGCTTACTGAAAATAGTTATTTTACTTGAAAAAAGATTCAAGAGGTTTAAGCACAGTTGCCAAGTATGACAATGAGGTCTTCTTGCTTTCCCGTCTTCCTCTGTTTTGATGTTTTGTCATTATGTTTACCTTCCCTTTTCTTAGAATTATTATTTCATTTATGCATGCATCCATGTATCTATACATTCATTCTTTACATGTTATTAAAATTTGCCAGTCCTAGTCTCTGTGCCTCACAAAATACTCAAGAAAAGAATTAGTCATGTTGTGCAAAAGTGCAAAGGTAAAAGACTAATACATACATGCTTCTTCCCCACATAGCCCTCTTGAGTACTTTATATGAATATCAATGTATTTTTTAGAGAAAGTAATTCCTGCCTTGGGACCCAGGCACAATGGAGTGATACCAATATTGGACTTGTAACCCCAGTACATGGCAAGGGGTAAATCCTGGCAAGTTATAGACAGGTGGAGCTTTATTTTATTCACCCCCTGCCCACTCTTCTAATCAAAACTTTGCATCACCTAATTCACATGTAGGCTTACTATGTGCCACGCACATAGTAGGTGCTTTACACATATTAATTCCTTTAATTCTTACTACAATCCTGTGGATTAAGCCCTATTACTATCCCTATTTAAAGGATGAGGAAACTGAGGCATAGAGAACTTTAGTACATTTTCCAAGGTCACACAGTCAGTAAATGATGGAACTGAGATTCAAACCCAGGCAGACTGGCTCCAGATTTACGTTCTTGGCCAATATACTATGGTATGAAACTTGTTTGATTAATTTATTGGGTAAATCTGTATTTCTGTCAGCTACTGTGTGTCTTCTAAATGTGGGCACATCTGTTTGCTAGAGAGCAGCTCAGAACCAGGGAAAATGGTATACATCTTTGCTCTGAACATTTAAATGTAGCACCCAAAGATTAATGGGGAATCCCCCAAAAAGATCTACTGAAACTAGCACCAATAGAAAATTGGTGGAGCAATTTGGTGACACAGGAAAGAAGAAGTGTTTCTTTTTTATAAAGGGGTCTTTTGAGTCCTGAGATTATAAAACTTTGAACAGCTCTTTCTTCAGGAAAATCTTTTTATTTTATTTTATTTTATTTTGCATTTTTCTATTATTATTTTTTAGAGGTGGAGTGTTGCTATGTTGCCCAGCCTGGCCTGAAACACTTGGGCTCAACCGATACTCCTGCCTCAGCCTCCTGAGTAGCTGGGACTGCAGGTGTGCTCCACCATGCCCGGCCTCTTCAGGAAAATCTTCAGTTATTGTTCCATAGTTGTCACATTAGTGCAAAATTTTAAAGTCAGTCTTCAAATTTGAATTGAAAAGGAAGAAAATGAGATATTTATAGGTAAGAAAATCTCATATTTTGATGTGTAATGAGCCAGGCAAGGAAATGTTCTAGAAAAGTACAAGAACTTTCAAATAATGAGTCTTATAAAGTGAATAAGACCGTGTAGCTTTTAAAAGCTTAGTGATCACTAATGTAGTGTTAACATTGCTGAAACTTTGATTGTTTAAAACAGAGTAGGTTAAAAGAAAGAGTGCAGAATTCGTATGACAGGTTACCATGTCAGATAATATACTTCTGTAATTGAGAATAAAGGACAAAAAAGACTATAACCAATGAACATCATTTACTTCACCTAGTGATATTTAATAATTATTCCTATCAATAAATATTCATCTTTAGTAGTGTGTTAATTCTCTAGAAGTCATAATTTTCTAGTTTTAGAAATACCTATGCCTAAGCCTGCTACATAAATGACCACTAGGCAATCTCATTCAGGCTCAGGGCTTTAAAGTAACATTTATATATTACTAACTCCACAATTTTTATCTCTAGTACTGAATTCCACCCTAAGCTCCAGACTCATGTAACCACTCTCTACTCTGTATCTCTACTTGAAAGTCTAATGAGCAGCTCAAACTTACCATGTCCCAAACTGAATTCTTTATTTTCACAACAAGCCTGCTTCTTCCCCAGTGTGCCTCATTTCAATAAATGTCATCACCCTTTACTTAGTTGCTTAGGCTGGAATCATTGGCATCATTTTTGATTACCCTCCCTCTCTCATAACCCACATCCAATCCTTTAGAAAATTATACCAGCCCTACGTTCAAAACGTATTCAGAATATGGCACTTTTTGCCATCATAGTGCAAGTCACCATCATCTCTTGGCTAGACAATTTCAGGAGCTTCTTAAATCATCTCCCTGATTCCATTTTGTATCCATCCAACTTACTGTCTCCTCAGCAGCTGAGTGATCTTTAAAAAATTAGTAATACCATTCACCTCTCTGATCAAAACCTTCCAAGGCTCACCATCTCACTTAGATGAAAAGCTGAAATCTTTTAAATGGCCTATGAGGCACCATACCAACTGACCCCTCTACCTCTCTGACCTTTCTTTCTTCTACTTTCCTCCCTGCTTACTCTGCCCCAGCAACACAGGCTTCATTGCCACAACCCACCAGTTACAGTCCCACTTCGGGACCATTGCATTTGCTATTTCTTCTGTCTGAAGCACTCACTACTCAGTTATCTTCATGGGTCCTTCCTCAGAGAGGATGTTCCTGATCATCCTTTCTAAAATAGCCTTGTTCTCTCAGGCCACCAGTCTCTATCTAGCCTCTTACCTGATTGTTTTTTTGATGGTTTATAATTACTTAACATATTTTTGCTTGTTAATTTGTTTATGGTCGCTCTCCATTACTAGAATGTAAACTCAACAAGTGTAGGAATTTGTCTATTTGTTCATTACTATATCTCAATCACCTAGTACAGAACTCAATAATTATTAATTGAATAAACGACTGACTAAATGAATGAATCACTAAATTGCAGTAACCTAGGGAGATAGTAGGTCTTAGTCTTAGGAAAGAACTAAAATATGTCTTCAAAGATATACTGCCAATCTAAAATAGTCTACAAGTTCCCCCCAATATTAATGTAAAAATCCAGCTCTTCTCTTTTCTGGGAATACAGCCACTTTAAAGTCAATGCTAATATGTAGTGAATATGATCCATAAAATCTGTGATTTTCTTGTAAATTAAATAAAAGGATTCATAGATGAGGTGATTTGAAACTCTGTTTAGTAACCTGTTCAAGCGTTTCAAAACCTGCAAGCCACTAATAAAATGACAACTCGAGAAAATTAATATTTATTTTTGGCTGGGCGTGATGGCTCACACCTGTAATCCCAGCACTTTGGGAGGCCGAGGCAGAGGGATTGCTTGAGGTCAGGAGTTAGAGACCAGCCTGGCCAACATGGTGAAAACCCATCTCTACTAAAAATACAAAAATTAGCTGGGCATGGTAGTGGGCGTCTGTAATCCCAGCTACTTGGGAGGCTGAGGCAGGAGAATCGCTTGAACCTGAGAGGTGAAGGTTGCAGTGAGCTGAGATGGCACCACTGCGCTCCAGCCTGGGCGACAGAGTGAGTGAGACTCTGTTTCCAAAAAAAAAAGAAAGAAAGAAAGAAAGAAAACACAAGATATACTGCCAATCTAAAATAGTTTACAAGACCACCCCAGTATTAATGTAAACGTCTAGCTGTTCTCTTTTCTAGCAATACAGCCACTTTAAAGTCAGTGCTCATATGTAGTGAATATGATCCATAAAATCTGTGAGTTTCTTCTAAATTAAAAAAAATTCATAGATGAGGTGATTTTGAAACTCTGTTTAGTAACTTGTTTAAGCATTTTAAAACCCACATGCCACTAATAAAACGACAACTTCACAAAATTAATATTTATTTTTGATGCTTGTTTTTCTGAAATTATGGTGTATCCTGGCTATTAGGGATTTTCTGTTGCTTGTCTACTCTCCAGCTGGGACTTAACTTCTTAATTTTATTATGACTCAATCCAAGGACACACATGTGTACCTTCTGGTTTCCTGTTGATAGTTCATTAACAAGTTCATTATGTGTTTGTTCCTGTCTCAGCATTATCAAGAACAAACCAGGAAAGATCATGATTTTATGGCAAAATTTTATATGATTGCTTTTCTTAACTCTTTTGATTGAAGAACAGTTTGTTTCATAACACATTTTAGACACTAAAGGGGACAAATAAAAAAGAATTGTTTTGTAATTGCTATTCTTGGAAAAAAATAAGTAGAAAAAGATATATATCTGGTAATGCTGAAGAATATCCTAGTTTGTTTTCATGCATTTATGGAGAAAGGAGTTTTTACCATATTACATTAACTATTTTCAAATGATTCAAATAAATTAAAGATTATTTATTATTAAATGGCAGTGTGATCTAGTGAAAACAGATTCTATTATTGGCTTTGTCACTAACTAACTAAATAACCCTGATTAGATCTTCTTTCCTTTCAAGGCCTCGATTTCCTTGTCTGTAAAAGAGGGAGTTAGGCTAGAGTTCTTAGATTTGTTTCAGTCATACCAGTTTAAGGTTCTGTGAATTCGATACTTCCTGCCTTTTGAGCATTGGAGTATCAGTTTTCATGAGAGGATAAATTAATAAATATTTTGTTACCTTGATAATTGTTGAAGCTAGATAAATGTTACATGTGATTTCATTATATTAATTTTATTTTTGTGTATGTTTGAATATTCTTACAATAGCAAATTTAGAAATATAATTGATTATTACATTTTATGATAGATAATTTACTACATTCAAACTGATGTTGCAAAGTCTATTTTATGTCTCTAATGTTTTCTTCCATTGTCCTCTGAAATATTTATACAAAATAGCAGCCCCTTTATGTTCATTCCAGGGTGGTTTTCTTCAGTTTTTGGGTAACTGTGCCAAGGTGCAGACCAGATTGCAAATTATCCCTGTGTACAGATTTTCAAGGTGAAGGTATTCATTAATCAGGAAACTAGCAAAAGTTTTTCATAAGCATATTATAATTTGTACTGACTTGATAACCCACAATGTATAATTTAAGTTGGCTTAATTATCTGTAACTAATTCTTAAATCCAGGATGATTTTTCTCCTTGCAATCCTACACATTGCCAGGCCGTTTCTGGAAGAAAGTGGGGCAGACTGTTGTAGCTAAGAAAATGTCTTGATATCAAGCAATCTTGGATTCAAATGCCCATTTCAGCCACTTCCTAAAAGTGAAATCTTGGGGAAATGACTTAACTTTTGTGAGCCTTAGTTTCCTCTTCCGTAAAATGGAAATGCCAATAGTAGTTTCTACATCATGGGGTTATTGTGAGGACTAAAGAACATGAGTAGTCATTGAACATACTGCCTGACATGCGGTTTGAATCAGCAATATCAGCCCATAACAGTTATTATTATCTTTGTCATTTGGTTATTTGCATTATTCAAATAAAATTGTATGTGGAGGAAGTTTTAAAAAATAAGGGAGGAAATATGGTTACATTTAATAAATATTTATTGAATACATGCTATATTCTAGAAAATGGATTTACAGAGGAAAGTAAGGCACACTTCTTGCCCCTAAGGAAGTCACATGCTAAGATCAGAAACAGACATGTGAAACATTAGTCAGGACTGAATCTGATAGAGTGGCAGAGTAGGGAATTGCTGTCATGCTAGTATTTGAAGGGAAGTAAAAACAAACCAAGACACAAAAATTTCCAGCCCGTCACTAGATTTGAAACATCATTAGCATATTTTCCCTTTGGATTTTCTACATTCTTTGATTTTTAGAATCCATGAGCAAATATCTTTGGGAAGAGTAAATAATGTCAATTAGCACTTTAATGGATATTTGTTTCTGTATTAATTAGGCTACAGGGCAAACTGCTATAATCAAGAAACCTCAAAATATGACAGCTCAAGCAAAAGACAAAAAGATGGGAAGATAGCACTGCTGTAGGAGGTCACTCAAGGCCTAGGGTCCCTTCTACCTGGTTGCTTTGCTACTTCCTAGTGTATGTTGACATTGTCAATGTGGTTAAATATGGCTTCCACTATTACATCTGGGCTACAGCCTGCTGGGGGGAGGGAAAGAAGAGGAGAAATGATTTTCTTGTCAAAACATGACTCAAAGGTTGCACACATCACTTCTTGTATCTCATTGTCTAAATTTCAGTCATATTTTCATACCGAGCTGCAAAGGAGTCTGGAAAATGTAGTCTCTAGACTGGAGGCCATGTACACAGCTAAAACTCATGAGTTTCTATCACTATAATGAAAGGAAAAATAGTAGAATTGACACTGGGACATAATTAGTCTCTGCCAAAGTTCATCAACAATTTTATCTTGATTAGCTTCCTAAAAGACCTAGGCTTTTACAAAAAGGTAGGCTCTGTGAGTTTGATACAGAAAGTGTTATAAAGAAGTGTCAACCTCAAATAATTAAAAAGATAAAAATCTAATTTAAAGAGAGTTTATTCAAGTGCAATATGTGAGGATGGATCTCAGAAACACCAACTCCAAGGGAATGGAGTCAACATTCAGAAGTAGGGAAGGTAAGGTTTCATTTATACAGGCAGAGACAGAGGAGTTTTTAGCAGGATTACAGCATTATTCATACAAGGCTGGTGCTTAGTTACAGCAATTTGACTGGTTATGGTCAGTGTTTCTTTTTGGAAAGGATATATTTAGCATTTTTTACAGAGAGTGTAATCATCATGGGTTTTCTGTCATCTAGTTTGAGCAAAGCAGGACACCAGAGGGGAAGTTAATCTATAACAGAGTCATTGGTTAAGAAGGCAGAAGGTTTTTGTCCCTGACATTGTTTAATTCTCTCTAGTAATTGTACAGAACAAGAACAGTAAGAAAGTGAGTCAATGTATAAACTGAGAACAGAAGTTGTATCCATCTGTGACTTGAATCACAGTTACATTTCTCTCAAAGCTTAAAGTATTTTTTGGGATTCCACAGTTTTCAAATTTTATTTATTTTCACAGATGGTTGACTTGTCTGGGGTATTTTCTGATACCAACCAATTCTCTAAATCTCTGATTCTCTGACAGCAACTGGGCATCCAACAATTCAATTCGATTATGACACTATCTGTAGTTAGCACAGACATGGCAGGTTAAGAGCTCAGTCTCACAAGACTGCCCCACTTCGGATGCCAGTAGCAAGTCCAAACGCTTCAGACTAACTGGCTCTTCAGTTTCAATAATTTGATAGAATGACTCACAGAACTCAGGAAAACACTACTTACTATTATCAATTTATTATTAAAAAATACAATTCAAAAGGTATGGGGTAGGGAGTTGTAGACCTTCCATGCACTCTTCAGACATGCCGCCCTTCCAGCACCTCAGTGTGGAAGCTCTTGGAACCCTTTGGTTTAGGTTTGTTTTTTTTAAGTGGAGGTTCCATTATGCAGGCATGATCGATCAAATCATTGGCCATTGGTGATTGACTCAATCTCTGAAACCTCTACCATCCCTGGAGGTCAGGGGTGGGGCTGAAAGTTCCAACCCTCTAATTGAGTAGTTGGTTCCTCTGGCCACTAGCCCCTATCCTCCAAGAGTCACCTCATTAGCATAAATTCAGGTGTGGTTGAAAGGGGCTCATTATGAATAACAGAAGACATTCCTATTACTCGGGAAATTCCAAGGGTTTTAGGCATTCTGTTCAGATAACCCGGGACAAATGTCAAATATCTATTTTATTATTCTACAACTTGGTATTATCAGGAGCCAGGGTGGTTCTCCAAACCATCTCTTCTTGAAGATACTCACCATCTTGACAGCACAGGTAGTTTGTTGTTCTCTCCTCTGAGCTCCCTTTGCTGCCAATGACCTCTATCATAGTTCTTCTCACACTGTACTGTAACTATTTCATAGTTTCTGGTTTCTATCTCTCTAAGTAGAATGTGAGCTACAATGCTTGGCATATTGTTGCTCTGTAACTCTTGAATGAGTGAATGCCAAACAGTCTGGCACAGCTAACCTCTGTGGTCTGTGCTCATGACTGGTGTTTTTAATTCCAGTAAGTTTCTAGGGACTAGACTCTGACGTTGCCAATTGTATTTTCCAAATCTTGTGGGTTTCCTGAGAATCTCAGCTCTGGTTTCCTGCTGTTGAATCTGTGGTAGTCCACAGGGTGAATTCAGAGTTCATAAATCAGTTTTATCAAACTAACTGGATTTGGGGGAAAGCAGGCAATCTTGATGCCCTCTGTCTCACAGAGTGTGTTCTTTATAGGACACCAATGTTCTATGCAATATGCCAACTTTACCCAGTAACTTTTCAAGTCAGTCCTGTGGGGATGGTTTGATTTTTAAAAAATGCCTTTAGAACCTTAGAAGTGACATTTGCATGAATGTTTAAAAACTGTTACCAAATTCAGGGAATTTTGTTTAAAACCATGTGTGTACATATAAACTAAATGTCAAAGGGTTGTTTATTTTTCTTGTTTTTGCCTATTTAATGCCCTTTAACCTTACCAAGGCCATTAAATACTTGAGACATTAGATACTACCTTTGCCGATTACCTCATTTGTACAGCAGTTTAGGAATACTCATTTCCTGTTTTGATAATTAACAGAATACTTGGGATTATAAAGCTTTACAGAATGACTTCTGCCAGTTGACCATTTTAGCTACTGAGGTATCAAACAAAACAAAACAAAACAAAACAAAACAAAACAAAACAAAACAAAACAAAACATCCCAGCAGTGGAATGACTCTATAGGAAGAGCATAAGCCTAGGTGTCAAACCTGGGTGACCTAGGTTTGGTTTCTCCTGAATTTTTGACTTCTGGAAAGTAACTTAATAGCCATTTGTAAAACTAAAATAATACCCACTTGCTTATCTGAGGGGGATAATAGATAAAATAAAGTGGTATATATGTTCCTGCTGGAGAGACTATGGAACGTCCTTGTCTAGCCTAGCCCCATTCTAGCTGCACCTAATTGTGTCAGCCTAGGAAGTCTGAGCCCTGACATGGCCCTGGCCCCATGAGAACCGTTCTCTGTTAACAGGTAGAAGTCTGGAAATAGCCTAGTGTGTGCTATGCCTCTGGAATTGATTTGAGCCCCTGGGAATCTTTGTAAGCATCAGGCTTTAGTTCTCACCTCTTTCTCTACCATCTGATGTTGGCTATTTAATTGACCTCAGTCTGGAAGCTCAATTTTTCCTCTGTCTCTGTTGAAATTGAGGCCCAGGCCTAAATCATTTTTCCTGGTTCTGCTGGCTCTTTTCCAGGCACTGCTAACTGCCTGCATCATTTGTATCATCTTGCTCAGTTCTTTGAAAATAATGACTTAATCTCAGCTGTCCTGAAAAACTTCCCCATTCTTAGGCTTTGATGTACCTCTTCACTCCACACCCGTTGGGTAACACTTACCCAGGTCTGCATCAAATTTGGTTTTACACCTTCTCTTCAATTAGGTGTAAATCATCTTGCAGCTAGAGAGGGGTTGCCCCAAGTAGTCTTACCCATCCTCCTTTCTCTGCACCATTCAAGTTTATCCCCAAATCTTCTTTATTAGGACTTGAAACATGCCTTGTATCTGGAGCAGAGATTAATAATTGCTAAGGTACAAGCATACAAGCATCAATGACAAAGAATATATTTATTCAAAGCTAAGAATATATTGATTTGTATTGATGCTAATAGAAAGCATTCAAATAGGACTTTTAGTAGATTAAAATGAATTGTCTTTTTAGTGTATTTTTTTTCACACCAAGAAGCAAAGCTTACCTTATGCTTTCACTGATTAAGCTATCAAATCAAGGTGGAAGGGAATATCTAATGGACTTTAACAACCAAGGCATGGTGCATTATTGTTTCCACCTGTATTTGATTAACTAAATTTAACTTGTGGTTTGCATTTCTACAAATAAATGTACTTTATTATTCCAAGATATTATTATGCTTCTATTTCTTTGAATTGTACTTCTCCAATATCATGGTATATAATAAGAATATCACAAAGCTGGGTTAGTGGCATTGAAAGATAAGTTATAGCATAGTGAAATATTTGCGAGAGCTAGAGGATTCAGGGGAAACAGGAAGCTTGAAGAAAACTTCCTGGAGGTGTTTTTTTTTCTTTTCTTTAAATAGAAGAAGACAAATTAGTTAATTGAAGATGCAATCTCAGGAAAAAGAAGATTTTGAATCTAGATCTTTTTCTTACCATTGTGTCAGCAAATTCTGATTAGAAAATTCCTCCTGTAGGCCTGATAAATAATTTCTGCTAAAAATTATTGTGAGAGAGCCAAATCAGCTGACATCTGAAAAGTAAATACCAAACTCCCTAAACAATTCCCAGTTTCTTCCCACCCTCCTAACTTTAATTTAGGGAGAAACATCAGCTATGGAAATGAATAAAAAAGAAAGACATCTAGGGGTAAAAAACATCTTGGGGTAAAACATAATGCTAATAGTGGAGAGAGGATTGCACACATGGCCCACTCTTCATTCACACTCTTGCCTTTTATTTATTCACATATTTAGTGTAAAACCCATCTTTAGAATCTGAGAGAAGTTATCAAGTCTGAACCTGTGTTCCAAAGCAAGGAAGATAATTTGTATCTATTGGATGGTGTAGAGATTGGATACAGCCTTAATCCATTCCCTTTTGGGAATAAATGACTGGCATCTCATCTGCTCCAGAAAAGCATCAAAAGTATTCTGGCTTCTTATGGCTTTGCGTGGTTCCTGGACATGGAGATTAAACCAGGGGCAGACAAAAACTCTTTGGAGACTTGAAGGATAAGGGACAATTTGGTGGTGGCCTGAACTTACTTAATTTTATCTGGGCTGAAATAAACTCTTGTTTGATTGTGTAAAGAATGTTTTGATAAATTTTCAATGGGAAACAAAATGTATACATAACACTTACTGAATTTTAATTGCAACACCAAGAATTTTAGAAATCAAGGGAGCTTTAGACATGACGTAGTTCTATTGGCTCACTTTACACATGAGAAACTGACAATTGCTTAGGGAAATTACAGGGACAATTTTTGTTTGGGAATAGGAGGTTAGACTAGATTACTTCTGAGATCCTATTCAATAAATTTTTGAAACTGAGGCCCAAAGAGGTTAAGGAAATTGCCCAAGTCACAGAGCTGACTGGGAGGGAAAGCCTAGAGTAGAATCCAGGTTTCTGGATTCCTTATCTATTTATGACTCCTTTCGTACTTAGAGGTATTTGAAACTCAAAATAATAATGCCTTTGGGTAGTACACTTTGAGGAAGCAATCAAATGCTTACCTTTGGATTATCTTTTAATTCCCAATGTGATGAGTCACATAGTTAAAAACAACAAAAAAAAGAAAACACTGGCATACTAAGATGTTTTATCAGGAACTAATTAAAAGGGGAAAAAACCACTCAGATGAACTTCGTAATTTCCTCTGAATCTTTTGACAGATGTAACCTTAAATGCTGACCTATTTTGAATGCAAATTTTCTAATGACGGTTGGTATTTTTCATGGATAAAGCAAGAGCTCCTCCTACTTTTTAAAAGAAAGGCTTTAGTTCTAAGATCCTTTGAAATCCATTTAAACTAAGGAGCTGTTCATTGAGACAGACTTCAATGGTATTGCAGAATTTGATTACAACTGGACACATTATTCATATAGAGTAAGTATGGGACTTTAGGGGAGGAAGTTTGCAGGTAAGAGGTAAATTATTTTGAATATTTGTTTCACTTTCTTCACCTTTTCCTAATGGGATCATGAATCTTTTTTGGGCAAAAATTGATTTGATACAACAATGATTTGGGGAGTACTGCACTTTTTTCCCACATGAAGCTAATGGGTGCTGGATCATCAGTATGGATAGCACTATTGCTTTAATTTTTATTGTTGTTTTCTTATTAGCCTTTATTTTCCATAAAATTCATACCTCTTTAAAGCAAACCTGGTTTTTCTGGTGATAGTAAGGTAGTTGCATTTTAGAGTTAGGATGTTCTCTGAGATAAATTTCTATGTGATTTTTTTCTTTAAGTCAGAATCCTTGAGTTTGCAGCAACTTTTATCTCAAGCTCACAGATAATCATAGAACTTCTCTAAAATGAATGATTTCATTATCTTTGTATGATGTTTTGAATTAAGTTATAGAATATGCATGTCCTTTTATGCATGATATAATTTGTTCATATATTATGGTTTCATATACGGTAGTTATTCATATAAAATTTCCAATTTTCACAGCTTTTGCTCTGAAATGAACTATCATCTTATACTTCTGATGTTTGTTTTCCTCTATAGTTAACACTCAAATAATGAACATCACTTTTACAAACCGCACCCATTTTAGATGCTTCCAGATTAGTTTTCTTCTTTAAATATGTAAGGAGATACATAAAACCAGGACATGAACACCAAGGATTAACCAGCTCTTTAAAAAACAACTTTTTAAAGAGATTGGTTCTCACTCTGTTGCCCACGCTGGACTTGAATTCCTGGGCTCAAGCAATCCTCCCTCTTTAGCCTCTCAAGTAGCTGGTACTACAAGCACACACCAGCTATTTTTGATGGAAATTTTTAAAACTCTGGAATGCTTTAGAGTGGAATTAGAATTCAATCCCAGGTCTTCCTTACTTCAAAATCTGCGCTCTTTCTCCTATTCCACACTGCTTACTAAGGTATTAGACAATAAAAGATTTCAGCTATTTTTGACTGAAATTTTAATAAATTCTATAATGTTTTAGAGACTTTGTGACTCAAGTAAATTGCACAGAATTATTATTACCATTATTATTACTAAGTGGGGAGAGTACTAAACTAAGGACTAAGAAATCTGGTTTCCAGTTCTAGATCTGCCTTGTATAGCTGTGTGACCTTGGAATGGACACCCCACCCTCCCTATTTTAGTTTCCTCATCTGTAAAATGAACCAGATGTCCTGACTCTACCTAACGTTATGAAAGGCAATAAAATGTTAGAAATAACTATTTAAACAGTAGGATAAGACAAAGGAGAGGCAGAATGCCTATTGGATTGTTTTTATTTTTATGGTGCTGAGATCTTACTTGTAAATGATTAGTTGCTGCTTCCAGGGCTTTTTTTTTTTTTTTTTTTTTGAAAATCAAAGTAATGTGTCATATGTATTTTGCTACAACTTGGAGAAGTCAGGATGGGGTGGGTTGCTTGTTCCTTTTGATATATTTTTAGTGTCTTCAAGGAATCAATAGGAGGTGGCTTCTGGATATGAGGGAAGCACTAGACAGCTAACAATTGAATTACTATGCCCACTGTGCTACAGACATTTTACATACACTATTCCATTTAATCATTTCCTAAGCCTTATGTAGGCTAGTAATATTGCACTCGTTTTATAGATAAGAAAATTGGGATAGAGATAGCTCAAGTATTGAAACAGGAGAGTTCCCTTATGCCCCTCACAGGTCATGCCACAGGGGTCAGTTCATTGGTGTCAGGCTGCTCAAACCCCTAGGGGGAGCATGCAGACAGGCAGGTGCAGAAGTCGTGGGGAGCACTTTTGGCTTCAACCCCATGGCAGCATCTAGGGGTGAGTGTTTATGATTCCTGAAGCCCAAGTGGATGTGTGTTACAGTGTGCTCTTTCGGCTTTGCTGTCTGCCAATGGCTTGTATTAATCAGCTCAATTAGACCTTCTGCCTTACCTCAAGGACAGAGGGCTTTCTTTTTTTATTATTATTATTATACTTTAAGTTTTAGGGCACATGTGCACAACGTACAGGTTTGTTACATATGTATACATGTGCCATGTTGGTGTGCTGCACCCATTAACTCGTCATTTAACATTAGGTATATCTCCTAATGCTATCCCTCCCCCCTTTCTGTATCCCGAGTTCTTGCCCAGTGTACCGGAAAAATCAGATCACACATTGGCTTGGAGGATGAATGCAAGGTTTTACTGAGTGGTGGAGGTGGCTCTCAGTGAGACGGATGAGGGGTCAGAAAGAGGATGGAGTGGGAAGGTGGTCTTCCCCTGGATACTCCCCCAACCGCTCCTGGCCAAACTCCCCTCGGTGTCCACATTGTTCTGCCATCACTGGTCTGCTGATGTCTGCTGGTGTCTGCTGGTGTGTTCCTCTGTTCTTCTCGATGTCCAACTGCTTGTGTCCATGCCCGCTATGGTCTCAAGTTTTTATGGGCACAGGATGGGGGACATGGTGGGCCAGAGTGGTCTTGGAAAATGCAACATTTGGGCATGAAAACAGGAGTGCCTGTTCTCACTTAGGTCCATGGGCACAGGCTCTAGGGTGGAGCCCTTGCCAGGGACTCCATCCTTCTCTACCCAGCACTTTCCTGTCCCCCTCCCGTATCACTGTCATGCCGAGATCTATGTGGCTTTTTCCATTACTCCATGCTGCTTCTGTGGTCACTCTGAGACAATTCTGAGAAGATAAGCTCTTTAGAATTGGGTCTTCCATTGTGCCTGTGGGCTAAAAATTTATTCTGGGGAGATGGATAATGTATAGGGTCACATAGAGTAGATTGGTAGGTGCTTCCATGGTGTGATGTGGGAGGCAATGATAGGTAAATGCCCGTAAATGTTATCTTCATTGGCCTGTCATAGTTACTTTTCCTGAGATTTTTACCACTAAAGTAATGCTTTTTTTTGTTTATTTTTCTTTGCCAGTGGGGAGGTTGATGGGAAAGTTTCAATTTCAACTATGCATACCCCTAGAAAGGTTCATGTATGAAATCTTTTATTGTCTAATATCTGAGTAGGCAGTGTGGAATACTAGAAAGGGATCAGATTTTGGAGTGATGCAGATCTAGGATTGAATTTTGATCCACCACTTACTAGCTGTTTAATTTGCACATGATACTTCATCTCTCAGAGCTTCACTTTCTTCTTGAGTAAAACAAAGATAATAATGCATATGCATTGACCCTTAGCATAATAAACATAATGTGTCAATCATCTACTGTGGATAGCTGTGGGAGAATTGGAAGAGCACTAGAATGGAAGTCAAGAGACTTGGTGTCCTATGACACCAAATATGAAGCCATAGTTGTTTCATTCATTCAGGTAAATACTTATTGAGCTTCTACAATGTGTCATGCACTGTGCTAGGCACCAGGGATACATCAATGAACAATCGAAAGTCCCTGTCTTCTCATATCTTAAATTCCAGTTTCACGCTAACCTAACTATATCCATTTCCTGGTCATGTAGAGAGGAATTATTGTTCTCCACATTTTAGAGATGGGAAACTAAGGGTTAAATGATACAGTGATGAGCAAAATAAATATGATCCCTGACCTCACAGATATGATTGCAGTCCAATTTATCTGATAAATTAATCAGATAATCTCACAAATTAATATAAGATTAAAACCATGATAAGTCTCTAAAAGAAAGGTAGTCAGTTCTCTGAAAACATGTAACAGGGACTTCATCTTCTTTGAGCAGGAGGTGACGTCTGAGCTGAGAACTGCAGAATGAATCAGTGCTAACCAGATCATCCTTCTCCATGTCCTTACTCAGATTCTTCTGGAATTCCCTTGGCTCTTTTACATCCTCTTTAGTGGCTGCTACAAACTTTTTCCTCTCTTTTTAGGCCTCCAACTCAGCTATTATGCATTTATCTCAGGAGAAGGGCTTGCCTGCTATTTCACAAACACGAAAAAAGACATCAGGTCTGCTTGAACCACTTATCCACCCACCTTCCTGTTTTTTACACACACATTGAATTGTATCTTCACTCATGCTTTTGCCCTGTCTGAGAGGAAAAACTAGCCTTCTATCAGTCCAAGTTCAATTTGTCTGTGATTTAGAGCCCATGCTGTCCTCTCGCTTTCTCAGGGTCTCTTTTCATAATTATCCTCTTTCTTCTCTGTATTTTTTTAACATTTTCCTCCCACTTAGTTCTTTTCACGACAAAAATAAAAATAAAAAGTAAATAAAAGAGACACCTTTTCTTGACCATTCCCTGTATAACCAAGTTCTGTACAACCTATATAACAAGGCTTCAATAAAAAGTGGTCCACACATGTAACTGCCTTTACTAAGGTGGCTAATTACTTCTTATTTCCAAATGTAACAGACACATTTCAATTCTTGTCCTACTTTCCCAAGCCCCCAAATTTTTTGACATGTGAGGCACTTTGCTTTTGAATACTCTCTCTTTGAAATCTTCTGCTTCATTAGTTTCTGTGATACCACTTTATCCTTTCCTTCCTCCTACTTTTCTGGTCACTCTGTAGTCTCATTTGTGAACTACTCTATTGCAAATGCTACGTGCAAATTCAGTGGTCCAAATATCTCTATAATCTCTCCAGTTCTATTCTCTTTTTTCAACTGATCACTAAAGCCTGTCCATTTTACCTTCTTAATATATGTTATGTGTTCCCTCTGTTTTAGAACATTACTATTTTTGTAGTATGGGCCTTCATTATCTCTATCCTGAACTATTTAAAAGTCTCCTAACTTGTTGCTTCTGTCTCCTTTCTTGTCCCCCTCAGATCTGTTCTTTCAAGGGTGGCAAAAGCCCTATTCCTGCAGTTTATATGTGTTAAACTGAGCTGTCTACTGGATATATCCCTCAGGTTTAGAAATCCTTCAGTACTAACTGATAGCTCTCAGGATGAAGTCCAAAGTCTTTTAATGGCTCAAAAGGCATGCCTATGTACACCTTATACTGCAGCCAAAACAAACTATTTGTAGATCCCTGAATTCATTAAACTTTATCAACTCTGCATTTATTTAATTACCTGACCACCATTCCCAAGACCAGATTGAGTACCTGTCCTCTGTGCTTCTAAGTGCTTGCCTCTTTCCTGGAACTTACTACATTGTATTATAAGTGACATTAGTATGAATCTAGTCCACAAATGGATATGCAAGAAATTTCACATTTTAAAATGTTCTGATGAGCTATCCTGTAGTCAACATTCTGCCAGGAAAGTAAGATACACAATTTTAGTCAATACTCAAGCCTCCTGTTGAGTTATGCAAATATTTTGAGGCCTTAGGCTATACCAAAACACAGGTGCTCCTCAAATTATGATGAGGTTATAATAAACCCATTGTATGTTGAAAATATAAGCTGAAAATGTGTTTAATACACCTAACCTACCAACATCATAGCTTAGCCTAGCCTCCCATAAACGTTCTCAGGACCCTTACATTGGCCTACAGTTTAGCAAATCATGTAACGGAAAGCCTATTTTATAATAAAGTGTTGACTATCTCATGTAACTGCCTATCACTAGCCTGGGAAACGATCAAAATTCAACGTATATCAAAATGTGATGGTTTTGCACCATCATAAAGTCAAAAAATTGTAAATTGAACCATTGTAAGTTGGAGACCATCAGTATTGGGGAGGCCCTTTTGGCTATTGATCATTAATCTTCTGTCAACTCCCTGATACCCCATTTTGTCTCCACCTGGAATGGTCCTTTCATGTTTGCTGCTGCTGCTCCTATGCTGTGCTTGGGAGCTTGGGGGACTGGATCACTGCTGAGTTTGGGTCCCCTGTATTTCAGGCTCAGCACACTCATTGAAACTTTTCTGAGCTTTTGCCCCTGTTTTAGGCTGCCATCAAATGTTGAGCTGTTCCCTATTTTCCCTGCCACCACCAACTCCTTTCAGACTCCTGTCTTCTTTTTGTCTAAAGTCTGTGTCCCTTTTCCATCTCTCAGCGCTCTAAAAGGAATTTCATCTGTTCTCTTGAGATCCTCACTGATATGAGAGAGCATAATGTCTCCATGAGTCTGGGTTTTGGAAAAATTAAAGCCAGGAAGGGAAGTGTGGACAAGTGGCAATAGGGGAGGAGGAATTCCCTTGGGTAAGAAACAATAAACAGGCCCATTTATCTTCTAGAAACGGGATGAAAAAGAGAAAAAACAGAGCTAACCACAAATGATTGTCTCAAAATAATGTAGCCACGTACTTGTCTGGTTAGAAGACTGTCCTTTTCACTAAATGGTGAGCGCCTTTTAAAATATTGCAGAATTTTATTCACTTATATTTTAGTAGAGAGTACAGAGGAGACTCACAGTGCAATCTGGGGGAGAGAATAGAGAAAGCTTATAGAATGAAGTGGTACCTGAGCTAAATCTAAATGACTAGACTAGGTAAAGCAGTATTGACATCAGTGGGAAAAGGTTTAGAGACAAAATAAGACCCAACTTTTCAAGACCTATAAGTAGAAGATGAGTCTAAAAGTGGAAAAGTATTGCTAGCCATGCTAAACATTTTGTATGTTGTTTTATACGACAACACAATATAGAGGTTAAAGGCACAAACTCTGAAATGGCATTGCCAGGCTTTGAATTTTGGCTCCATCACTTGATAGCTATGAGACCCCAAGGAAATCATGTAGCTTCTCTATGTCACAGTTTCTATATTAGTAAAATGTGATAACATCAGTACCTACATCATAATACCATAGTAAGGACTAAGTGAATTAATACAGTGAAGTGCTTAGAAAAACACTGTCACACCAGAAGCACATTGAATTGTGCATTATTACAAATTATTCTGTAGAGCAATGGGAAACCAATGAAAAATTTGAACTTATTTGACTTTTTAGAAGGTCATACTAGCTACAGTGTGAGAATGACCAGAACCTGACTTATTGTAAGATGGAAAATGCATTAGGTGGTTATTGCTGTTGATTAGGCAAGAGATGGTGATGGCTAGAATCTGTCGTGGCAGTGAAAAAGGAGTGACACAGATGGACTGCAAAGATGCTTAGAATCTTTAGGATACTGTGTATGTGCATGAAATGGTGGCTGAGGATAAATGAGAGAGAGGAATCTAAGATGACTTCTAGGTTTCTGGCTTGGGAAGTCATCCTAGAATTTGATAAAGGAAATAAAGAAAAGGAAGATGGTAAGTTGGGTTGGCCGAGCGTGGTGGCTCACACCTGTAATCCCAGCACTTTGGGAGGTGCTGGCGGATCACCTGAGGTCAGGAGTTTGAGACTAGCCTGGCCAACATGGTGAAACCCTGTGTCTACTAAAAATACAAAAACTAGCCAGGCAGGTGGCAGGTGTCTGCAATTCCAGCTAGTCGAGAGGCTGGGGCAGGAGAATTGGTTGAACCTGGGAGATGGATGTTGCAGTGAGCCAAGATTGTGCCACTGCACTCCAGCCTTGGTGACAGAGTGAGACCCTGTCTCAAAAAAAAAAGTTGTGTTAATGTTTTGGGTATTTGTAATCTTCGTGGATTTCATGTTCTCTGAAACAGAGAAAACTGAATTATATCATCCATCAGTAATTTGAAATCATGTATTGAAGGATTTTGTAGATACTTTAAGATAATCTGACTAAGCAGAAATTTAGTACTGTTCCAAGGAAGATATACTTTCTTCTCCATGCTTTTCTTTGATAAGTGTGTTAATTATATAGCTTAAAAATATTATTGAGAAAAATCCTTTGGTGACTGATGAGTGATATTTGAGAAATGGACAGGACTTGACTATGGATTGGCTATGGTGGTGCGTAGATGTCTAGGGTAACTCTCTGGCTTCTACTGTTGAATGGATACTGCAAGAACACCTGTTTTCAAGTGGGAGATCATGATTCTGGCATTTGACATTTTGCATTTGACATATGTTTGAGACTTCCAATTGAAGATATTTAAAAAGCAATTAGATATACATCTCTGGAGCTAGAAGAATAGTTCACATGGGAGATTGTCTCAGTCTGTTTTGTGTTGCTATAAAGGAATACCTGAGGCTGGGTAGTTTAATAGATAAAAGAGTTTATTTGGTTCATGTTTCTGTAGGCTGTACAAGAAGCATGGTGCTGGCATCAGATTCTGGTAAGGACCTCAAGAAGCTTTCAATCATGGGGGAAGGCAAAGTGGGAGCAGGTGTGTCACATGCAAGAGAGGGAAGAAGAGAGAGTGAGGAGGAACGTGCCAGGCTCTTTTTAACAATCATATCTACGTGAACTAATAATAGAGCAAGAACTGACTCATTACCAAGGGGACAGCACCAAGCCATTCATGAGGGATCTGCCTTTATGACCCAAAGACCTCTCACTAGGCCCCACTTTCAACAGTGGGGATCAGATTTCAACATGAGATTAGGAGGGGACAAATATCCAAAGTATATCAGAGATATATGTTTGGATGTCATTGGTATATAGAGGATAATGGAAGCTGTCGGGGCAGATAAAATTACATAGGGAGGATATAGAATCAGAAGAGGTGAAGGCCTTGGGCCAAACCTCAAAGAACTCTGACATTTACTATTAGGATAAGTAATGGATAAGCCTGAAAATTAAATGAAAAAGTGACCAGAGAGGTAGAAAGAAAACTGGGAAACAGGTGTCAGAAAAGCCAAGGGAAAAGTGTTTTAAGAAGGATGATGATAAACAGGTGAATGCTGCTGAAATATAAATAAGATTGGGATTAAAATATTAATTAGATTCAGTAACATGGAGGTCATTATTTATTCTAGTGGGATCTGTTTCAGTAGAGCCATGGATTGGTGGTGAGGTGAAGGAAGAACCCAGAAGGAAATGGAGTGATGAAGAGCGAGAGGGGAAGTTTCTGGAAATTTGGCTGTGAAGAAGATGGGAGTATTGGGGCAGTAGCTGCAGACAAATATGTAGGCAAGGTAATTTGTTTCTATATTTATGGTCAGGGAGAAATGAACAGGTTTAAAAGTGAATGAGATGTATTTAGCTGAGATGCGTGTATCCATACATACATCTTATGTACGTGGAAGATATATAAGAGAGATGAAAAAAATGAGTGTAACATTTTTGAAAGTGTGAGCAGGGTTAGAATTCAAAACAGACATGAGGAGCAGGAGGGAAAGAAGAGAGAATGTGGAAAGATTCTTGTTTCAAATCAGAAAAATGAGGGAATTTCCATCTGATGGTTTTGATTTTGTTTTTCAAAGTAAGAGGCAAGCTCATGTGCTGAGATCAGGGGAGAAGGGATGAGACGATTTAAGAGAATGGAAAAGGTTTGTAATGGTCAGTAATGGAATGAAGTTGAACAGAGACAAGTAATAGGGCTTCTGAGGTAGTACTGTGGGCTTGTTTAAAATGAAATGTCATGCACTTATCATGGAACTAATCTACGGTGGGACTTCTTTCATGGGCACTCACCTGCTCAGGTACAAGCACAGAAAAAATCTGAGAGTTCGATTCATCCAGAATTGGGATTTTGTTAGGAAGTTATAATAAGGCATAGGAACAAGTTTAGTTTGGGGAATGCAAGCTGATCTCAATTTAATAAAGAAGAGGAAAAAGCAAAATCTGGCTGATGGATTTAGTAAAAACAGACAAGTCTGTGAGCTGAAATTTTTGCAAAGCTGAAAAATGATCACAGTGGCAATACTTAAATACACAAACTAGAATGAAAGAAGATTGATGGAACATCATTTAACTTCTCTGGCCTCTATTTCTACATCTGTATTTAAGCCATGGTCATAGATAGTGGAAGCCAAGAAAGTGTTTGCATATGAAAATTTGTACATATACTTCATTGTCTTCTGGTTGTAAGTATTAAGAAAATAAGGAGGGCTTAGGACCTCCCTAAGAGTGCCCCAACTTTTTTAAAAAATCTTTTTTTTTAATGGAATGCTTCAAGAATTTATGTGTCATCCTTGTCCAAGGGCTATGCTAATCTTATCTGTATCATCCCAGTTTTAGTATATGTGCTGCTAAAGTGAGAACCCCACCCTTTTCTAAGGAGTAAAGTGGGGCTAGAGGGTAAGAGGTGCTAGTCATTCTAACCCTCCATTGATGCTTTAAAATGGAAGACAAGGCTATGTTCTTTGAAATGATTCTACTCCACATAGTTCTCTTTCCCTGGCATGCTTGACTTTGCTCATCCAGCAGTGATTAATCTTTGGTTATGGAATCAGCTATCTTCTTTATCTAGCACTTTTGCAGGAAGAACAGTGTACACTGTTGATAGAAATAACATGATTCATTGAGAGAAAACTTGAATTTCAGGATATTCTGATAATAACCAAAGCATGTGGAGTGAGCTGCCAGTCATTGGAAAATGTGGAGACAGCAAAAGATTAAAGCCGTGTGAGTGCACTGCCAGAACAGCATTCGGAAAACTATGGCAACAACTCATGATGGTGGAAGAAGTGCTATGGCACCTGTGAGCAGCTCATAGCAGCAGAATCACTAGAAAGCCATAGAGGGTCCTCCAGCACTTATATCTTTTTTTTTTTTTTTTCTTGAGACAGAGTCTTGCTCTGTCTCCCAGGTTGGAGTGCAGTGGTGCAACCTTGGCTCACTGCAACCTTGCCTCCTGATTGAAATAATTCTCCTGCCTCAGCCTCCTGAGTAGTTGGGATTACAGGCACCCGTCTGCAGAGACAGGGTTTCACCATGTTGGCCAGGCTGGTCTCGAACTCCTGACCTCAAGTGATCTGCCTGCCTAGGCCCCCTAAAGTGCTGGGATCACAGGCATGAGCCACAGTGCCTGGCCCACTTATATCCTCTTGTTTACAACATTCAGGACTTTGAAAACCTCAAAGGGGGACATTGAAGTATTGTCATATTGTATTTTTGTCCCTGTGAAAAATGTCTACTTCAACATTTTGTGGTTGTAATATTTGCAAGTGGGGTGGCTGAGTATGGTTTATTTCCCAGGTACTTGGTCAGAGGCTTTAGCCAAAGGAAGTGCTATATAAGCTAAATGTGGCCCTTCATAAGAATGCTGCAGGAGCTTCAGACTCAAAGGTTATGTGGAAAAGAGACTGTAGAAGCACATACTTCTTTGATTACCTGGAAATTTGGGGTTAAAAGGATATGAACTTTTTTTTTTTTTTGAGACAAGATCTGGCTCTATTACCCAGGCTGGAGTGCAGTGACGTGATCTCAGCTCACTGCAACCTCCGCCTCCCAGGTTCAAGCAATTCTCTCACTTCCCAAGTAGCTGGGACTACAAGCGTGCACCACCATGCCTGGCTAATTTTTGTATTTTTGTAGAGACAGGGTTTCACCGTGTTGGCCAGGCTGGTCTCAAACTCCTGACCTCAAGTGATCTGCCCGCCTCGGCCTCCCAAAGTGCTGGGATTACGGGTGTGAGCCACTGTGGCTGGCCTAAAAGGATATGAACTTTTAAAGTGTTTTGATACGCATTTTTCAATACTCCTCTAATTAGTTTTAGATTACAGGTTCTGCTTTAAAAAGACAGTGGTTTATGTTGCGCTCACATGACTGTGTGGGGATAGCTAATCCAGCCAGGGCTGCATGAAAAGTACGCACCTTTATTGCATGAGGCCAACAAGGGCCTTGGGCCACTCTCAACTTGTTCTGCCGTGCCTAGGGTGTTTCCCTCATTTGTTTGATCAAAGGTGGCTCAATGCCAAGACCACATTCTAACAAGCAGGCTGGAGGAAAGGAACAACAGGTAAGGGGAGAAAAGGTCTATTCTCTTTGAAGGCCTGACTTAAGGGATTGGAGATAACACTTCCATTTACATCTCTTAGACCAGAACTTAATACCCTGCCACATATAGCTGAAAAGACACTCAGAACTGTAGTATTTGTTTTGTGTGGCCACGTGCCCAGCTACAACTTGGGGGTTCCATTACCACTGAAAGAGGGGACAGTGAATATTAGGAGACAGCTAGTAATCTCAGGCACTTCACTTCCAAAAAGGATTGCATCAATTCACATTTCTACCAGTAGTCTGAGAGAAAGCCCACGCTTTATGACTATTTTTAATTTTTTTGGTCTGCCCTGTCAATAGATTTGAGGGCAGGAAACACTGTGTCTTGCTTGTTTTCATATCTGCAGCGTTGAGTACAAAATGGATCTCAGGAAATGCCTGTGAAATAAAGATCTGGATGGATGCCTGTGGCCATGTCAGCACCAATATAGCAAGCAAAGGTATAAATTAAGCACAGGTTATAAAAATAGAGACTCTAAGGAACCTTAAAAAACATTGTCTAGCCTAGGTTCAAAAGCAGTTATCAAAACAATGAGAAAGTGGGAGAAGTAAGTAGACCTACCACTTAGGATTATGAGGTGGATTTAGTCTTTAAGCCGACGAGTATAAGGAACCAGTCGTCTTAAAGCTGGAAATTCATTTCTGTGAAGGGCAATCAGTCTGCTGCAAAACAGTAAAACTCTGCCTACAGGCAACTGAACAGTGACTTTTTTTTTTTTTAAGTCATAAGCACTTTTAAAAAGTAAGCTTACAAACTTGCAAGTTTAATCTACAAGTGACATAATGGAAAATATTATTCTGAAGCCAAAAAACTAATGAAAAATGTACTGTGAAGAGAGGATGTCCCAGTATTTTAAAAATAAGGACAGCCAGTGATGCAAAAATATATTAATTTCCACTAATGGAAAAGAGGAACATCAGTAGGAGAGAGGAAAAGAGGGAAAAAAGAAAAAGAGAAAAGTAGAAAGGAGAAAAGAAGAGGAGAGGGCCAGGAGAGAGGAGGGCATGAGGAAGAAGCAGATGGCAAGAGCCTGAAATGATGAACTAGCTGCCCTCCATGTTCTGCATTCCAAATAGCCTGCTTAGCTAAGCCAGAATAAACAGAATTTTGCCTAGAGATATGCACTTACTAAAACTCTTTGGGAATATGCACAGCTATATTGTTTGATCCCTTAGTTTCAAAGTTTTCAAAATACAATAAAGTCTGTGTGTTCCTATTCTGCATTTTGAAATTAGGACTAGAACCAGAATTTCTGCCATTCCTTTGATTCAGATCTTTGGTCTGAATCGTATAAGCCAAGGACTAACAACCACAATCTTAAACTGCCTTACAAAAATATATAATAGTAAGTTTTTTTTGTTTCTGATGAGTTTTGCTGCAGAAAACAAATTCAGAAGAAAACAAATTCAGAAGAAAACAAATGAAACCTCAGATTGCACACAGAAAGTAGAAATGTTCTATAGTCTGGAGAAAGGGCAGGTTTTTAAAAAATAATATTGTATTAGAAATGCCAGGCCGGGTGTGGTGGCTCACGCTTGTAATCCCAGCACTTTGGGAGGCCGAGGCGGGCAGATCACGAGGTCAGGAGATCGAGACCACGGTGAAACCCCGTCTCTACTAAAAATACAAAAAAAAAAATTAGCCGGGCGTGGTGGCGGGCGCCTGTAGTCCCAGCTACTCGGAGAGGCTGAGGCAGGAGAATGGCGTGAACCCGGGAGGCGGATCTTGCAGTGAGCCGAGATTGCGCCACTGCACTCCAGCCTGGGAGACAGAACAAGACGTCTCAAAAAAAAAAAAAGAAATGCCAGAAGTTGGAGATAGCTTTGCAAAACTGTATTTTTTTAGATGGAGTCTCACACTGTCACCCAGGTTGGAGTGCAATGGCGGGATCTTGGCTCACTGCAACTTCTGCCTCCCGGGTTCGAGTGATTCTCCTGCCTCAGCCTCCTGAGCACTTGGGATTATAGGCGCGTGCCACCACGCCCGGATAATTTTTTTGTATCTTTGGTAGAGACGGTGTTTCACCATGTTGGCCAGGTTGGTCTCGAACTCCTGACCTCGTGATCCGCCCGTCTCAGCCTCCCAAAGTGCTGGGATTACAGGCGTGAGCCACCTTGCCAGGCCGCAAAACTATTTTAGCAGATGGAAAGTATTTGTTAATGTAATCACTGGTGAAACTAAACTTTGGTAGTTTCTAAATGCCTCAGAAAAAATGCTCTGCCTTAGTATGGTACCTTTTGATAAGTACTCTGACCTGTATCCATAAAATAAGAACAGCATCATTGCTAAATAGGTGTGACAAGAATCTAAGGAAGGGCAGGATTAAGCCTTCATGTGTGATGTTCTCCATCCATGTTTTAAAGAGGGAAGAAAAGAGATTTCCTCCCAGCTATAGCTCCTTATGTTCCTTCATTGCAAACCTCTCAAAGGAGTTATTGTGAGGTTTGGAAGCCTGCAAACCTGAGTGGCCCCACCCTGGGAGACATTTTCATAGACATGATAATGGACTGGACTCATTAGAGCCATGTGTCATTTAACGACGGGGATAATTTCTGACAAATGTGTCATTAGGCCATTTTATCATTGTGCGAACACCCTAGAGCGTACTTACACAAACCTAGATGGTGTAGCCTACTACCCAACTAGTCTATATGGTATAGCCTATCGCTCCTAGGTTATAAACCTGTACAGCATATGACTGTACTGAATACTTTAGGTAATTATAACACAATGCTAAGTATTTGTGTATCTAAATATATCTAAAAATAGAAGAAATACAGTAAAAATTATGGTATAAAAGATTTAAAAAATGGTATCCCTGTATTGGGCACTTGACATGAGTGGAGGTTGCAGGACTGGAAGTTGCTCTGGGTGAGTGAGTGAGCGAGAGGTGAGTGAATGTGAAGGCCTAGGGCATTACTGTACACTCCTGTAGACTTTAGAAACACTGTCCAGTTAGGCTACATCACATTTATAAAAAATAAAGCAATTGCACTAGGACATTATGATGGCTGCAGTGTCACTAGATGATACGAATTTTTCAGCTCACCTATAATCTTAGGGGACCATTCTTGTATATGTTGTTCCTTGTTGACCAAAACATCATTATGCAGTGCATGACTATGTTAATGACTGAATGGGACTGAACGTGCCAGTATCTTTTGACTTATATGATCATTTTGATGTAAAGAATCTGTGTTTGAAAAAGGGGAGGTGGACTGTGTTATTGTGATTTATAAGATATATGTAGATTTGGTTTTTGGCTAGTTTCCAGGCACATAGCTCCTAAAACTCCTGGAATCTTTTAAGTGGTAAATGTCTTTTTGTATGTTAGTGAGATTACTGTTGGCTGGGGGCTCCTGGATAGTTTCAGGATGGGGGCTGGTTGCCAGGGGAACCAACCACATGATCTCCTCACCTTCAATCTCCTCACTGCCCTCATCCAGGGAAGGGAGAGGGGCTGAATGTTGAGTTGATCACCAATGACCAATGATGTAATCAATTATACGTAAATAATGAAGTCTCCATAAAAACCCAGGAGGACTGGGTTTGGGGAGCTTCTGGAGAGCTAAACACGTGGAGACACCTGGAGAAGGCATGGAAGCCCTGTGCCCTCTCTCTCATGTTTTGCTAATGCATCTCTTCCATCTGGCTGTTCATTTGTATCCTTTGTAATACCATTTATAATAAATGGGTAAAAGTAAGTAAAGTGTTTCCCTGAGTTGTCAGCTATCCTAGCAAATTAATCATACCCAGAAGTCAGAAACACAAGTCACAACCCAGGGCTTGCTATTGGCATCTGCAATGGGGGCAGTCTTGAGGGACTAAACTCTTAACTTGAGGGATCCGATACTATCTCCTGGTAGACAGTCTTAGAATTGTCTTGAATTAGTGGAGAAGTGATTGGTTGTTGGTGAAGGAGAAATCTCCATACGTTTTGGTGACCAGAGATGAAGAATTTGTTGTATTGCCTGCATGAGAATAGAACAAACATTGTTTTTTTTTCCTATCCCTAATAGTTATCTATACTCACTGTGTCCAAATTTACCCTTCCATTCTTTCTTGAACTCATTTTAATCTGGGTTTTTCCCCCAACGTGCCACTGACTGAATTCCCTTAGCAATATTACCAATGATTTCCACCTTGCTTAAACCATTAGCCCATTCTCAGGCCTCATTTTACTCCGCCTATCAGCAGCTTTTGACATTGTCTATCTATCACTTTATCCTTGAAACATTTTCCCCACTTGATTTTCCTTTCACTTCTATGGCCTCTCTTTTGTCTCCTTTGTTGGTAGCCCCTCAAAATCTATTTAGCCTTTTATATATCGAAGGTCCCAGTCATTGGCCCTCTTTTCTTTATCTCATCTACACTCTACCTTAGGTGACTTCAATCAATCACATGGCTCTAAATGCTGTGTATATCCTGATGATTCCCAAATTTATATTTACAGCTGTGGTCTTTCCCCCTATCTCCAGAGTTGAATATCCAACTGCCTACTCATCTCCCCTTGGATATTAGTCAGCTCAAACTTAACAATCCAAAATTGAACTCTTGACCATCATCCCTAGGCCCCATAAACAATTATCCAGATGGCCATGCCAAAATAAAGCCATCATCTCTCTGATACTCCACATTCAATCCACCAGTAAATTCTATCAGCACTGCTATCAACCTGGTCCAAGTCACCATCATCTCTAGCCCAGGTCATTGCTTCTACCTTTCCATTGCATACAATAGCCCTTTAAAATGTAATGTACATCATGTTGAGGTGGGAGAGTTCCCTGGCCCCCTTCGCAGAACCTGTGACAGGAGGATGTGGCTCTCCGGCAACAGGGGGATGTGGGAGGGGGAGTATGCAGAGGGGCAGGTGCAGGAGCCAGGGTGAGTGCTTTGGACTCTGGACCCACGGCAGTATCTTGGGGTGGGTGTCTGCCACTCTTGAAGCCCAAGTGGGCATGTGTTACAGTGCGCTCTTTTAGCCTTGTCATCTGTGGATGGCTTAAGTGTTAAACAGTTCAGTGGACTTGCCTTTTTGCAAGGGCAGAGGGCCAGTGTGACAGCTTTCTGTATCTTGAGCTCTTGTCCAGCATCCAGGAAAAACCAGGTCACACACGAACTTGAAGGATGAATGCGGGGGTTTTATTGAGTGGTGGAGGTGGCTCTCTGTGGGATGGATGTGGAACTGGAATGGGGGTGGAGTGAGAGGATCATCTTCCCCTGGAGTTTGGCCATTCAGCAGCTGAACTCCTCTTTGTCTCCAGCTGAACTCCTCTCAGCATTCAGACGCTCCTTCTCTTCTCTCTGCTGTGCCTTTCTGCCATTCTTCCATGCTTCTGTTTGTCCCCTCATGGAGGCTAGGGCTTGGGGTTTATACGTGTACAGGATAAGAGGGCATGGTGGGCAAAAAGGCAACATTTTGGACATGAAAACAGGGATGCCTGTTCCCATTTAGGGCCATGGGTTTCCAGGCTTGAGGGTGGGGCCTTTGTCTGGGAAATGCCCTCTTCTACCCAGTATTTCCCTGTCTCCTGTCCATATCAAAGTCACTGCTCACAACTGTCCCATTGCTTCCCATTTTACTAAAAATAAATGGCAAATTCATCACCATGGCCTACCCTCTCCTATATTTGTGAGATCATCTAACTTTTTCTGTTCCCTATCCTGCTGGCCTTCCTATTCCTGAAACTACTATTTCAGTGAATGTGCTATTCCTTCTACCTGAAACATTCTTTCCCTGTATCTTTACCTGGTTTATTCCCTACATCACTGAAGTCCTTGATGCTACTTTCTCAGAGAGGCATTCCCTGACTACCCTTACCTAAAATGAGTCTCCTATTATTCTTTCATGTTATCCTGCTTTATTTTTCTTTACACATCTTGTGGTTATCTGATGTTTATTGTCTGTCTCCCACACCAGAAATGAGGGTAGCTACTTTGTCTTGTTCACTGCTATATCCCCAGTACCTGTAACAGTGCCTAGCATGTAGTAGACTTCCTGAAATAATTGAATAGTTAATATGTAATAGAAATATTAATATTTAATTGTTTATAACATTCTTTTCTATAACTAATAGTACTATATATAATATAATACCACATTTCCATGTGTTTACAGTCTATAAATAACATACTGGTAGATAACCTGGAAGGAATATAAAAATTACTATTGTACACTCTGTATTCTATTTTTACTGAGTATTGAGTGGGTAGAGTATATCCTATTATTTACTTTTAAAGGGGTCACATGACATGAATGTTTTAGCTATTCCCTGCCTGTTTGCAAACAAGTATTTGGGAGCATCTGGGAGTACAGAGAACAGTGTTGAACAAAACAGATTGTCTTGCTAGTTCCAGAGCAGTAGTGCTTTTCAAGGCAGTGTGCATTGCTCTTCAGTTATGACTTCATTGGAGTAGAATATAAGGTATATTTAGTAAGAACTATTTGACCTGTTCAAGAAATATTTACTAATTGATGACCTGGGGGATTTTATTTAAAGGGTTGCAAAAAAAATTTTTAGTGGGTTGTTTTCAAAAAGCATGTTGGTGGTTCGTTGGATAGAATTATAAACTAATAAAGCTGTGATCTCAGTTCGGGGACAAATTCTGAAATTTGTAAACTGCTTCATGAATTAACACTGTAAACCTAGATGTTGCTATGGTAGCTCAAAACTGAATTGTCTAGTTTTGACAGTGTTGCAGGAAACTTGTTAGCCACATGAACTCAAGATATCATACAGGAAAAGCATCTAAAAAAACATTATGGGGCCTAGCGCTATGGCTCAGGCCTGTAATCCTAGCACTTTGGTAGGCCGAGACAGGAGGATGACTTGAGCCCAGGAGTTCGAGACCAGCCTAGGGAATATAATGAGACCCCTGTCTCTACAAAATAAATAAATAAATAAATAAATATGAAAATAATTATGGTCTAGAATAACTACCCATGGTTTTACAAGAACTGTAGATTTTTTTTTATTATTATACTTTAAGTTTTAGGGTACATGTGTACAATGTGCAGGTTTGTTACATATGTATCCATGTGCCATGTTGGTGTGCTTTATTGAACATATTTTATAAATATCAAATAATGTTAGTATGTAAGCTTATCAGGGATGCAAATATAATCATGATATATAGAGCTGGATGTTAAAGTGATATTTGTTAAAAATAAGTCCTACATGTATTTCAATTCCATACAATGATTTTCATAATTCAGCATCTTCCTAAGTTCCTTGTGTATACGTATAGGACATGACTGACACCGCTTTACTACTGGCAAACATGATGCATCTGTGTGATTCAAAGCCCTTTTGTGTTTGATAGTACAAAGTCATCTTCAGCATTCTTTATAAGCTACTCCACTACAGGACATGTTATTTACTAGTTATTACCTAAATTAGATCTGATTCACCACCAGGTCATAGGCTGATTATACTATCATTGAGCCATGTATTAATCTCAGTGTGTTATCAGGCCTCAAAACCTGGCAGGTTCCAGAGATTCTGTTTATGGTGCTGAGTCATGACTATACTCCAGAAACTATGAATAAGCATTTATACATGTTGGATGGCCTTCTTGAAATAAGATTAGTTATCCAGGAAGCCAGTGCTCTTGAGTCACATCCTGAAACCACGAATGGACACATGGCAGATTAACCACTGAAATAGAGAATTATAGCCTAGGGATAACTTGTGTGAGAGAAAATTGCCTTTCACAGAGTGAGATTACTTGAAAGAGAGTATTATATTTTAAAAGGAGTGTGACTTTTAGAATCAGATATTGGCATCTTTTATTGCTTAAATTGTATAACCTTGAGAAACCTGAGCCCCAAATGCCTCACTTGTAATATTGGGATGATAATAATAGTAGTCAGAAAAGTTTGTAAGGCTTAAGTGAGCTAATCCATATAAGCATCTAGCACGGAGCTTGATACCTAGTAAAGGTAAAATAAACTATAATCTCTATTATTATTATTATTATTATTATTGTTTTCCGAGGTCACCTGGCAAAGCTGGTGAGAGAGCCCAAATCGCCTAGTCAATGCCTTCTCATGTAAGACTATATCAATTTATCATTTCATTTGCAAATGACATTTAAGTCTGCAATCACACTACATTTCCATTTTTCTCTCCTCAGTTTCTGTTTCTCGATTTTTCAATTTTCTTTCTCCTCAAGCCCCATTCTAAAAGCTTTGGCCAGTATTTTTAGGTAGCTTAAACAATGTGAATAGAAAGTATCAAATTTTGTAATTGATTTTTTTTTTTACACAAAGGCAACAGAAATAACATGCCTATAGTTTTTATGTGTTTTTTTAAAGAAATCATTTTAGTGGCATTGCAAAATTCCATTTATCATTTTCTAATAAATAATTGTCTTTGCAAATTGGTCACTGCCTTTACAATAAAATAAAACAAAAAACATATGGTCATTTTGGATACTTTAGAAGAATCTTTTTTTTTCCTTTGTCAACATGGAGAAAGAACATTTCTAAAATCCATGTTATGTATTATTAGCCTAGCAATGTTTTTCTGTCTCTTCCTTCTTTTTCCTATCCTTTCTGTATAGATTGTATCAGCTGTGGGGCACTGTGCTAGTCATATCACTTCTGTAAGCCCCAGTTTTACTGTTTGTAAATATGCAGCACAAACCTTATACACTTATGACCTGTTAAAAAATCAACAAATTCTTTACAAACTACAAAAAGCTAAACAAATGAAAGAAATTACTGTTATCATGGCAAAGATCAGTAAAGGCAGCATATTGGATCAACAAGGGTCGTAGAAATTGGAAATTAATAATAAGTGTCTAATTATCTACTATGAACAAGTTTATTTTGCTGAATTAATAAAAGCAAATGTGTAGGATGTGGCAAGTTATTTTCAAGTGTTGCTTAGTGGCAGTGTCCTCAGAAGCAAACCCCTCTCAAGTATATAGAGCAATTTACTATTCTCCTGGCACTTTCACATACATTATCTTATTTAATCTTCAAGACACCCCTGCCAGGCTTCTATCATTACCTCCATTTTATAGATACAAATTGAGATATAATTTACCTCTTATCACAGTGGTTGAGGCAGGAGCGAAATCCAGATTGATACTCACACCATTGTGCCTTTTATTATAACAAGCTCCTCGACTATGTATCTGTTATTTTATCCAAAGAATAGTTGGTCCTGCCAGCTTTTACAGCATCTTGGTATAATTCCAAATTTGCTTCAGATGGCTTTTGGCCCCACCCATAACTTCCCCATCTTGTGACTTGTAGAATCTGTGTCCTGGCCCTGTGCCTGTTTCAGGAATACCTAACTAATATTTTCTACGTGCTTGATTATTAGACAGGCAGGAAAGTATTAGAGATTCTAATTAATGTCTCTAAAGTAGAGAGGAGAACAAAAGAGGAACTGTGGTAACTGCTTATGTTAATCTATTTCTTGAGAAACCATATGATTGGTAAGTACCGGGAATTTCTCCAATAATGCAAAGATTGCAGCCAGCTCTTAAAGTGAGAGTATTATGTTGCATGACTTTGAAGCGGTGGAGAAGCGAGGCTGAGAAGAGGCAATCACTTTAGGTTTGCCATTCCAAAGGAGATTCTCAGTGAGAAACTATCCCAACAATAGTGTTGTGTAAAACTGAGTGGGTAGAAATAGAAAGCTCCCCTCCACATTGATCTTAGGCATGGAAAATACCTAGTGTAGTGCTTACCGTCAAGGGCTCTGGTACTAGATTGTCTAGATTTAAATCCAAGTTTCACCATTTATGGTGTGTGACTTGAGGGAAGCCATTTGACTTCTGTATGTCATAGATTCTGGTCTTTAAAAAGTTAATCTCGTAGAGTAGAGAGTAGAATAGAAGTTACCAGAGGCTGGGGAGGGAATAAGGGAGCCGGGATGGGGAGAGGTTGGTGAATGGGTACGATGTTACAGTTAGATAAAAGGAATACATTCTGATTTCTATTGCACAGCAAGGTGAGTATAGCTAACAATAATGAATTGTATTTTTCAAAAGCTAGAAGAAAGGAAGTTGAATGTTTTTACCACAAAGAACTGATAAATGTTTGAGGTGATGTATATGCTAATTACCATGATTTGATCGTTACACAACGTTATCCATGTATCAAAACATTACACTGTACCCCATAAATATGTACAATCATTATGTATCAACTAAAAATTAAGTTAAACTTAAAAAGAAAATTTAAACAAATAACATGGGACTAAAAATAGTATATATGTCCAAGTCTGATTGTGAGGATTATATGAGATAATGCATATAAATTGCATAGCACAGGGCAGTGCCTGAGATGTTGAATAAATACTAGAAGGTACTATTATTATGACAGATACTATGACTGTTGCCACTTTCACTTGTATCTTCTGCAAGATTTAGCTGGGTTAGTATCTGGCAAAAAACTTCCAAAGATGCTCAATAAATATTTATTGAATTATTACTCTATGTCAGAAATGTCATAATGACAAAACTGTGTGGTGGGCTGGATGGTTTGGGTGGTGACAGTAGGTAGAGGAAGGTTGGGAGTTAGGAAGAGGCTTCTGGTAAAATAGGTGCAGGATAGATTCATTATGATAAGAACATTTATTTGCTAGTTAGTGGAAAATGTTCAGGAGATGTGGTTTTCAATCCCAGCTCTGCCACCAATAAGTTGTGTACACTTGGCTTACTTACCTTCCTCTCTGGCTGTTATTTCCTTATTTTTAAAAATGAGGAGCTAAGACCAGATGAGTGGTTATGAACTGTGGTCTGGGGGTCTGAAATATATACAAACAACTTTTTCAAATCTAATATGTCTGCATTTGCTTTTCTAATCTTCCCTTTGTCTTCAGGTCCCCCTGGTCCTTGTGAAAAACTCCGGTGTTCCTGGTAACCACATAGTGTATAAAGCCCCTCATTGCGCTAGTGACAATCCTGTAACCCAGAAGCAAAGGAGAGAATTGTCTTTGTGTTCATTTGGGAAAGAAAGTCTTGGTTGGGCCCTAGGTGTAATTCAGCAACTCCTTTTGTGGGTTTATCCATAAGTGATGCTAGAAGCTAGTTATTCCCACTTTCCACCTTTGCTTGGGTATATTGATCAGTCTGATCCTTGAAATGCTATTTGATAGACTGAGTCAGATTTCATAGCCTATAAATGGAATAGAAGCAAATGATTTTTAACTCTTTACTTAGCATTTATGCTGTACATGACACAATGCTACGAAATTTTAAAGGACAGATTGATAGGGGAGAGAGAATTTTGTTAGAATCTCTCTGAGAGCATTTTAAGGGCAGCCTGGTTGCCCTTAGTCCTTAAAGGTAATATGGAAGGTTTTCTCTTTGTCAGACCTATTGCCCTGATCCCAGTAGTAACCAGTGTGTTCATCTTAATCTATGAGGGTAGCTCTGTGGAAGATCTGTAACCTTCTGTTAGCCAAATCTACCTAGTACTTACAGATGCATTAGTGGGCAGCCATTGGCTGGCAAGTAGAGAGAGAGGAATTGGGGAGAAAGAGAGATTTGTTGGGCCTCAGTGAGAGAAATGACATTCTCTCCTGATTTTATGAGGCACAGAGTTTTTAAAATAACATGGTGTTGATTCAGCTTGGTTAGCTAATTAAAGGAAGATTTAAACACTGGAGTTCCAGAGGAAAAGTGTTCATAATCCTGAGTCAAGCCTGTGGGACCCAGCAGAATAGGGTGGAAGTGCACAGGACTGGGAATCATGAGATCTCTGTTCTACTTCCAGCTTTGTTACTAATTTGCTGTGTAATCTTGGGCGGGGCAAGTCTGAGTTTTACTTCCCTATTTATAAAAGAGAATTTGACCAGCATTGTCTGTAATATACACACTGGTTCTAAAAATTTGATCCTAAGATTCTATAAAGTAGCCATTGAAGCTTACCAAAGTTACAATATTACAGATGGATCAGGTAGGGGGAAGAGGGTGGGGTGGAAGAGAGGGTCTGTCCTATTGAATTAATCTATGCACAAGAAAAGAAGGGCAGTCCCTTCTTTTCTTTTAAGTGACTTTTAATCCTTTACTTTGTGTGAAATTGTTGGTTCCAGAATACAGATTCGAAGAGAAGTGTATGGAATTGGGAGTAGTAGTTTTTCCTGAAAAGCAAAGTATTTTTAATTGAGTCGGTATTTGAAGGCATGAATCCTTTAAATTTTGATCATAAAACCAGTATCTGTCAAGAACAGAAAGATGACTAAATTGTATTCTATGGCAATGAAATGCTGTTTTAGTTTAAGAAAGAGATGAAAAGTTCAGATTTGCCCTTTAGAAAGGTCACTCTTGCTGCATATGGTGTGGAAAATGGATCAGAGGCAGGAAAGACTGAATAAGGAGATCCCTATTAAGATCCTCCATTTAGGAAGTGGTAGTGGTAACGGAGAGATTAGATGGGAGAGGAGTTGAGGAAGACTCCCAGGTTTCTGGTTTGGGCAACTGGAAGGATGGCGATGTCATTTACTAATTAAAGGAAACACAGGAAAAAGTGGAACAATAATGAGAGTAGATGGAAATAAAAAATTTTAATTAAAAAGAGTAATTAAAAGAAAAAAGGAGCAAAGAAGAAAGTCAATCGTCCAGCAGGGGGCGAAAGAGCTTAAATAAACACTTTTTTTAAACTAAAGAAATATTTATGAGGAAACAGCAAAGTTTTGAACTTTGAGGCTTCGGTTTAGGTTCTGAGCTTTCTCAGTGGTCAAATAACTTTATTTTATTTTATTTTATTTTATTTTATATTTTATTTTATTTTATTTTAATGAGACAGTCTCGCTCTATTGCCCAGGCTGGAGTGCAATGGTGGGATCTCGGCTCACTGCAATCTCCGCCTCCCGGGTTCAAGCCATTCTCCTGCCTCAGCCTTCCGAATAGCCGGGATTACAGGCACCCGCTACCATGCCTGGCTAATTGTATATTTTTAGTAGAGAAAGGATTTCACCATGGTGGCCAGGCTGTCTCAAACTCCTGACTTCAGGTGATCCACCCGCCTCGTCGTCCAAAAGTGCTGGGATTACAGGCATGAGCCACCATGCCGGGCCGAAATAACTTTCAAATACTTTTTTCTTTTTCTTTTTCTTTTTTTTTTCCCCCTCAGAAAAGAGTATTTGACAGTGTTTTATGTGTTGCTAGGGGAGACGGTTGCTATGGAGATGGACGATCTCATAACTCCATTGTGAACCAGTAAGAACACTCTCGTGGGTCTAACGGTCTTCCAGATGAAGGCTATTTGAAGTCGCCATAACCTGGTCAGGAGAAGTGTGCCTGTCGGCGGGGAGGTGAGAAGCTACAAGGGTTTTTGTTTTGCCTTGTTTTTATTCTTGTAAGTAGGATGAGACCAGAATCCTTTCTTTCCAATTATATTGGTTCCCAACTTGATTATTTCTGTTTCCATGGTCTGAGGTGGACACAGTTTTCCCAGTTCTTGGTAGAAAGCACACAGAGAGCTTTCCAAAGTATTTTTAATCACGTTTAGTTTGATTATTTGATGTAAGATAAAGTTAAAATGTTATATTTTTCCTTCATAGAGAGGCAATATCAAGATTTTAAATCTTGGAGAAATGGCTTTCGTTTGCTTGGCTATCGGATGCTTATATACCTTTCTGATAAGCACAACATTTGGCTGTACTTCATCTTCAGACGCCAAGATAAAAGGTAAGTGGATTTTAATGGAATAGTTTTTAAATTAGGAAAAGTAAAATTAAATGGATTTTAATGGAAAATTAACTGTCTTTTTGACCTACCTTATGGAAGTGCATAATTAACTAGTAGATGAATTGTTATTGAAACTATTTCAGGAAGTCCATGAACAAAAGCTATGCTCTTACTAGTCACTTTCTTGCATAAGGTAACTGATGTTGACACACATTTTGTGCGATAAATGCCAAATTAAAAACACTGTTCATACCTTTTTGTATAGTCTTTTTTAACAGATTAAGTATCCGAAACCTCATTGCCTAGTACTAAACTAACTGGAACAGTTCCTTAATTACTATACTTAGCTACTATCCTTAGCTTTTATGACAATTAGATAAATTAAAAAGGTACAGAAATTTAACGTGAAATTTAAAAACATAGAATTACTTAATTTTTCAATTATATTAATTATTTTATTATATTATTTAATATAATATTAATGTTTTATTATTAATTAATTTAAATTATTTATAGTATATTGTTATATTATATATTATATTATAATTAATATAATTAAAATACATATATTTGTATTACATTGATTTGTTATTGCTGTTAGACAGATTTTTGTAATAAAATGTTCCTGTCTTAGACCAAATTCTGGCGTACATGACCACACATATAAAGCCACATTGAATTTTTTGCTTCTCTAAAAATTAATACCTAGTGAGACAAAGTCACATTTTGCATATGTGATTTCTCAAAGAAGGAACAACTATATAGCAGTCATCTAGATTTTTTAACAGCCTTACTGAGATATAATTTACACAAAACTAACTCTTTAAACATGTGCCATACATTGGTTTTTAGTATACTCACAAAGTTGTGCAACAATCACCACTATCAAAGTCGAGAATAGTTGCATCACCTGTAAAACAGCCCCTAAACCCATTAAGCAGTCACCCTGCATTGCTTCTCTCTCCAGCCCCTACCAACCACGAATCTACTTTCTCTCTCTATGGATTTGTCAATTTTGAAATTTCATAGAAATGGAACTATGTCAATATGTGGTCTTTTGTGTCTGGCTTCTTTCAGTTAGTATAATGTTCTCAAGGTTCATCCATGTTGTAGCATGAATCAGTACTTCATGTCTTTTTATGGCTGAATAATATTTGATTGTATGCATGTAGCACATTTTGTTTATCTGTTAATCAACTGGTGGATATTTGGAAGCCAACTAGATTTAGCAATATTTGTCATAAAATACTGAAAAAATAAAAGTGTTTTATTGATTTATTTCAGTTAACCCTCCTCAGGATTTTGAGATAGTGGATCCCGGGTATTTAGGTTATCTCTATTTGCAATGGCAACCCCCACTGTCTCTGGATAATTTTAAGGAATGCACAGTGGAATATGAACTAAAATATCGAAACATTGGTAGTGAAACATGGACGGTAAGTAAAGCACCCATTTGCCGTATCAGAGTGATCATCAGGTGTTACTTTGTGATTCCTGACTTTAGTGTCTGCTCCAATTCCCATATCTCAATAGTTCTAATTATAATATAAAAAGCTTCCATGTCCGCTTCTGTCTCCTATGCATCCTGCTATATCTGTTTTCACCCCATCCAGTGTTAAGATTGCCATTGGAAGAACAAGAAAAAAACAAACAAACTCGGTCTCATGCAATATGAACTTGAAGAGCAGCACTTCACTAGAAGAGCATTTCACTGTATTTTACAATTGCTTATATTCTTGGATATGGGCCTTATACATGCTACTGAACTGTGACCTTTTCCGCTGTAGGAGACAAGGCTTATTTATCTTCGTACCCTTCCCACAGAGGGTTGCAGGATTATGGTTCGTTGTATATATTTTAGTAAGAGCTCAGTGAAAATGTTTTGAATTATTAACTACTTATGTACTCAACATTATATTCAAAGATTTCTGTTGTAGATGGCATCTGTTACCTCTTTAATTCAGCTAGGTAGTTTCAAGAGACAATTCAAATTGAGCACTTATTGATCAACTTTGTGCTGGGCACTCTACTAGGTATCAGGAATATATGGATAAATAATAAATGATTTTTGTCCTCCAGAAGCTCACAATTTGTCTGTATTTCTCTGGTTACTTCCAGGGTTTTACTTTCTGTATTTCTTGAAGGTTTCATATTATATTTTGAAATGTGACATGATTTGCCAAGTAATGTGCCCATATGAAAATTATCTATTTGATTCCAAGCAGATATAGCTCAAGTTTCTGCCATAAAGTTTTTTTTCCCTTCTAAAAGTTTTTGTTTTTATTTGGAATTAGATGTTAAGATTCAAATGATCTCATCAAATGATATGACATACAGAGGTGAGCTCTCTTGGAAATGTATCTGTGGCATTGTATCAAATAGTCTCTAGGATTGTCTTAGATATTGGGAATTAATGATTTATTAGTATTATTAATATAGCTCACTATACCGTGGAGGTTTCTAAGCTTGACTTTGTCTCATCTTTTTGTCAAACAGACCATCATTACTAAGAATCTACATTACAAAGATGGGTTTGATCTTAACAAGGGCATTGAAGCGAAGATACACACGCTTTTACCATGGCAATGCACAAATGGATCAGAAGTTCAAAGTTCCTGGGCAGAAACTACTTATCGGATATCACCACAAGGTTAAAACAAAGCTCTCTTTTCATATTTAATACTATCAGAACAATTCATTTGGGAATAAGTCCCTTGATCTTATGTACCAGGCTGTAGGCACAATAGATCCTGTGACAGTGTGGCACAAAATAGAATCTTTCTTGTAGTTGGTGATTAGTCTTTTAAAATTCTTTAAATCAGCAAACACCTTTGGCAAAACCTGCATATTATTTTATTGATTTAGTTGCCAGTTTTGGGGTCATATTAATAAACATTCATGAGTATTTGTTCATCTGCTCAGAGCATCCTAGAATAATCAATTTACTACTTTTGCATATGCTTATACTAATATGAGTAAATGAGCCCTCAAATGTTTTTTGGTTTCGCCTGTCCCTCTTATCATGAAGTGATTCCCAGTAACTTCCTTTTGAAATAATCCTGTTATGTTGATTGCAAAATAAAATGGAGAGGTCATAGGAAATGAAGTAAAATTGCGAAATGATTTCACAAATGATTCATCACCAAGCCTTTCAAGCATTCACAATTGATTTGTTCCTTAGGAATTCCAGAAACTAAAGTTCAGGATATGGATTGTGTATATTACAACTGGCAATATTTACTCTGTTCTTGGAAACCTGGCATAGGTGTACTTCTTGATACCAATTACAACTTGTTTTACTGGTAAGTATTTTTATAATTAGAATTCCGTATTAAAAAATGTCTACTCAAATTAATCGATAGTATGAGTAACTATATTTTCACTAAGTTAAATTCATTATACTTGTCAGAGTTGTATTTGTGATGATAATTGTTTACAATTATTTGACGTTTTCAATGGGTGTAAGTGGTTTTAGGATGTAGATACTGGAAGGTATTCTATGAGTGATATAAGGAATGCAATAATTGTTTCTGTACTGGGTTAATTTTGTATCCTTTAGATAGATGAAGTTAGAACTTAAACAATTTTGACATATTTTATATTCTTGTTTTTTTAAAAAATCAGTTATCTATTAAACTGAATCTTTTTTCTGACTCCCTCCTTTGTTAACTGTCACTGAAGCTTTTAAACTTGGCCATTGTGACTCACATATCTCCTTAATTTCTTAATTGTTTTAGGGTAACATGATCACCATATTCTGATGCTCGTTTGCAAGGTTGCACATCTGTTAAGTACCTACCATCTCTACTGTAAGAGCTCTACTTTAGGCTTCCCTCATTCCACACCTGGATGATTGCCATTGCTTCCCAAATGACGGTCGCTCTGCTCCCATTCTCTCCCCTTCCAATCTCTCCCCTTTTTATTCATTCTGCACACTCTAGCCAGCTTTATCTTCCTATATTGCCATTTTCATATACCACTCTCTTGTTCAAAAACCTCCTGTGTCTACTCATTGCCCCAGGATAAAATCTAGGCTGCCATACTGTCTACTATTACCAATGTGAATGCTCCACTCCATTTAGATCCATCTCTACCTTTTTTTCTCACCCATGTTATTGCCTTTTATACCTTTGTTTGCATTACCTTCTGGAATGCCCTCTGGCTCTATCTTTCTTTCACCAATTTTTATCCATTTTTTTCAAGGCTCATCTGCTTCCCAGTTTCATTAACCTTTAACTGATCATGTCAACTTCTGTTTTGTTTTTCTTGAGCTATTACTTTTTTTTTTTTTTTTTTTTGAGACAGAGTCTCCCTCTGTCACACAGGCTGGAGTGCAGTGGTGCGATCTCGGCTCACTGCAGCCTCCACCTCCTGGGTTCAAGCGATTCTCATGCCTCAGCCTCCCGAGCAGCTGGGATTATGGGCATGTGCCACCACACCTGGCTAATTTTTGCATTTTTGGTAGAGATGGGGTTTCACCATGTTGCCCAGGCTGGTCTCAAGCTCCTTACCTCAAGTGATCTGCCCACGTCAGCCTCCGAAAGTGCTGAGATTACAGGCATGAGCCACTGCGCCTGGCCTTGAACTATTTTTTTTTATAGCTTGTAATTATTTATTGTCCAGATGGCATTTAAATTTTTTCTCATATATGTGTGCTTTGTCTCCTGTTAAATTTTTAAGGGATTGGTGGGCATGAATTGTTTATTATATTTCTCTTGCTTACCTCCAAAGTACTATACCCGTAGTAGATTACCACTAAATATTTATTACACAGATGAAACAAGTGATAGCACTGATAAACTGATAGGTAATTATCCAAACATATGCATTTACTAAATAATGGACAAATCAAGAGAGGACTAAGCATTACTACTGGTGAGTTCTAGTGCCAAATTATCATGGCATCTTTCTTTAGAAAATAATAATAGATAAATGATAAGCTATAAACTATTAACAGTCCTGAGATCTGGGTTCTAATCCCTGCTCTAGCATCATTTAACTTGGCGGCCTTGGGCAAGTAATTTTTTCTTTTAGAATTTTTGTTTCCTCATCTGGAATTGGATAGGTAAATTTCAAAGATCTAAATTATTTGTTCATTAATTCAACAAATATTAAGCATCTTTTAAATGCCAGGCAGTGTTCTAGATAAAAAGGACAAAAGCATGAATAAGAGAAAGTCTCTGCCCTCGTGTACATTGTAGTTCATATTTGATATAATTTGATCCTCATCATAGTGAAATAGGGAGGAATAAACAATAACATTTTAGAGATTGGAAAATAAAGTCTTCCCTGCTGGCATCAAGTAAGTCTGTATGAAGTTAAGCCTGGAACTGAAGTCTCCCAAACTCTAATCAAGTGAACTAACCAAGAGACAACAATTTTGCAAACTCTCCCTAAAGTAAATAGTTGGCATAAAGTTAATTTAGTAGAGTCCAGATATGTGTACTGGCACCTTATCAGCTGCTACATTGGCCTCATTTCAACAGGGATTTTGGCTGCTTTTACAGATAATGTCATGGTTTGCATTGCAAGCTATTCTTTAGGAAAATAGCAAGCATTTGTTGCTTTCAAATTTAGTAGGGAATCACTCCTAGTTCCTTTTAGCTTTATTACTGGAATAAGATTAACTTTAAATGATATGGTAACATTTCTCATTTAATAGATGAGAAAATAAAACATTTACTTGCCAAACAACTTCTTCTTTTCCTTTCGCCTTCCTACAGTTGGCTTTTCTGAGGTTTATCTCTTGATGTGTATTGTATACTCCAGATTTCCATTCATTTTATTAAACATAAAATTTTCTAAGTCTGCTTTAAAATTTGCTTTCTTTTAAAATAACTTCCCCAGTAAAATAACTTAAAAGGCAATTATCATGCAGGATTATTTATATAAATCACAGGTTTTCTTACTAGGAATCTTATTCTTTGATTCACAAACCTTGTTGATGAATCAATATAACCTAAGTACACAAGTAAGAATTCTTGTCTTTGAGATTTTGTGAAGACTCCCAACAAGTTGTAAGCTCCATGAAATCGGGGACTATGTCTGCTTTCCCTACTGTTTTTTCCCTAGTGCTTATCATAGTGCCTGACATACGGTAGGTGCTTAATAAATATTGTACATTATTAAATGATTTTTAAACTGACATGGTATCCTAATATAATTGAAAATGAAGCACCTTGATACTAGAAGAGATTGTTATTTAAACACAATTCTCACAACACTCATTTTACAGGTATGAGGGCTTGGATCATGCATTACAGTGTGTTGATTACATCAAGGCTGATGGACAAAATATTGGATGCAGATTTCCCTATTTGGAGGCATCAGACTATAAAGATTTCTATATTTGTGTTAATGGATCATCAGAGAACAAGACTATCAGATCCAGTTATTTCACTTTTCAGCTTCAAAATATAGGTGATGTAAACCAACAAACAACTTCAAATTCATTGTTTCTAGTTCAGGCCATTTACAATCACTTGAGAGGGTGAGAGAGAGAGAAAAAGGGAAGGAAGGAGAGAGAGACATAGACAGAGAGAGAGACAGAGACCTATGGAAATGCAAAGACAGAAAAATGAGAGTCAGCAGAGTGTATGAGGTGGCTCTTATTAAATATATAAGGATGAAAGATAAGAAATTGAATAAAGGTTTAAGTATCATTTTCATTTAGAACTCACAATTTTATTTTCCATCTTCAGTTTGTCTGCTACACAGTACTTTTGTCTAGTGTTAGTGATGGATTAATTATGAAGATACTTCTTCCCAGGCCTCAATAGACAAATGGCTGGATATTTATTGAGTCTATATTTTCAGTTCTAATAGTTATGAGAGTGATGGGTTCTAGAGTCTGCCAGACCTGGGTTTAAATCTTAGATCTACCATTTTTCTAGTCGTGTGACTTTGGGCAAGTTACTCTGTTTCAATTTCCTTAGTAGTAACATGAGGATAATAGAGGACCACCTGATAGGTTTATTGTGAGGCATGAATGAGATTATTATGTAACATCCTTGGTACTTACAGTGTCTGAAATAGCATAAGTACTAAATAAGGGTTATCTATTTGTAAAAGTAGTAGTATTACTGATTGTGGGTGTTATTTATAATGCTACAAAATGGAAAATGGTTGTAATGATTTGGGTCTTCAAACTTTTCTCTTGGACTTATATATTTGTCAGTGGGTGACTTGTCAAAAATGAGTTTCCAAAATAACCAAGTTTGTTAATAAACTCATCTTGGTTGGCAAGCAACTTTGATTTTAATACACATCATAGGGAATATTACTGAGCCACTTGGTTTTTCCCTGGAGGTTTCTGTTACCAGATGTCCCTAGCTTTGGATAAAGGCTACTGCTAAACTTCAACAATCTCCCTGTTGAAATGTTTCCCTTTTGCTTTTCAGTTAAACCTTTGCCGCCAGGCTATCTTACTTTTACTCGGGAGAGTTTACATGAAATTAAGCTGAAATGGAGCATACCTTTGGGACCTATTCCAGCAAGGTGTTTTGATTACGAAATTGAGATCAGAGAAGATGATACTACCTTGGTGGTATGAATATTGCGTTTATTTGGGAAAATCATAACTACAGCCTTTTAAATAAAATAGCAAACGTGAGAACCAAAATCAGTTGCATCCGCGTGAGGGAAAGAACATGACATATATCTTAGTTCAATTTCCAGAAAGCCAAATAAGCTAATGGACAAAAGTATAATGAATGATACCAATTTTAAAGTTACATAGGACCTTAGAGATTATCTAGTCACTTGTTTTCAATTTTGTGTCAATAAATTAAAGTTGCTGAAGGCTTAAGATGGATTGTGGAGAAGCCTCAAGTAAAAGCAAAACAAAATTAAAAAACAAAACCACAAAGACCACTTATTAAGGAACAACCATCAGGTCAAAATAACAGTATGGCAGGCTTACAAGAGAATTGCTTGTACCAGGCAAGAAGGTCTGGCTGGGGAATTAGGCAATGGTTGCAAGACTAATTACTGCCACCAGCACCAAAAATGTGGTGATGCCTTTAATCACACATTGTTATATATTATTTTTCCTTATTAGTTTCCAGTTTAGAGAGTGGTAGAGAGAAGTTAGTGAGCCAGTAGTTCTAATTCATTCCTTTCATATACAGATAAGAAAACTGGTTGTTGAATTGACGTATAGATCCCAAGTGTGTAAATTCACTTACAATCAAATTATGCAGCTAGAACTAGATTTCAGATCTGGTTCCCAGTCCACTTAAGTCTACACTACATTATGTTGATTCCTAAGATAAGTTATGCCAAAGGAAAAGCTATTATATTGAATGAGAAAAATTCTTCAGCTCTTTGAAATGCAAAATTGAAATAATTGCTTCAGTGATTTTTTTACTCTGAGATCACCCAGCCTTGAGATAGTCTCATAACTGTAGCAGTGGTTTCATACCAAGCCATGAGCACTGTATACAGGTTTTTTTTCCTTATTCTTATTCCAAGCCCTGAGTATTGTTATGTAGGTTTTCCTTATTCTTATTAACAATCAGAATAAGGAAATAAGAATAAGGAAAAAAGAAAAAGCTATATATTAATATATGAACGCTATAGTTTCCATAGTAATAACATTCACATGCTGGCTCTGTCTTTTGGTAACTGAATGTACGTAGCATCTTCCATTTCATAGAATCTGGGAAATTTGACACTAGTCCACATACTAGGTGTTATAAACACCAAGCCTACCTAGGAATTTTGCCCTCTCACACATGCTGTCCTTCACTGTAAGTGATCCATTACCACTGTAGAAATAAAATATAGATAAAGAAGGGAAGAAACAATGATTTTAAAACCCCCACTATACAGAGAGCTAATTACTGCGGGGATTATGCATTTCCAGTCTTTTGATGCATAGATTTTATGTAATAAAACCCACTTTGAAAGGGGCAGATATGGAATCTGTCTAGTTGCAACTAGATCAAATAATGGCATCTGATTTTGTCCTTGGCGTTCAGACTACTACAGTTGAAAATGAAACATACACCTTGAAAACAACAAATGAAACCCGACAATTATGCTTTGTAGTAAGAAGCAAAGTGAATATTTATTGCTCAGATGACGGAATTTGGAGTGAGTGGAGTGATAAACAATGCTGGGAAGGTATGAGCTAAAAGGACAGTAACTAAATAATGAGCTCTTTGCTAGCAAAATTGATTTTCTTTTGGTGTATTTTGTAATTATGAAAGTGAAGGACTTTCCCATATAGTCTATGAACAGAGAGGATAAGTTAGCAAGCACTTCAATTGAATAAAGATTTATTAAAAGTCTAATATTCATTCAGTCAGGACTAGGAATATTGTTATACTTCTATTATCAAAATTCTTGTTTTTCTGTCAATATAGATAATATGCTCATTCTTTTGAGGGATTGGCAGGAATGTATTTTAATCAATATTTTCATATGCTTTCAGTATTCAGGAGAACAGAAATCTTAAAGCAAGTATAGATCAGCATACATTTGTTTCTGGGTGTCTAATACTATTCCAAAGGAATATTTTTCTAATTAAGAGGCCATGAATAGTAAAATACATATTCATTCCATTCACTTCCAACACTGATTTAAAGTGATTTGTGATAAAGTCATTTAAATTACATAGCAATATAAACTAAAAAGCCTAAAGAATGAGGTAAAATATGATTGTGCTTCACAATGTATTAGCTTTAAGAGTAGAAATTACTAATAAATGTTCAAAATTGAAGGAAATCAACTCAGCAGTGCTCTTTCAGGTACATAGATATAGATGCAGCTCTAAATAAATATACCGATGTTGATACAGACAGATACTAGCATATCTATCAATCATTCATCTCCTTTCATGTTGTTCTACTATAGTGGAATCTCTATTATCTCCCTACGAATGTAGTGGTATCATTGATCCCTTTCATTCATCAAATATTTATTAAGCACCTACTATGTATGAGACTCTTTTTAAGCATTAGAGATATGGCAGTAAAGAAATCTCTACCCTCAGGGAGCTTATATTTTATTTCCATTTGGGTAGAGATAAGCAATAAACGAGAAGCCTAATGTATTATATAATCACTAAGGATTATGGAGAAAAAATAGCAAGACAGTGGAAAACTTAACCAAGAGCTATACGGAATCAGAAAGAAGACTTACTAGTTTTATATTTTTCATTTTTGTCATTGTTTTAAAAAATCAGGGAACTAAAGTTATGTCCTGAACTATATCTTGTCATTAGTCAATGCATTGTATAAAGTGGTTATGGTGAGTTTTTAGCCATATCCTCAAAAAATATATTCTTTTCTGTATTTTACATGCAATCTTATCAGTGATAGTGATGCCTAAGATTTCTCTTGCTTTGACGGAAATCTTTTCCTTTTTTTTTGGTACAGAGTCTTACTCTATCACCCAGGCTGGAGTGCAGTGGCATGATGTTGGCTCTCTGCCACCTCTGCCTCCTGGGTTCAAGTGATTCTCATGCCTCAGCCTCCTGAGTAGCTGGGATTACAGGCATGCACCTCCACACCTGGCTAATTCCTGTATTTTTAGTAGAGACGGAGTTTCACCATGTCGGCTAGGCTGGTCTTGAACTCCTGGCCTCAAGTGATCCACCCACCTCAGTCCCCCAAAGTGTTGAAATTACAGGCATGAGCCACTGTGCCCGGCCCTCTTCATAAAATCTTAATGACTTTGAAATTAGAAACAAGGAATTTCTTGAGTTGCATGTGGTCTCAGTTCTTTAGGACATTTCTTATTGGATGTTTCAAGTTATAGAAAAATAGGACAATAATATTTTTGGAAATAAAAGTATGTCCTCCTCAGGATTGACTCTGTATGCGGAAAGCCAGTAGAACTTCAGCAAATGAGCTTCCTGCCTTCCCACTGTTAATTTTGCATGACAGATAACTTACATCAGTAATTTCTCTGGATTATATTCTTGTAAATCTTCTCTGAAGATGTGAATTTGACTGATAATTTTCTAATAGAAAACAAGATTGTGAGGAAATAGGACAAAGAAAAAGGTGGGATCAAGGGAGCTTTGTAGACGTGTGGCTAAGATTCAAGATCTTTTGTATTACTCCAAAACAAGCGAGAGGTACTAGTTTAGGGAGACCAAACTTTGTCTGCTTTTTAAGTTTGCCTAGTGATTGCTCATTTCTTGCTATGCGGAAGAACCATTAAAACTCCATCCCTAAACTAACAAAGCAAAATCAAAGAGAAAAGAAAAATCTTATCCCTCCCTTTGGTCTTCAAAATATGAGACAACTTTAAAAAGCTAACCTTAAAAGATGATTTCCGTTACTCACACAGGAATTTTTATTGAAGGATACCTCTTGCTCGGTACAGTATTCTATGATCTAAGTACACGTTTGACTTACTGAGAGTTAAGAGACACACAGGACATGTTTGTTTAATCACTTGGCTAATATTTTGTCATTTTTAAATGGAGAATTCACAAGGTCAAATATAAACAAACTCATATCAGGAAATAAGAATTGTGTTTTGGGAAGTTGTTTTTCTAAGTGAAAACAAGACATGTCACAGTTCAGTAAAGTACTTTTGTATATAAAAATTGCACAAATGAAAGGAATGCTATATTCAAACACAATTGTGGTATTTATGCACTGGCAAATATGACAGGGGTTTCCAAGCTTAACTCAGTTCTTAAGTATTTATAAAATAATTCAGTTTCAAAAATAGTGGTAAATGTCTAACACTTCCCCTTTTTGTGTGATTTTTAATCCTAGGTGAAGACCTATTGAAGAAAACTTTGCCACTTTTCTTGGTACCATTTGGTTTCATCTTAATATTAGTTATATTTGTAACCAGTCTGTTTTTGCGTAAGCCAAACACCTACCTGAAAATGGTAAGATGTGTAATATTATGATGTTTAGCCTGAGATAGGAGATTTTTAAAACGTTCTGCACTTAGAACTGATGCAGATACATTTTATAATTTTGCTTGTTCGCTGTGGGTGTACAACTGATTCCGTATGGATTATGATGTTATCTTCAGAAAATACAGCAATTTTTAAAAATTAAGCTTACAAGACTACATTTTGAGGTGGATTTACTTTTGTCAAAATCAAACTTTAGAACATGAAATACTATTTGACCCTAGATTAGAGAATGGTATACGGAAAGAGTTACAAGAGAAAAGCAGGATTGGGAGAAACAGAAGAGTGGATTAAAATAATCATAGAGTGAAACACGTATTACCATTGTGCCACAGGCACAAGAACACATACACATGATAAAACATGGTGCCTGCCTTTGGAGCACACACTCAAGTTAAGGGAGACAGGATCCATACAAAAAAATATAACGTTTGAGATGATTTTAGATGATTGCCATTTGAGTCATGCAGATAATGCTATAGAATTTCAGAAAACAGTAGGACCACTCTGGGTTGGGAGGCTTTAAGGAGGAGTTGCAACCTGGAGAAAAATATCTTTTTGGGACAGGGTCTCATTCTGTCACTCAGGCTGGAGAGGAGTGGTGCAATCATGGTTCACTGCAGCCTTGGTATCTGGGGCTCAAGCAATCCTCCTGCCTCAGCCTCCTGGGTAGCTGGGACTACAGGCATGCACCACCATAGTGGGTCTCCATTTCTATAAAAAATTTAAACATTAGCCAGACACAGTGGCTAATGTTTAGATTTTTTATAGAGATGAAGTCCTGCTATGTTGCTCAGGCTGGTCTTAAACTCCTGGGCTCAAGCAATTCCTCACACTTTGGCCTCCCAAAGCGCTGGGATTACAGGTGCCAGCAACCGAGCCCAGCTGAGAAAAGGTATCTCAATGCCATATCTTTTCAAGATAGAGAGAAAAGCGAATGTGTATAGAATGCTTCACTTTGTTTGCTGAATGCTCTTGTGCTTATTCTCTGAGTTGTTAATCTTCAGTGAAATAGTTTGTGTTATTAGTGATGATTTGTTAATAACAGAGTTCTTTCTAAATTCCAGAAGTTTTCTGTGATACATGAAGACTTTCCATATCAAGAGACATGGTATTGACTCAACAGCTTCCAGTCATGGCCAAATGTTCAATATGAGTCTCAATAAACTGAATTTTTCTTGCAAATGTTGAATACATCTTATTTTTAAATATTGTTGTATTTAAATAGGCTTTTGAGTACTCAAAGCCTCAGCTAGTATTACATTTTCTGGATTCTATTAACAGTTTCTTTTCTCATAAATTCATAGTGAGAGTGCTGCATGTAGTTCTCCAATCAAGGTATGAGTCAGGTTTTATATTTATGATGTATTAATAAAACAGTGTGACTTCACAGATTGCACTAAGCCACAGAGTTATTGTCAGATCTTGGAAAATAAGATTCTAGTTTTTGTTGTTTGTTTTAAACTGCACTTGGGATGAAAGTATACAGTATGAATAAAACTGTTGGGCTTTAGGCTGGGCGCCGTGGCTCATGCCTGTAATCCCAGCACTTTGGGAGGCCAAGGCAGGCAGATCACCTGAGGTCAGGAGATCGAGACCAGCCTGGCTAACATGGTGAAACCCCGTTTCTACTAAAAATACAAAAAATTAGCCAGGCGTGGTGGCACGTGCCTGTAATCCCAGCTACACGGAAGGATGAGGCAGGAGAATCGCTTGAACCCAGGAGGCGGAGGTTGCAATGAGCCGAGATCATGCCATTGCATTGCAGCTTGGGCAACAAGAGTGAAACTCTGTCTCAAAAAAAAAAAATTGTTATGCTTTAAAAGTAACCTGTGAAAGTATTAGGAAGCAAGAAGTTTTAAATACATTCATAGTCCTAAGTATATTCTTTGCATTTCATGAAGAAAAATGTGTGAAGAATGCAGTGCTTAAAAAGCTAAAAGTAATAAAATGATTAGGAATCATTTGAAAAAATTGGAAATCACAAACTACACAGTAAAACTTGAGAGTTTCCCTATACTTTCTGATGATGTGTGTTTTTGGTTCACAGACCAAAAGGCACAAACCTCTGAAATTAGTAAGAAGCTTTCTAAAAGGACAACCAACCTTCAGGGTGTGTCACAACCTAGGTGTCGATAATTGCTTTAAAACTTAGGGAATAATGGACTCCAATCAGGATTGTAGATTACAATCAAGAGCCAAGCTTCTGTTTGGACTAGTTTCTATTCAGTACTATTCATAGTAGAGTGGCCATCACCTGGGAGCTTATTAGAACTGCTCCAACCCCGACCTACTCAGTTAGCAATTTGCATTTTAAGAACATTCCCAGATGATTCATTTGCACTTTCAATTTGAAAAGCACTGATTTATAGCAGTATTTTAGAATAAAAAATGCTAAAATAATGTAATGCAGAGGAGGTAAGCTCCTGGGAAGGGTAGCCACAGCTGTGCTCATCATTGCCACTGATCATCTCTAAAAGATGAAAAAAGCTAAAACTGAAGTGTAAACCACAATACCATCCTTTACTATCACTTGTAATCAATGGTAGGATGTACCGCCATTTCCCTAAGTAGACTTGTCCTTGTTAAACATTAAAACTCCTGTGATAGTGTAAATTAAGATGCAATGTGATTGGCAATTGCTGTCAAACTAGATCTTGCTAAAGTTGTTCTTAGTGAGTTGAAGGGTGTAGGGGAGGATGGAGGAATGTGATGTGGAGAGGTCAAGGTGAGGTAGAGATATGGCAGGCAACCTCACCCTGTGGGGCTGCATGCATCTTGGCAACCTACTCTTCCAATTCCCTTGTTTAGTGCATTCACAACAAGCCCTACTAATTAAAGGAATTCCGGACTGTCTACCATAAACCTAGAAGCCCCAATCAGAATTGCCCCAACAAAATGGAATCAAGTAGCACCAAATCTGGATATAGCTGGGCCCTGCACAAAGCAGCCAGGAATGGATTTGGAGAGAGGGGTCAACTCCCACTCCCCCACTCCACTGTTTTGGACACAACAGAGGTTCTCTGAACTGGGCGCCAGTGCATATGCACTTGAAGAAAGTGCTTTTTGTAATTCACATGGTAGCTCCATCCCCACTGAAAATGAGCCCAAACAACTTGGGCTTGCATGAAGGATGGGGCCCAACTCACCCTCCCTACACAGAATGGCAGTGGCTTGGCAATGGAAGGCAAACAAACCACAAGAGTTGTCAGACCGGAGGAGGAAGCTCTGCCCCAAGCTCATTTTGGTGATAGTGTTACAGTAGGTAGCTAGTCAGGCATGAGAAGGCAAGAGAGGGCTCCCCCTACACCCCACCAGAAAAGTCAGGTGACCATCAGCTGATGGTCAGGCAGTTGTTAACCATCCCTCTAAAATAACAATTGCTCACAGCCAGCACCGGGGAAAGGCAGTCTCGCTATAGATAGGAAACACATGAAGCTGGTGATCAGCCCCTTTGGATAAGATCTTCAGGAGTTGGGCGCGTGGGCTTACACGTGCACATTAAGAGCAAAATGGCAGAATTTAACTGGTATATGACGTACAGGGGTATTCCACCAGAAAAGGATGCTAGACACCAGAAGTAAGCCAGCACAGAAAATCCTAAGTCCAAGGCCAAACAGGGCACTTGACCTCCAAGTTGGCTGCTTGGCCCTCTTCCAAGTGTGCTTTACTTTCCTTTCATTCCTGCTCTAAAGTTTTTTAATAAACGTTCATTCCTGCTCTAAAACTTGCCTCAGTCTCTTCTTCAGCCTTATGCCCCTCAGTCAAATTCTTTCTTCTGAGGAGGCAAGAATTGAGGTTGCTGCAGACCCGTATGGGTTCACCACTGGTAACAGTAGCTGCCAGAGGGGTCTATCTGTGCCTCATATCCTTAGGCCAGAAGCCAAAGGACAAAGTCTATTCAAACTGAAGGTCACGAGCCCTGGAACAGTGGCATGATAGGAAGATCACTTTCCTGCCTGCTCAGGATGAAGAGCTGGTGCACTCCCACCTTCCTGCCCCTAAAACTGGGACCTCAGCACACCCCGACATAATCTCCCCACCACCACCACCTGCCTCACCCCCCATCAGGGCAGGTGTTTCCATTAATTAGCCTACCTGAGGAAAAGCTGGCTCTTACTCTTAAGAGCCACATACTGGAATGAAGCCTGAAATGCACCACTAAATAACCTGCTTCCAGGAGGACACAGCGCTACTGCACAAGGTAAGCTTCCTGAGACCCCGACCCCGACTCCATCAGCCCTGCAGGAGACAGTGTTTTGGCTCATATGTTCAGTCCATGGCTACAACAAGCAGCACAGGAAAAAGAAAGGAAAGAAAAGAGACAAATTGTTTGGAAAGCACAGCCTTCCCTCAGTGAGTAAAGGTTTTTGCCTTTTTAAAATTTTTGAGTTATTTTGGCTAAACGAGTGACTTATGCTGGTAACCTGGGATTTGATATCTGGCAAACTTTCCAAAATTAAATAATAAATTATGTCTTTTTCTGACCTAATTAATCTTTTAGACATTAGGTCCCCTAAAGTCCAAAAATAACATTTTGTTTATTTGGTATAAAACCCATATGACTTAGTGTATGCTTTCAATGGCTGTAATTGTTATGTAAAATTGTTGTATGCCACAGAAGTCACCAAAATTTCCCTGTCAATTGTGGCTTTAATAGTGGCTGTCCTAACTAAAACTGTTTGTCATCCATGGATAATTGTTGTCTTGTTTTCGGCCTCTTTAGAAGGTGGTTTTATCGCCAGCTATACAACTCTACCAGGTGTTCTTGAACGCAGGTTTCTAATCACTTTGGAGATTGTGACATTAGAATAGAGGAGAAAACTGCTGGTGGGAATGTCTCTGAGCATGCTAATGCATTACAATCAGTGTATAATGAGCAGTGAGGATGACCAGAGGTTACTTTTGTCGCCATCTTGGTTTTGGCAGGTTTTGGTCAGCTCGTTTATTGCAACCTGTTTTATCCGCAAGGTCTTTGTGACCTGTATCTTGTGCGGGCCTCCTATCTCATCCTGTGACTAAGAATCCTTGGAATGAAGCCCAGTAGGTCTCAGCCCTATTTTGCCCAGTCCCTACTCAAGATGGAGTCACTCTGGCTTAAACACCTCTGACATATTTCCCCTTCCCTTTTACAAGGGAAACCTTCATCCTGAGGGTTGTAGAGGGATGAAGATCCCTCATCTGCAACTTCTTCAGGCTGAATAGGGGCGATGATATTTCTGCCTAACTATTAGGATCTCTTGTATTTGGGGTAGAGAGGAGCACAGTCGGAAAGAGTCAGTATAGTGAGGGCCATTCATAACTCTGAGTTCCGACAAAAGGTGATATCTGAAAGATTAATAAGTGTTCAATGTAAGAAACCATTGAGTAGGCTTATCCTGCATTCCTACACAAAGAGTACAACAGCAATATACTTCACAGCAGTAAAGCAAAATAAGTAAAATTAGCCCAAGTAAAAAGGCTTTCCATGAATTGGGCAATTGTTGGAACCAAGCTGATATGGGATTGCTAGCTGATTGTAATACATGTCCAGGATTAGAATACTGATCTGGATTTCTACATTATCCATCCCTCTTGTTTCTTCTGAGCTGCAGAGATCACTGATTGGTTCACAAGAATAAATAGTCAAAGTTGCAGAAAAAAAAAACCTTAAAAACAACTGATAAGAATAGAGTCTAATACCAGGCGTACCATAGTTTTTGAAACAATTTTTTTCTCTCTCCAGTCTCTGAATTTTACTAAAGACAAATTGTGATAAGATTGATTTGCTTTATTATACTTGGCCTGATTATTTTTATAAAGTGCAGCAAGAATAATTGTTTTTCATATAGGCTTAAAAAATTTTTTTTGAGACAGAATTTTGCTCTTGTTGCCCAGGCTGGAGTGCAATGGCACAGTCTCAGTTCACTGCAATCTCTGCCTCTCAGGTTCAAGCAATTCTCCTGCTTCAGCCTCCCAAGTAGCTGGGATTACAGTCATGTGCCAACATACCCTGTTAATTTTGTGTTTTTAGTAAAGACATGGTTTCACCATGTTGGCCAGCCTGGTCTCTAACTCCTTGGCCTCCCAAAGTGCTGGGATTACAGGCATGAGCCACCATGCCCAGCCTTCATATAGGCTTTTTAAAATTGGCTTTGATGGAACTTTGTTCCACAAAAGGAATCTCAAATAAGACTTTTTTAAAGCCGAGCCCAGCCATGGGTTTGTATCCTCAAAAATCTGTAAGTTGGGTAAATTCCTCTCCTCCTGAGACTGGTGCCACACCTGTGTTTCTTTTGTCCCAAGGGGGACTTTGGTGGGCTGTGCTACTCTCCCTTATGCGTGGCCCCTACCTAAAATTAGATCTGTAGGGGGACCTGCAACTGCCCAGGGACCTATTGGTCTCCTGTGCTTGCCAGAGTCAGACTGGATTGTGAGGCGTATTTGTGGGGGATCTGGTGGTGTGGTGATTCAAGGGCAAAGAATCCCTGAGCAGAGCAGTAGCCCACTATGAGCGCACAGCCAGTATGATACCTTCCATCTCAGTACAGGTCTGAGAGAAGTGTGGGCATGCTTGCATGAGCTGTCCACCCAGTTCTCTGTCTGCAGGATGTTTCCAAATTGCCACTGACAGTGTTGCCCATGGTCACAAGGGCACAGGGGCTCTCCAAAAGTTTGGTGGTCATCAGACTGTCATAGGGGTGAGGGGAGCAGAGAAGCAGCCCCACCTACCCTTTCCACGTGTCTCCAAGTTCTTTGGGGGTTGATCTCTGCCAGACTGTTGCTGCTTTCCTTTTTGGCATCCCAACTTCTTCCCATAGGCTTTCAATATCCTGTGACACTCTTCCCTCAGCTTTATATTCTGAACTTGCCAATTCACCAGTACCTTTTATCTTCTTTCTGAGAAAAACTGGCATCCAACGCCCCTAGTCAGTCATCTGGAAAAAAAAGTACAACAAAACTAGTAGTATTTTTTAAAAGTGCCTAGGAAAAAATCTCTCAGAGGAAACTTGAAAAATAAAAAGAAGTGAGATGTGGAAGGAGTAGCAGGAAAAAGGTACTAATCTGAGAGCAAGGCAAATATGAGGTAACTATTGTTGGAAAATGCTGGTACTTTAGAACTAAAAATACATCAATGTTGTTGGAGTGTTATTCATGGCAGAGAATACTGTCACATGATTTAAAGGTAGGAATCAGGTACTGGAGGGCCTTATATTCCGTGATGAAATGTTTTAATGTTCTAAGTGGGTGATGGTTAATACTGAGTGTCAACTTGATCGGATTGAAAGAGGCAACATATTGACCATGAGTGTCTGTGATCATGTTGCCAAAGGAGATTAACATTTGAATCATTGAACTGGGAAAGGCAGACCTACTCTTAATCTGGGTGGGTACCATCTAATCAGCTGCCAGCATGGCCAGGATATAAGCAGGCAGGAAAATGTGAAAAAGCTAGACTGGCTTAGCCTCCCAGCCTAAATTTTTTTCCCATACTGGATGCTTCCTGCCCTCGAACATCGGACTTCAAGTTCTTCAGCTTCAGGACTCGGACTGTCTTCCCCTTGCTCCTCAGCTTGCAGATGACCTACTGTGGGACTTTGTAAGATTGTTTGAGTTTAATACTTCTTAACAAACTCCTCTTTACATATGTATATCTATCCTATTAGTTCTGTCCCTCTAAAGACTCTGACTGATACAGATTTTAGTACCAGAACTGGTTCTAGAGGAAGAGAATATTAAGAATGGAGTTCTTTCATTGGTTTTGGGATTTCTGGAGTTGGCTGCTTAACATAATTAGACCCCATAATGCTAAGGACTCTACTTCTAATAGTATGGGGAACACTGAGAGTCTTTAGCATAAACAGTTTAGAGAGTTATGCAAAGTAAGTGCATTTGACATATCTGATTCACTGCTTGTGAGAGGCAAGTTTAGTGACTCTGTACATAATACCTTTGACCATATGTGGAGAACCGAGGAACGTAATGAAGCTGGTTGGTTGCTCCTAAGTTCAGTGGACAAAGTGATGAAAGAAAATGATTAAGTCAGGGATTATAACTCCCGGCTTCAGAAGCAGATACTGAGCCTCAGATGTTCTAAGATTGCTCTGAGTGGAGTCTTATCTCCTGTAGAGAAAGAGCTGCAATTGTGGAAAATCAGACATAAGCTGTTATCATGTGAGTGGTTGACCTACAATGAAAGGTGCATGCACAGCCTCGCCAGGTGTCTACTGTTAAAGTGAGGGCATTGATTGGAAAAGAATGGGACCCTGCAGCTTGGAATGGGGGCATGTGGGAGGACCTTGATGAAGCTGAAGACACTGAGCTTGTAAACTCTGATGAAGCTTTTTTTGCCAGAAGAAACAGCTTCCCCATCTCCAGTAGTTGCAACATCCACTCTCCAACCCATGCTGCCATCGGCCTTTCCATCTTTGTCTGAGGAGATAATCCCTGAGCTGCCTGAGGCAGCAGTGATGGCTTCCCCTGAGGCAGTTGCCATGCAAGATAAAGTTGATTCTCTTCAGGAGCCACCCCCCAACACCCCTGTTTGCTTCTAGACCTATAAATAGACTAAAGTCCCAGTGGGCCCCTAGAGGTGAGATTCAGAGTGTGACCTATGAGGAGATGCACTACACTCAAAAATAATTGCTTGAGTTTTCTAATTTATATAAGCAGAAATCTGAAGAACAGGCATGGGAATGAATATTAAGGGTGTGGAATAATAGTGGAAGGAACATAGAGTTGGATCAGGCTGGATTTATTGATTTGGGCTTACTAAGTAAGGATTCTGCATTTAATGTTGCAGCTCGGGGAGTTAAAAAAGGTACTAATAGTTTATTTGCTTGGTTAGCTGAAATAGGGGTTAAAAGATGGCCCATTGTGAGTGAACTGGAAATGCCTGATCTACCTTCATTTAATGTAGAGGAAGGGATCCAAAGGCTTATGAAGATTGGGATGGTGGAGTGGATTAGTTACTTTAGACCCACTCATCCCAGCTGGGAAGGTCCAGAAGATACACCCTTCACCAATGCCTCGTAAAATAGGTTTGTGAGGGCAGCAAGTGCATCACTGAAGAGCCCTGTAATTGCTCTTCTCTGTATGTGAGATCTAACAGTAGGAATCACAGTCACTCAACTACAAAATTTAAATACAATGGGAATAATTGGATCCTGAGGTGACAGGAGTCAAGTGGTGGCACTCAACTGTCCAAGGTTGAGGTTTAGGAACTCTCTAAACTGTTTATGCTAACTTAACTTAACTTAACAAGTGGATGCAAGGTTGGTGTAGTTACTTTAATGGACAGCAAAGGCAAAGCAGCAATCAGAGTAGTCAGACTTGTGTAGAGCTCTGGCATTCACTAATTTAACACAGTGTTCCTAGAAGTGAAATTGATAGGCAGCCTACTGCATTCTTACTTAATTTATATAAGCAGAAAATTTCCAGGTCGAATGGACAGAAGAGTAATTTGAATTATAAAAACAGACAATCATGGCCCCTCAATCAACAGAGTTCAGTCAGTTTACAGACCCAGAATCCCTTGAATGAAGGCAGTTGGGAAGGAAGGATCCCACTACACTACTGACAATTTATGCTATTAATCTTTCTCCCATCTTTCTCTAAGGAGACCTCTGGCCTTTTACCCGGGTAACTGTGCATTAAGAAAGGGAAATGATTAGATATTTCAGGGATTACTGGACACAGGCTCTGAGCTGACATTGATTCCAGGGGACCCAAAACATCACTGTGGTCCTCCAGGTAAAGTACAGGCTTGTGGAGGTCAGGTAATTAATGGAGTTTTAGCTCATGTCTGACTTACATTGGGTCCAGTAGGTCCCTGGGCTCATGCTGGATTGATACAATGGTGGAATGGCCTTTTGAAGTAACAATTACAACACGAACTAGATTACAATACTTCACACACTTAGGGCAAAGTTCTTCAGAAGGCCATGTATGCCATGAATCAGCATCCAATATATGGTACTGTTTCTGTCATAGCCAGGATTCGCGGGTCCAGGGATCAAGGGGTGGAAGTAGAAGTGGCACCACCCACCATCACCCTTAGTGATCCACTAGCAAAATCTTTCCTTCCTGTTCCCACAACGTTACGTTCTGCTAGCCTAGAGGTCTTAGTTCCAGAGGGAGGAATGCTGCCACGAGGAGATGCAACAATGATTCCATTAAACTGAAAGTTAAGATTGCCACCTTGACACTTTGGGCTTCTCCTACCTTTAAGTCAATAGGCTAAGAAGGGAGTTACAATGTTGGCTGGGGTGATTGACCTGGAGTAGCAAGATGAAATCAGTCTACTACTCCATAACAGAGGTAAGGAAGAGTATGAACGGAATACAGGAGATCCATTAGGGCATCTCTTAGTATTACCATGCCCTGTGATTAAAGTCCATGGGAAACTACAACAGCCCAAACCAGGCAAGACTACAAATGGCTCAGACCATTCAGGAATGAAGATTTGCATCACTCCACCAGGAAATAAACCACAACCTGCAGAGGTGCTTGCTGAAGGCAAAGGGAATACAGAATGGGTAGTAGAAGAAGGTAGTCATCAATACTAGCTATGACCACATGACAATTTTCAGGAACAAGGAATGTAATTACCACGAGTATTTCCCCCTTCTGTTGTTAAAAACATTTTTGTGCATGTATACAGTTGTACTAAAAAAAAATCTTCATTTTATTTCTTTTTTCCTTTATCATGTGAAATACGATTTTTTGACTTCGTATCAGCATTTAAGTATTGTTAACTTTGTGTAATGGCATTTGGGTGGAGATTGATGCATTTCCGGTTGTATGAAGGATAGTTGTATTATGTTAGGCATAATTATGACCTTATTATTGTCTTTATTTGAAAATTATGTATGATCTCAGGAGATGTGTATGGGTTCAACTTGATTGTCAACCTGATTGAATTGAGTTCCAACTAGATTGAATTGAAGGATGCAAAGAATTGATCCTGGGTGTGTCTGTGAGCATGTTGCCAAAGGAAATTAATATTTGAGTCCATGAACTGGGAAAGGCAGACCCACCCTTAATCTGGGCAGGCACCATCTAATCAGCTGTTAGTGTGGCCAGGATATAAGCAGGCAGAAAGACATGAAAAGCTAGACTGGCTTAACTTCCCAGCCTACATCTTTCTCCCATGCTGGATACTTCCTGCCCTTGAACATCGGACTTCAAGTTCTTCTGCTTTGGGACATGGACTATTTTCCTTGATCCTCGGCTTGCAGACGGCCTATTGTGGGAGTTTAATACTCCTTAGTAAACTCCTATATATATTTATATGATATATATATATATATATATATATATATATATATATATATATAGTTCTGTCTCTCTATATGGTTCTATATACATATACATATAGTTCTATATTGTTCTGTGTGTATATATATATAAATATATATATATAGTTCTGTCTCTCTAGACAGCCCTGACTAATACAAAATGCAACTATTTTTTAAATAAAGATTCACAAAAATTTCCAAAATAATGCAAAAGAGGTCCTGAGCATTCTTCATCCAGTTTCCTTTAATGATAACACCCTGTATAACCATAATATAACAATAAAACAAAAAACCCAACATTGGTACAGTCTACATAACTTATTTAGATTTCACCGGTACAGGTAATCCCCAACTTACTACAGCTGAACTTATGATTTTTTGACTTTATGATGGTGTGAAAGTGATATGTCTTCAGTATAAACCATACACTGAATTTTGAATTTTGATCTTCTCCTGGGTTAGCAATGTGCAGTATTACATTCTCTCGTGATGCTGGGCAGCAGCAGAGAGCTGCAGCTCCGAGCTATCCCAGCCATGCTATCAGAAGGGTAAACAACTAATACTCTACAGGGTACTGTGTTGCCAGATAATTTTGCCCAACTCTTGGCTAATGTAAGTGTCTTGAGCATGTTTAAGGTAGGCTAGGCTAAGATGTTATGGTCGGTGGGTTAGGTTAAATGCATTTTTGACTTACGATATTTTCAACTTAGGATGGGTGTATGAGGAGGTAACCCCATCATAAAACGAGGAGCATCTACATTGCATGCACTCATGCGTATGTAATTGTATGCAGTTTTATCACATGCATAGACCACAATCAATATATCAACATACAAAACTGTTCTATCACCACATGGATCCATTGTGCTAGCTATTTATAGCCACACCTCCCCTCTCCTTTTCCCAGTTGAATCCTTATCCCCTGGCAAACCACTAATTTATTCTCTCTCTTTATAATTTTATCATTTTGAGAATGTCATATAAATGAATTCACATACTATGTTACTTTTAATGTTGGCTTTTTGCATTCAGCATAATTAACCAGAGGTCCAACTAAGTTGTGTGTGTCAATAGCTTGTTCTTTTTTATTGCTGATAAATGCCATAGTATAGATGTGCCACAGTTGTTTTATCCATTTTCCCACTAAAGAGCATCTGGACTGATTCTAGTTTTTGGTTATTATGAATAAAGCTGCTATAAATATCCATATATAGGTTTTTCAATGTAGTTTTCATTTCTCTGGGATTAATGTCCAAGAGTGCAATTGGTAGATCGTATGGTAATTGCATATGTCACTTTATAATGAACTGCAAGATTATTTTCCAGAATTCTTGTATCATTAGTTTGAAAAGTGATTTTCCAGAATCAAAAGTGCTCCACTATGTAATAATAAGTCCATGTTGAAAGAACAGGGGAGGTCACTGAAAAATTTCATGTTGCTGATGTATGTATTATTCTGTCTGAAGTTAGTTCATTCAGCTGTTGAGAACATATAGTGGTTTTTTTATTTCTTCAGCTTTTATTTTAAGTTCCAGGGTACCTGTGCAGGATGTGCAGGTTTGTTGCATAGGTGAACGTGTGCTATGATGGTTTGCTGCATGGATCTACCCATCACCTAGGTATTAAGCCCAGCACGCATTAGCTATTCTTCCTGATGCTCTCCCTTCACTCAAATCCTCCGAGGAAAGGCATTTTAAAAAAATATTTTATTATTTCAATAACTTTTGTGGTACAAGTGGTTCTTGGTTACATGCATGAATTATATAGTGGTGGAATTCTGAGGTTTTAGAGCACCCATCACCTGAGTAGTGTACATTGTACCCAATATGTAGTTTCTTACCCCACACCCTCCTCTCATCCTTCCCGCTTTGAGTCTCCAAAGTCCATTATATCACACTGTATGCCTTTGTGTCCTCATAGCTTAGCTCTCACTTATAAGTGAGAAAAATGGTATTTCGTTTTCCATTCCTCAGTTACTTCACTTAGAATAATGGCTTCCAGCTCCATCCAAGTTGCTGCAAAAGACATAACTTCATTCCTTTTTTATAGCCGAGTAGTATTCCATGGTGTTTGATGGGCACTTAGGTTGGTTCTGTACCTTTGCAATTGTGAATTGGGCTGCAATAAGCATATGTATCCACGTGTCTTTTTCATATAATGACTTCATTTTCTTTAAGCAGATACCCAGTAGTGGGATTGCTGGATGGAATGGTAGATCTACTTTTAGTTCTTTAAGGAATCTCCATACTGTTTTCCATAGAGGTTGTACTAATTTACCTTCCTACCAGCAGTGTAAAAGTCTTCCCTTTTCACCACATCCATGCCAACATCTATTGTTTTTTGACGTTTTAATTATGCCCATTCTTGCAGGAGTAAGGTGGTATCTCAATGTGGTTTTAATTTGCATTTCCCTGATGACTAGTGACGTTGAACATTTTTTCAAATGTTTGTTGGTTGATTGTCTATCTTCTTTTGATAAATGTCCATTCATGTCCTTTGCCCACTTTTTGATGGGATTATTTGTTTGTTTGTTTTTTCTTGCTGATTTGTTTGTGTTCCTCATAGATTCTAGATACTGGTCCTTTGTTGAATGCATAGTTTGCAAATATTTTCTCACATTCTGTGGTTTGTCTCTTTACTCAAGATTATTTCTTTTGTTGTGCAGAATCTTTTTAATTTTATGAGGTCCCATTTATTTATTTTTGTTTCTGTTGCCTTTGCTTTTGGGGTCTTTTGGGGTCTTAGTCATGAATTCTTTGTCTAGAACAATGCCCAAAAGAGTTTTTGCTAGACTTTCTTCCAGAATTTTTGTGGTTTCAGGTCTTAGATTTAAGTCTTTGATCCATCTTGAGTTGATTTCTGTATATGGTGGGAGATAGGGATCCAGTTTCATTCTTCTACATGTGACTGGTCAATTTTCCCAGCACCGTTTATTAAATATGTTGTCTTTTCTCCAATTTATGTTTTTGTATGCTTTGTCAAGGGTCAATTGGTTGTACATGTTTGTCTTTACTTCTGGGTTCTCTATTCTGTTCCATTGGTCTATGTGACTACTTTTATACCAGTTCCATACTGCTTTGGTAATTATAACCTTGTAGTATAACTTGAAATCCAGCAATATGATGCCTCCAGATTTTTTGATTTTGCTTATGATTGGTTTGGCTATTTGGGGAGAGCATAGTGTTAATGAGGCCAAAGGCAAAGGCCGTGTGACGTTTCGGCCAGTGACGTTTGATCTCTTCCATAACAGAAACTTTCCTCCATCCCTCCTCAGTTCTCTGGCCGCTGTATACCACTGACCATATTATTTAACTGGATGTACCATGTAGCAATTCCCACAAAAATGAGAACAGTTTTAAGTGCAGACTAGTTTCCCCAGTTGTAAGATGGATTTTGTAGTCCATGTTAGAAAGGGGTCTTTGGATTAATAAAACACCTACATGTGCTCTGTAGAACTTTATTCCTCCAGATGTAAGTATTCCATGGAGAAATGGTTCTGGGATCGAACGACTTGGGAAATTCTGAGTTAAGTGAAGTTAAATTTTTTATTTTTATGTTTTTATATTTATTTTTATTTATTCATTTATTATATTTATTTATTTTTTATTTTTTATTTTTAACTGCGGACTTGGCAGAGCCATTATTATACTAATCTGTTGTGTGACTCTCAGATTATAGAATTCAGCATTTCCAAATTTATTTGAACTACTCTTTTAGACCACAGTTAGTTACATCTCTCAAGAGACTATTCCAGGAACAAAATAGTATGAGATATATGAATGGCTCGCAAGCCCTGTTCAAATGAGGTTATGTTAACCCTGAGGACTGAATTATCACTTAGCAGAATGTAGGCATTAAGGGGAGGCATTTGTGTGTCCTGGGCACATGAAGGCTTAGATTTGTTTACTGCCTGCTTAACCAAAAATCTGTGATTCAATATGAGACTGAATAAAAAACAAGCTGTCCTTCAGATTCCCCAAGCATTAAAAAGGTGTACAGAAGTGAGACAACAGTCAGTATATGAAACAATACAAAATATACCATTGATGATAGAGTTCATATGCCTACCTCCTCAAGTACTGACAAGCTTGCAGACAGAGAGCTAAATAAATAGATGGGCGGTCTGTTCTCTGCTTACTTTCCCAACAAATCTTCCCTTACCCCTGCTGTTGCTAAGTAGTCAGACCCCAGAGGTCTGTTATGAACACTACCCCTTCCCTCCTCTCCCTTTCTCTTCATTTGTGCTTCCCTTTCTTCATTTATATCCTCATCCATTCTGTTGGCTTTGGGTACCACCTCTCATTTCTGTGTCTTTGACTCAGAGCTGTAACCTGAGTCCAAACTTGCCTCACAGGTACCCCAAATTCATCCACTCCAAAATCTAACTCCCCTCTCCTTCATACTTAAAACCTGATGCTTCTACTTCTCCTAAGAGCTGTGTGAAAGAGGTGCTTCTGGGCATACGTTGGAATGGATTGGTGCTGAGAACATGGTCTGAGTGAGAGGGTGAAAGCAACCATCTCTAGGCTCCTTTCTTGATGCTGGTTTAAAAAGAGAAGTAGTGAACTGTAAGTCCCTGACCAGGCAAAGCCTAGGCTCAGAGTTCCTATGACTTCTTGTCTTGTGCAGTAGTTAGTTGGAGAGAAAAGCGATGAAGAATGAGAAATCTGGCTGAGCTACAGACATAGTTTTGCTAACAGATGTGCGCTCCTGGCAGAGGGGCTTCAGTCACACAGCCTCTCTATTTTCCATGGATGTAAATAGATAAAGGTCAAGGGAGGCAACGTTAATAGCTAGGATGTTCTTTTATTTATTTTTGACAACACAACAGCTGTGACAAGGTGTCTGTGACAAAGCAAAACCTTTGGCAAATGAGGAAAATCCCTTTATAAAGACTTCAGATTTCAAGATGTTTTGAAACACTGTATATACCCTTGAAAAGTTTTTTTTTTTCTCTTTCTTCTAGTTTGAGATATTTGGTCATAGTTGGGATTTTGTGGCTGTTGTGGGTTTGGTGGTGTTTTATCCAAACCAAGGAACAAAATTAGGATTTATTATTATCCTGGAGACTACGATTGCAAATGGGGGAATAATACCACTCACTTCATAGAGTGTTCTTGAGTATTAAATAATCATAGTATTTAGTACTTTACTAATCACAATGTAAGAGCCCAATAAGTATTGTTTCATTTTATTTCTCTCAAGAGATGTATAATGATGTCCTTTTCCCCAGAACACTAGATAGGGAATGGTGCCTGAGCCACTTTGCTACTTGATTACCACTGAATTGCAAATATTCAGGAAGGAAAGAGGACACAAATGTCCAGACAAAGTGGACCTCCCTTAAAAATACAGGATCTCATTTGTTGAGTTTGTGTTTTTCTAAAAAAAATTTTTATACTAAAACCTTAAGTACTTTCTTTCCACCATACTTTTAAATTTTCTTTTCTAATTTGGTCTTGAGGTCTCTCTTGAGAGTGTCACTCCTTAGGAGAGCCCTGATGGTGGTGAAGGAGGGTGTTGGGTTCAGGGAGTTTGTCAATTGAGAGAGAATAAGGAAGTGCAACCAAAATGCACGGCACTGAAGAAATTTATTCTTCACACATCCCAGAAAGATGAGGGGTACCTACAGGAAGCTGACAGGAAGTCCTGAGGCAGCAGTGAGCGCAACCAATGGGTGAGGAGTGAAAGAGAGTGAGAGAGAACCTGTGGGACGGGGCCTTTCTTAAGGTCCTTGGGTGTAATCTAGTAGGCTTTGCTGTGGAGATTGTGGGTTGGCAAGTTTAAGGAAAACACTCATGAAAGGAGTAACTTATTTACAAGATTCTGGTGTTGACCATTAAGTCTTATTGTGGTCAACAACTGTGAGGCATGTTGTTTGGCATTCGTGAGATGAGGAAATATTGGGTTGTATTGCAAACAACCACACGGAGATGGGGAGTTTTAACTAGGCCAAAGGTGACAGGGTACTACAGGGTTTGAAACAACCTACGTCAGTCCTAAAAGTGAATGCCAAGGCAGCAACAATATTAAACAAATTTGTGACACATATCATTTGCACTGACACAGGAGAAGTGTGCTCAATGAAAGAGTCCATAAACTAAATAATAATGATCAAAATAACCACAGCAACAGGTAACATTTGGTTAACACTTAAATGCCACTGTGCAAATCACTTTAGATTCATTATCACATTTAATCCCACAATAACTCTTTTAGTAGTTACTCTAATTATCCACATGTGACAGCAAAAATGTTGAGTATTATCTGTTGCTGCACTTTAATAAACGGACCTACTAATAACTGATAGGTGCTTTGTTTGGTCAGTAGCAAAGAAAGTGTGGGTATGAGAGTTTGGAAGACCCTACACAGAGATACTTCACTCTGCCTAAGAAAAGGATAGAAAGAGAAGAATAATGACGCTGGAAGAGAGAAGTCAAAATTGGGAAGGCGAAGCATAGAAGAAGACATACTGGCTGTGAGATGTTAGACTTGGAAAAAGACATCTAATGGAGATTTGGGGAGGAAAATATTTTATTTTGTAAACTTATTCCATCTGGCCTCAAATCTGTGTCCTGCTTTACAGTTGGTACAGGAGAAAAAAGGGATGTTGTACATAGATAGTACCAGCATATGGATTATACAATTTCACACATAGAGAAACTGAGGGTTAGAGAGCTTAAGAAGGTCATTTGGAAAAAAGTGAAGGAGCTAAGATTTAAGATTTAAGCTATGATTTAAGCCCTGTTCTTTTTTAAAAATTTATAAATAAAAGAGGTATAATTAACTCACAGTTCTGCATGGCTGGGGAGGCCTCAGGAAACTTACTATTATGACGGATGTTGAAGGGGGAAGCAAGGTACATTTTACATGGTGGCAGGAGGTGGGGGGACCACCATACACGTTTAAACCATCAGATCTCATGAGAACTCACTGACTGTCATGAAAACAGCATGGGGGAAACTGCCCCCATAATCCAATCACCACACACCAGGTCCCTCCCTTGACATGAGGAGATCACAATTTTTTTTAAATTTTACTATAAGTTCTGAGATACATGTGCAGAACCTGTGGGTTTGTTACATAGGTATACATGTGCCGTGGTGGTTTGCTGCACCTATCAACCCATACTATCCAAGTACCTATGCTTTTAACCATTAAGATAGATTACCTCTCTGAGTCTGTTGGCTTTAAATGTTTTTATTAGTTTATAATCTCAGACAGTAGCTTCAATCTGAGGCCCATCATATTTTTCCTGCTCATTGGAGCACTGCAACATGTCCTCCTTGGTCAGTGTATAGTGGATTGCTTTGTCCTTCCTCCTTTCGCAGCAACTTTGGGGAAGGTAACAGAGGGTGACCTTTCCTGGAATAGGCTTTGAAGGGTTTCCTTGAAGAGCATGGCTCCTGATATTCAAATGAGTAGCTTAACGGGACAAAATGATCATCATAAAATAAATAATACAGTGTAAAAGCAATTTGTCAGGAGGCTAACCTTCAAACATTGTTTCCTCACTTAAAACACTTTTTTAAAAATAATTTCAACTTTTTTTTAGATACAGGGGGTACACATAGGAGTTTGTTACCTGGGTATATTACATGATGCTGATGTTTGGGATATGAATGATTCTGTCACCCAGGTGGTGAGCATAGTACCCAACAGTTAGTTTTTCAACCCTTGCTCCCTCCCTCCCCCGTTTATTAGTTCCCAATGTCTATTGTTGCCATCTTTATGTCCATGAGTACCTAATGTTAGAACACTTTTTAAATGATTTATTTTCCCTCCTGAATAGAAAAAGTTGGAATACTTCCCACGTTTTTTCTCCCCAACGTGGAAAACCATCTTGCCTCCATTCCCCTTTTGACTCTCTCTTCTGAACTGAAATTTTCAAAGCAACTTTGTAATGACCTCACGTACTTTAAATTCTCATTTCAGTATAACTCCTCTCCAGGTGTATTCCGTGGGGTTACTGAGCTAACTGGACCTAGACTTATCAAGAGCTATGTGAGAGCCAATCAATGTCCAGAGTCTCTGGGAGGGAGTATCTGCTGGTGTTGGTGGTAAATCCAGTATCTGAAGATGTAGCACCTTCTGTCTTTCAAATGTTCCCAAATGAGTTACTGGAATTGGTGAGGATATGGACCAGTTAGTAGGTAGTCTGTGAAATATCATTGAGAACTCCAGTAGTTACTAGTGTATAGTTTGTTTGCCATAATACAATTTTGTGGCGAAGTGACCCATACATTCTTTTATGTAAATGAATAATCCTTGCATATTTTTAATCATAAAAGAAGTCTCAGACATTACCCATTTGTGCCTTAAACACTCTAGTTTCTCTGTGTTGGCTTTAAATAGGGTATTAGTTTAGGAGGAGAACTAATTTTTGATTAAACAAAGGAATTCAGACTTCCCTGTTCTGGCATTTGGCAAATCATCTTAACCAACACAAACTTGTCAACAATTGGCCTTTTGTAATTGCATTCACATGAGGAAAGTGATGGAGAATTAAGTGTTATTTTTCTAATGCCCAGGCTTTATATGTTGTTCTCTGAGTCTCTGGTACCCTTATAGTTAGCTGGGCCTTCAGGCCAGTGGGTTCAGATCTGCCTATTTGAGACTGGGCAGGAGAGCTTCTTCCTCTTCTCCTATCTCCACAGTGTTCCTCTGCCCTCAGAATGATCCTGGAAGAATAGAAAGATACGGGGCTTCATGCTTGGTTTCCTCACATTCCAAAGACTCCAGTTGGCTCTACACTGGTCTTCATGGAAAAAACTCCTGGAAACAGTTTTGAAAATCATTATACTCAGTTAGGATTCATGTTGTTTTCCCGAAAACTTGCTAAGGCTGGAGGACCTTCATGATTAAACGATGAGAAGAAACAATCCAAGGCAAAATAATGGTGATTTTGAGGCCACACAATCCGTTTCTCTACCCCCTTCCCTTTCTGCTCCCTCCCCAGGTCCAGAGCCAGGAGATGTAGACACAGAATGAATGTGACCTTTACCTACCTCTCTCTATCACCCTCAGTTGGAATGTAGGTCAGTTATTAAGCTGCTGTCCCCTGATCTACACTTCTACATTCCTTGTGATGCTAGACATGAAATCTACAAATCACATTTTACCTTTGCTTGCGCTCTATTGGGTTTTGACAAAAGAGGGAACTAGAGAAGGACAGTGAAATAGGACAACAGACTTGCTCCTTTCAGTTTTGCCTGCTGTTCTTGTCAACGTTATTCTAGGAATGACCCTTCACTGAAGCAGCAGCAGTGGGTTCCAGTCTTCACCTTCTTTGAGTGCTCCAGAACCAGCCTCCCTGTGTCCCTTAGATGTACTCATTTGGGCAGTGTCCCCTCCTCAGAGTTCCAAGGCCCAGCTCTGCCAATCTTCTGCTACCTCTGTGTTCCCCTTTTTGCTTTTTGAATTGTCCACTGCCTGTTTAACCAACTCCTTGTATTAGACTCCATGTCGAAACACCTAAAATGAGTTCTATTTTTCCATGGAAGTGACTTTTATTTTTCAGTGTCTTGAAATCAGAAATAAATTGTCTGAATTGGTTAGGTTAATTATTGCATTTTTATCATTTTCAGGATTTTTTGCACTGACTCAAATCCTTGGCAACAAAAAATGCCAAGAGGAGGCTAAAAAAGCCAGTAAAGGCCGGGTGCGGTGGCTCAGGGCTGTAATCCCAGCACTTTGGGAGGCTGAGGCGGGTGGATCACTTGAGGTCAGGGGTTTGAGACCAGCCTGGCCAGCATGGTAAAACCCCATCTCTACTAAAAATACAAAAATTAGCTAGGTGTGGTGGCAGGCACCTGTTATCCCAGCTACTCAGGAGGCTGAGGCAGGAGAATCGCTTGAACCCGGGAGGCAGAGGTTGCAGTGAGCTGAGATCACGCCACTGCACTCCAGCCTGGGCAACAGAGCGAGACTTTGTTTTAAAAAAAAAAAAAAGCCAGAAAAAAACCTGCAAGTCCCCCATTGCTTTTATTTAACTTAATCACCTGAAATTGGTCCCCAAGGAAGAGAAACACATGGAGGTCACTTGTGGGTGTGTTTTGGTCACAGCTTTTTCATCTATGTGTCTGACCTATATATGTATCAGAGGATAACAGGAGTGCTGAGATAGTGATCCCCTCACACACTCCACCCTTTTGGCTATACCCTTTTTGGCTACGAGGAGCCTCATCCATTTATCTCTTTGTGCACACAAATATTAACAATTACTTCCTTTGTGTGCACCGACAGGAAATGATTGGGAAACACAGGTTTATTGTGTTTCATACAGATTCTCATAAAACTTCTAAGTTTAATGTCCTCCAAGGTAGGTTGTGAATACTGGTCTCTCATAATGTTAGCAGGTATTACCAAGGGAAAAATTTTTGGTAGCCAAATAAATTTGGAAAGTCATTGATTAAACATTAGACTAACCACAGGTCCTAATTTTCCCAGGACATTTCTAGTATGTGCTTATTGCCCCAATGCGATTATTAATAACATCCCCTTCGTCACTCAGAAATGGCCCAGTTTGGACAATGAATTATAGATCACCCTATCTTTGAGTCATATATCTTATGCAGCATTTCCAACACTTGTTCAAGGAACGTTTTTTTCAAGGAGTGACTTATGGGCTCCACAGACTATATTTAGAAAACATTGTCTTTGGATCTATTTGATTTCTATTACCATAAACATCTTGAGGCAGAGTAAAGAATATTTAGTTTTCATGAGGCTCATCTTCCTGCTCCTGGTTAGTACAGGGGAGATGTAACCTTTTAATCCATAAGATTAGCCTTGGAGAGACTTTCATGACTTGGAGTCTGAAGCTGACTGAGACATTCGCAGGTAGGAAACTTGACATTGCTGCTGTAAGCTTTACAGTGCTTCTCTCTTCTTTCTGTGCTCATGGAATCAGACACTGGAATCACCACAAGAGGAAAGAGAGAGAAATAAAAGAGATCCTTGTGCTTCATAAAAATCCTCATTCCCTATATTTTCCTGCTGGATTCAGTACCAAGTCTTCATAGCTGCGCTGATCTCAGTGTCATTCTGGATTTCCAATTCTTTGGCTCAAGGAGGCCTGTCAACTAATGTCTGCTAAAGTGTTAGTGGATAGAAACATGGTTGGGCACGGTGGCTCACGCCTGTAATCCCAGCACTTTGGGAGACCCAGGCGGGCAGATAATCTGAGGTTGGGAGTTCGAGACCAGCCTGATCAACATGGAGAGACGCCATCTCTACTAAAAATACAAAATTAGCCAGGTGTGGTGGCACATGCCTGTGATCCCAGCTAATCGGGAGGCGGAGGCAGGAGAATTACTTGAATCCAGGAGGCAGAGGTTGCGGTGAGCCGAGATTGCACCATTGCACTGCAGTCTGGGCAACAAGAGTAAAACTCCATCTCAAACAAAACAAAACAAAACAAAAAAACCAAACCACGAAGCAATGGGTTGAAAACTTTTTGAAAAAAGAGAAATTTTTTTCATTTGAAATCTTAAACACTAAAATAGAAAACAGATAAACCCCAAGTGGCACCATTATAATACGAGTGGGAAAGAAAGGCATAATCCCTTCGTCTGTGATATGGTTTGGCTGTGTCTCCACTCAAATCTCATCTTGAATTGTAGCTCCCATAATCCCTACGTGTCATGTAAGGGACCTGGAGGGAGGTCATTGAATCATGGAGGCAGGTTTTTCCTGTGCTGTTCTCATGACAGTGAATAAGTCTCATGAGATCTGATGGTTTTATAAAAGGCAGTCCCCTGTACACACTCTCTTGCCTGCCACCATGTAAGACATAACTTTGCTTCTCCTTTGCCTTCTGCCCTGATTGTGATTCCTTCCCAGCCATCTGGAACTGTAAGTCCATTAAATCTCTTCTTCTTTATAACTTACCCAGTCTCGCATATATCTTTATTAGTAGCATGAGAACAGACTAATACAGTCTCCCTTCTGCAATCCCTGCCAAGCCCTCCCTTTACCATAGTCATGTTGATCCAGGCACGCAGAGCCATGGAGTTCTACAGGAAATAGCTGGAAACTACCAGTGGTTAAGCACAGCATACAGATTTAGAATCAGAGAAATCTAGATCTGAATCCTGTCTCTGCATCTTTCTATTTGTATAACCACTGGCAATTTAAATCAATTTTTTGAGCTTCAGTTTCTTCATCTGTAAAATATGAATAATGTTACCTTTTGGTAGGTCAGTTTGAAGGTTAAATGATGTGCTTATAAATTGACTGCCACAGTTTCAAGCACATACTAGGTGCTGTATAACAACTGTGTGACCATGGGCAATTTACTTAATCTTTCTAAGGGCTCGTTTCCTCGTCTGTCAAATTGGAATATTAATGGTATCTAACTCATTTTGTACATGCATGAGGTAATGCATGTGGTGTTTAGCACATAGAAAGTACTACATTATTCATATTATTTTTGTTTCTTGTGTAATTATTATTAGGGATTTTATAGGAACTTGAAGATGACAAGGAATTTAAGGCACCAAAGAATGGTCCTATGACATTGGAGTTATATAGATTCCATGACAATTAAGTGGGACAGGGCCCTAGTACAGTTGGCCGCCTTCATGACAATAATTCCTTGTAAAATGAACATTCTTCAGGTAGATTGGTCATGAGGGTCACTACATTACAGTTATTGCAGGATCTTCAAAACAGTTGTGATAATGAGATTCTTCAATGTATGTCTTGAGGTGAAAGAGGTTGAGAAAATTTGGTGGACAATTGATTCTAAGACTGATAAGTTCAAATAAATTATGAGAGAAAATTCAAATTTTTCATTTCTTTTTTTTTTTTTTTTTTTGAGACAGAGTCTCGCTCTGTTGCCCAGGCTGGAGTGCAGTGGCGCGATCTCGGCTCACTGCAAGCTCTGACTCCCAGGTTCACACCATTCTCCTGCCTCAGCCTCCCGAGTAGCTGGGACTACAGGTGTCCGCCACCATGCCCGGCTAATTTTTTTGTATTTTCAGTAGAGACAGGGTTTCACTGTGTTAGCCAGGATGGTCTCAATCTCCTGACCTCATGATCTGCCCGCCTCAGCCTCCCAAAGTGCTGGGATTACAGGCGTGAGCCACCGCGCCCGGCCAAAATTTTCATTTCTTTAGTTAGAACATTATTAACTTAAACACAGTTTTGAAACATACTGTTCCAATCTCTTGTCTTACAGAAATAACAAGTGTGAGTTTCTTTGTGAACTATTCCAACTGAAATACTGACTTGGGTGATTCATGTTACTACTTATGAGTCAGTTGTGCCATTTTGTTATACTGACTCTTATACCTTAATCCCTGAGTGATTTAGATTGTCATAATTCCTCTTTAGGCCCTGTTAGATTAATCATCCCACACTCAGAACAGGGGCTACACTGGTTAAGAGAATAGAAATTAAGCCCCAGAAAAATTTGAGCACAATAAAAACTTCCTTCTGTGACAGTGTGGATTTTTCCCCTGAGCAATTTTTCTATAATGCAAATCCAATTATATAACACCCCTGCTTAAATCTTTCCACGTGTTACTATGGCTGTATTGATAAAGATCAATTTCATTGCATGAGATACAAGACGCTTCATGATCTGGCCCCTCATTAGTTCTTCACTGTGTCGCTTATCTCTGAGTGCATATGCTTCTCCACCACTTCACTCTTTTGGTTCTCTCTTTCTCTCTTTCTTTACCCCATCTGTCTTTCAGCCACACTGAAACATATATGAAGGGAACATAACTGAGCCTTATGTAAGGCTTTCTGAAGGAAAGAAAGAACAAACAGCAGTCATCCAGTCAAGTGAAAGCAGGAGTGGTTGAAAGCTCCAGACTTATAAGCTGGTTTAATACCTGAGTTGTAGTCCTGGCTCTGCCACTAAGCAGTTTGGTTGATTTAGGCATTTCACAAATCTTTCTGGGTCTTTACAATGAGAAAATCTAACTAAATTAGCACTTCTTGGAGTATATTTGAGATGCATTAATATTTTGCTAGTTGTTACTAAAAAAAAGGGGGTGATTGGCTACATGTGTTTGGGATGTCCTAAGTTAAACAATACTTACAGTTTTCTTTCAATCATAAAGATCCTGTAACATGTGAATGTCATCTAGAGGCCTCTAGAGGGGGAGTTAATGTGATGTAGGTTTTTACACATACTTTCCATGAAATCCTCCTGATTCAGAATCTCTTGCAGGACTAGTATTCTGTATAATGCAGCTGGATTTTATGATCTCTAGGGGGCCTTTCCAACTTTGACATATTTTGATTCTTTTAGTGAAATTGGTTGACACTCTGCCCTTATGTCTTATTTAGACTTTTTTCCAAAGCAGCCTTAAGTATTCTTCTCTGATTCATTGATAATTCCGTTATTGACATACCCTACTTACAAAGTGACTTGGTGTGCCATTTTCATAATTCATTTCTCATGTCTTTTCAAATGACTCAATATTCTTGGAATGCAGATTTTACAGAATGGTGACTAGCTTCTACTAGTAGAGACTTTGGGGCATTCTGTGTTTGTCATTAGTTATGCAATCTAAGGCGTTATGTTGAAAAACTTTCTGGAGAAAATACTTTGGGAAACCACCTACAGAAATATGGAAATTTTGATATGGCACATGAGCTCCTCTTGCCCTAAGGCTGTGTGTTCACTTCTCTAGATTTAGATTAATTAGGTGGGGCAAACCAAAATGGAACAGGCTTCCCTGTGAAACAGTGAGCCTCATGTCACAAGAAGTGTTCTGTTTGAAGGATTACAGCTGAACAGTTTCACTAAAGATCAAGAATGTGACAGAAGAAATTCTCACATTGGAAGGACAGTTAGACCAGATTATCTCGGGAAGGTCTCTTCCAGATCTAAGACTGGTCTGCAGTCATGTAGTCCTCTCACTCTGAATTGTAATTGCACTTTTATAATCTCTCTTCTGGAGGTTTAACCTCAAGAGATCTAATTAGGAAATGAACAAATAATACTGGGAAAAGTGTCTTATGGATTTTTTCTTTAGTTTTTAATGGAGCTTTATTTTTTTATTTAATTGTTCCCTTTGAAAGCCCAGAAGTTCAGGTCATGAAGGAATGGGATATGGGACTAAGGTTTCACAAATGGGGAAGATGACCAAGAGTGGCCAATGGAAAACATGGCTTGGATGAGGAGGATAGTGTTATAGATATGTGAATGTCACTTCGCATATCTAACAAGGAGATAAAATTTGGGTAGCTGTGAGGGAAGGAAAAGCCCTTGAGTGCCAAATCAAGAGAAAAGTAAAATCTACCCCCTGCTTCCTGAAACTCTATCCTCTCTCCTGTCCTCAACTAACACATGCCAGGGTAAGAGAGAAGATAAAATTAATAGAATATAGTCTCTATTCTTAAGTAATTGACAGTTTAGTGAAGTAAACAATCAAGTAAGAAATTACAGTCCTACGTGAAATTAAATACAATAACATTTTGGAAATAAGGAATAGATGCTTTGGGAATGCTTCCATGCTTAGTCCTTTTGTTGCTTTGTTTAAGAAATCATTCCTTATCCTAAGGTCATATACGTATTCTTTTTATATTTCCTTCTGGAAGTTTAAAAGTTTTGTCTTTAACATTTATGTCTTTAATTCATCTTGAATTAAATGTTGGGAATGGTGTAAGATAGGGATCCAATTTTATTTTTTTCTAAATTGGTTCTTATTCAGCCATCCCTTCTTTCCCCAGTGATTTACAATGGGCTTTGACATATATTGTTATCATATATGAATGAAATTGAATCTGGGCTTCCTATTCTGTTCCACTGATCAATTTTTGTTACTTCTGCAGTAAAACCACACTGTCTTCATTTTTCTAGCTTTATAATCAGTCTTGAGATCTGGTAGGGCAAGTTTTCATACCATATCTCCCCTTCCTCCTCTTCTTCCTCCTTGTCCTTTTGTTTGTTCTTCTTCGGAAGTGTCTTGGCTATTCTTGGCCCTTTGCTGTTACATATAAATTTTACAATCAGCTTGTCAAGTGCCTTGGAAAACTGTTGGAATTTTTATTAGAATAACATTAAATCTATATATAAATTTTAGTAGAATTGTTATATTGTTAATTCCAACACATTTATCCACAAACAAATGTATTTCTCCATTTATTTGGATCTTCTTCTTATTGTAATAAAGTTTTATAATTTTCTATGTAAAGATTTTTCACTTCATTAACTGTATTCCAATGCACTTTAATATTTTGTTGCTATTGAAATAATTTTTTAAATTATGTTTTTCTGTTTGTTGCTGGCATGGAAAATTGATTTTTACATGTTGATTTTACATTCACCCCTTTGCAAAATGGTTATTATTTCTATTCATTCATATATTGTTTGCATTTTCTCTATAGATAATTCTATCTTCTATGAATGGATTAGTTAAGGTAAGAGTTGTTCTTTTGACAGATACACCCATAAATCTCAGTATCTTAATGCAATAGTAGTTTGTCATTAATGTAAAGTCCAATGTGCATGTTCAGGATTTAGCCTTCCATTTGGCAACTCAAGGACAGAGTCACCTTTTGTTTTAAAGCTTTACCATCTCCTAGGCCTTTGGAGTCCTTTATTTCCAGCTAAAAGAGTGTGCAGGAAGCATACCTACCACCTTGACCAAGAAATGACACACATCACCTACATTCACATTCTATTATTGAGAATTAGTCACGTGGCTCCACCAAATTGTAAGGGGACTGAGAAAATCGTACACTATGGGGAAAAATCATAGATTTTTGTCAGACAGCTAACTGTGTGTCATAGTGAGTACCAGCAGTATTATTTTTCCTTTTTTAACCTCATACATTTTATTTCTTTCTCTTGCTTTACTGCTTTAGCTGGTTCATGCATTACACTATTGAATGGAAGCATCAATAAGGGGTATTATTATTGTCCTCCTGATTTTGAAGAAGTGCTTCACACTTTTAACCATTAAGAATAATATTTATTATAGCTTTTTGGCAGATACTCTTTATCAGGTTAGCGAAATTCCATATTATTCCTCATTCGGTAAGATTTTTATTTTTTTTTACTTTGAATTTTTCCAAAGGCTTTATATCTACTGGAATTATGATATATATTATTTTTCTGTACCATTGGTTTCTGGTCGCTATTTTGTTTTTAGAATTTTTGCATCTATGATCATGGGCAAGATTTATCTATAAGTTCTTACTTATACTGTTTTATTTTAAAATCAGAAGCATAATAACACCGTGTTCCCTTCTTTTCTGGCCTGTGGAAGATTTTGAGTAATATTTGAATAACCTATTCCTTGAAAGTGTGATATTACCCACCCAGAAACCATCTAACGTTAGCATTTACCTTTGTAGGAAGAATTTAAGTTATTGTTTCAAATGTTTAATAATGATAGGACCATTTAGACTTCCTATATCATATTTAGTCAGTTTGGGTAGGTTATATTTTGTAAGTGATTAACCACTCAATGTAGAACATCAAGCTTATTGGATTAAAGTTGTTCATGCTATTGTCTTTTAAGTCTCTGCTGTTTCTATAGATATGCATGTCTTTCATTATTTTAAAACAAGTTTTAAATGCTTTTAAATATTTAAACTATACTAAGATATAATTTACCTGGGATAAAGATCACTTATTTAAAATGTACAATTCAATGATTTTTAGTGGATTTTTAGTGTCCAACCATCACATAATCTAATTTTGGAACATTTTCACCACTCCAAACATAAACTTTTACCCATTAGCAATCATTTCCCTTTCTCTAACTCTTGTTCAGCCCCAGGCAACCATTAATTTATGTTCTATGCCTGTAGATTGGCCTATTATGGACATTTCAAATAAATAGTATCATCCAGTATGTGGCCTTTTGTGTCTGGCTTCTTTCACTTAGCCTAATGTTTTCAAGGTTCATCTCTGTTGTAGCATGAATCAGTACTTTATTCCCTTTTATGGCTACATAATAATCTGGCATATGGATATACCACATGCTGTTTATCCATTCATTGGTTAATGAACATTTGGGTTGTTTCTACTTTTTGTTTATTATGAATAATAATGCTGTGAACATTTATGAACAGGGTTTTGTTTGAATGCCTGTTTTCAGTTCCCTCAGTTACATACCTAAGAGTAGAATTTTTAGGTCAGTTGGTAACTATTTTTAGCTTTTTGAGGAACTGCCAAATTCTTTTCCAAAGTGGCTGCACCATTTTATGTTCTCACCAGCAATGAATGAGGGTTTTAATTTCACCACTTCCTTACCAACAATTGTTGCTGTTGTCCTTTTTGATTGTAGCTATCCTAGTGGGTGTGGAGTGTTATATAACTGCATTTTTTATTTGCATTTCCCTAATGCCTAATGACACTGAACATCTCTTCAAGTGCTTGCCGCCCATTTGTATATGTTCTTTGGAGAAATGCCTATTTGAAACTTTTGCCATTTTTAATTGAGTTATATATCATTTTACTGTGAAGTTGTAAGTTTTCTTTATATATTCTACTATATATCCCTAGATATATATCCAAGAGAACTGAAAATAGGTGTTCAAATGAAAATTTATAAGGTATATTATTTGCAAAAATTATCTCCCCTGTCTTTTTATTTTCTTGATGGTGGCCTTTGAATTACAAACATCTTTAATGTTGATGAAAAGCAAACTGTAATCAGTCACTTATTGCTCGTAATTTTGGTGTCATATCAAGGTCATGAAGATTCACTCCAATATTTTCTTCTAAGATTTTTACAGTTTTAACTCTGATGTTCATATCTATAATTGAATTTGAATTATTTTTGTGTATGTTGGTCCAATTCATCCTTCTGCATGTTGATATTCATTTGTCCTACTATCATTTGCTGACAAGGCTATGTTTTCCTTATTGAATTTTTCTGACTCCTTTGTTGAAAATCAGTTGACCTGAAATTTAAAGGTCGTTTCTATACTCTCAATTCTGTTCCTTGGATCTACATGCCTAACTCTGTACCAGTGCCACATTGTCTTAATTTGTGTAGGTTTGTAGTATGTGTTGAAATCAGAGGGTATGAGTCTTCCAACTTTCTTCTTCAAGTTTGCTGATTCTTTCTTTTGCTAGCTAAATTCTGCTGTCAAGCCACTTTAATGAATTTTTCATTTCAGTTATTATACTTTTCAACTCCTTAATTTCTATTTGGGCTTTTTATAATTTTTGTTTCATTATTGATAGTTTATATTTGGTAAACTATCATTCCAATACTTTAGTTTTTAAAACATGATTTCCTTTAACTCTGATCATATTTATAATAGTTGATTTATCATTTTCATCTAGTATGTCCAATGTCTGGCTTCCTCAGGAATAGTTTCTATGATTTCCTTGTTTCCTGTGTAGAGCTTTATTTTCTTTTTTCTTTGCATGTCTCAAATGTTTTGTTCAAAACTGGACATTTTATTTAATATAATGTGTCTCCTCTAGAAATCAGATTTTTGTCCCTCTTCAGTGTTGGTTTTGTTGTTATTTTTAATGTTGCTTCTGACTGCTTCTCAGTTACTTTACTGAACTAAATCTGCAAAATCTATATTCTATGTTGTGCATAGTCACTGAAATCTCTGCTCACTTAGCTAGCTGACTTATAAGTTGATGAATAAAAAGAAATTTCCTTAAATACCTGGAATGAATTAGTCTCCCCATTTTCGCTGAGGGGCTGTGTATGCACGTAGGGTCAAATTTACAACACTTGGCCAGGTAATTGACAAATCTACCTTAGCTTATACTTGTTGCGTATGCAAAGTTTCAAGGTTAGCCAGAAAAGACAGCTTAGGGCCTTTTTAGGTCTTTCCTGAGCATGTACACATCTCTGGGTATGCACATAGCCCTGCACATGCTTGTGGTCTTCTGAATTCCCAGGAATATGTCAGAGCTTTTCAAATCTCTTATGGGTATCTCATTCTTCAGTTTTTCTGTTTTAGGTTTTTGGTTAGCCTACCATTTACCCCAACTCTTTTCAACTTCCTCAGGCAGCCTCAAATTCAAACTACCTCTAAATGCTTTCATCAAACTTCCCTTGGGAAAAGACTTTTGGTGTTGGGCAAGCTCTGAGTCAGGTTCTTTTAAGTTAGGCAGCAATTGGAGTATTCCAGGGAACTAACCGTCATGTAAATTAACAACACTTTTCTGGGACTGAGGCTTTGAAGGACCTCGGATTTTGTTCTTCCCCTCTGGTGGTTGCCAGGTTACTGGTTTTCACCATGATAGCTAGCTGTTAATTTTTAAGGGTATCACAGAGCTTGAGAGAGGGGAAAAGAAATTCTGTAAATCAAAATACTTGTAAAGCTCACTGTTCTTATCAAAATTTCACTGTTTTTCTTGAGTAAATCTTCCTGGGATTGCTGTAAGCTTTGGTGAATTTGCAGCGTTTCAAAAATGATGATGACCATTTTTGCCAGTTTCCTCATTGCTTTTACAGAGGGGAGAACGTTTCATGATACCACCCTGCTGGTTATGTTTGTGACTATTTTCCCACATTGTGCTCTTGCATGTTTAGCCTCTTAATTGTGTCTTTGATTAATAGTTTTTTATCTTTCAAAGTATAATCACTTACACTGAATGTTTCATTGCTGATTTAATAGCATTTAATGTCAGAATTTTATTAGTTACTTTTTATCTTCTTTGGCACTTTTTTGTTTGGTTTTAAAAATTAACTTTCTTGAAATTTAATTTACATATAGGAAAATACGCTCATTGCCAGCATACATTTAGATAAGCCTTGTAACTATTTTCACCCATATAAATACTATCAGAATTAGGATATAGAATATTTTTATTATCCCCAAAAGTTTTCTTGTGACCCTTTATACTTAATCTCCTTTCCCCAGTGCTAACCTTTGGCATCCCCTGATCTGTATTCTGTTACTACAGTTATGTCTTTTCCAGTGTGTCACTTTAATGGAATCATTGAGCATGTAGTCTTTTGAATCTAGTCTCTTTCACTTTTCTTAGTAGTTTAGAGATTCTTCCATGTTGTTGCATGTATAAATAGTTTGTTCTTTATTTTTCAGTTATCTTCCATTATTTAGGTACACAAAAATTTGTTTATTAATTCATTGATTAGTGGACACTTGGTTTGTTTCCTGCATTTGGCTATTATGGATAAAGCTTCAATGAACATTCATATGCAATTATTTGTATGCAGATATGTTTTCATTTCTCATAGACAAATATCTTGGAGTGGATTTTTGGGTCACATGGTAAATGTATATTTAACTTTATAAAAACAGCCAACCTCTTTTCCAAAGTGTTTGTAACATTCAACATTCCTGCCAGCAATGCATGAGAGTTCTAGTTATTCTATATATTCACTCACACTTAGCATTATTGGATTTTTAGATTTTTCTTATTCTGATGGTTTTGTTTAATTGTGTCTCATCGTGTCTTTATTTTGCAGTTCCATTATTAGTAATGAGATTAAGGACTTTTTATATGTTTATTGGCCATATTATTTTGCAAAATACTTGTTAAAGTCTTCTGCTTAATTTTATATTGGTATATCTGTCATTTATTATTTATTGTTATGAGTTTTTTATATTATACCTTATGGATATGAATTCTTTGCTAATTATGCATTGCAAATAAATATCTTTTCATACAGTGGCTTGCCTTTGTAGTCTCTTTGTTGTGAGCTCAATGAGCAGATGTCCTTAATTTTAATGTTGTTTATCAATCATTTCCTTTTTGGTTCGTCTTTTATACGTCCTGTTTAAGAAAGCCTTTCTTACCCCAAGGACACAATATATTCAATGCTACTTCCTCTGTAAGCTTTGTTTCACTATTTATATTTAGATCTACAGTCTACCTAGAATTAGCTTGTATCTCCAGTAAAGACAAGAATTTTTCTGTTTCTCATGTTAACTTGATGTAGCACCACCTATTGCAAAAAAAAAAAAAAAGAGTCTTCACCCACTTCTCTTCAGTGCCGCCATGGGATCTATTTTGGACTTTATTCTGTTCCATTGGTCTATTTTGTTATCTTTTTGCAGTACCATAATGTCTAAATTACTATAGCTTTATGAGTTTTGATATCTGGTTGTATAAATCCTCCAGTTTTGTTCTGTTTCTTACACAAAATTTTCTGAATATTCTTGGCCCTTTGCACTCCCATATATACTCTAGCACTGGTTTGCCAGTTTCCACAAAAAACCCTGCTGATATTTGTATTGGGATTGCACTGAATATATAGATTACTTTGGGGAGGAGTCTCATAATCATAACATTGAGCCTTCCAATTCATTAACATGGTATAACAGTCTAGTTATTTAGGTTTTCTTTCATTTCTTTCCCAAATGTTTTATAGGTTTCCATGTAAGATTCTTGCATATTATTCATTAAACTTACTAGTAAGTATTTGTTAACTTTTAGTGCCATTGCAAATGATATATATTTTATATGTATTTTTTTTTTATTGAGACAGAGTATCACTCTGTCGCCCAGGCTGGAGTGCAGTGGCACTATCATGGCTCACTGCAGCCTCGACCTCCCCAGGCTCAAGTGATTCTCCCACCTCAGGCTCCTGAATAGCTGGGACTACAGACACACAGCACACAGCACCATGCCTGGCTTTTTTTTTGAGTTGGAGTCTCGCTCTGTCTCCCAGGCTGGAGTGCAGTGGCGCGATCTCGGCCTGCTGCAAGCTCTGCCTCCCGGGTTCGCGCCATTCTCCTGCCTCAGCCTCTGGAATAGCTGGGACTACAGGCGCCCGCCAGCATGCTCGGCTAATTACCCGGCTAATTTTTTAAGTTTTTTGTAGAGATAGAGTCCCACTATTTTGCCCAGGCTGGTCTCGAATGCCTGGGCTCAAGTGATCAGTTCGCCTCAGCCTCCCCAAATGCTGGGATTACAGGTATGAGCCACCGCACCCGGCTGCAAATAACATATATTTTAAAACTTCATCATTTGTTGTTGGCATATAGAAATGCATTGTTAAAATATTGATCTTGTGATCAGCAGTGATGTGAGGCCTAAAATTAAGGCCCCATGTTATGTATGTACTGCCTTGACTTCTGGTAGAACCAGAAGGGTCTCTACTGGCTTAACTGCAAGTTCTCCTCCCCATTCTGCCCCCATTTTGGATAAGGATAAAGTCCTATGGATTTTTTAATCTGAAAACATCTTTTCTTCTTAACGAATATTTTTGTTATGTGTAGAATTATAGTCTGGCCAATTTTACTTTTAGTAATTTGAAGTTATGCCACTCTTTTTTGGTTTTCATTTTTAATTTAAGAAGTTACTTGCCATTCTTATTTTTGCCGCTTTGGTAGAAAAGTCTTTTTGTAAATCTAGCTTCTTTTAAGACACTTTCCCCCCATCATTGGTTTTCAGAAGTTTTCTTATGATGTGCCTAGGAGTGATATGTTATTATTTATCCTTCCTGAAGTTTGCAGGTCTTCTTGAATCAGTAGTTTAATATATCTCTTCAGGTTGGAAATATTATCTGCCATTGTCTCTACAAGTATTGCTTTTTTCCCTTATTCTCTCTTTTCTCTCCTTTTGAGACTTTAATGACATGTGTATGTGGTATTTTCACAACACCCCTAGTGGGAATTTAGAATTCAAAGCCACCTGATGCTAAAGTCCTCTGAACTAATTTAAATTGGGAAATGACACAGTCAGATTCTAACACTGAAAATATCACTACTGGTTAATGTAGAAGATGGCCAAGAAGCACAAAATAGAGGCAGAGAGGATAATTATAGAATTGTTACCATAATCCTATTTTTGACCTTATAACGTGTTTAAGGTTTTCCTTTCTTCTCCACTTTTTAAATGTGGGTATTCCCCCAACGTTCTATTTTTGGCTTTCTTATCTTTTTTTCTTAACTTTTATAGTTTCAAAAGTCATCTCTGCATAGTTGTCTGAAATGAATGTCTCAATTCTCACTCCCTCTTCTAAGAATCAATGTTGCATTTTAAGGTGTCCATTGTGTATCTACCTACTCATCAAAACAAGGATTTTCAAAACAATGCCTTTTTTCTGCTTCTTATTAGTTCTGTCCTTTGATTTCCAGTTTCTGTTAATGACATCATTATACATCCCGCCACTCTAATCTTTGACTCTTTCCTCTTTCCTGAGCCCAACATTCACTAAGTTACAAGACCTCTAGCATTTTTTTCCACGTTATCTCCCTTACCCTTTCCTACCTTTCTATTACCAAGATTCAGTATTATCTGAGTACTGGGTCATCTCCTGGGCTTATTTTAACAGTTTTCTAACTGATATTTCTGTATTCAGTCTCTTTCCATTCTAATATACCTAATGAAAATATTTCAGGTTAAGTTTCTTAAAGACTCGTCCTATAATGTTATTTACCTGCTCAAAACGTTCAATGGATTCCCATTACTCACTGAACAAAGTACAAGACCTCAGCCTGCTCTGCAAAGTCCTCCACAATAAGATCACAACCCAGTCTCCATATTTATCTCCCATCATGCTTCAACAGAGACATTTTGCTTCAGGCACACTGGACTAATCTTCATTCTCTATACATGTTCCATGCGTTCCTTTCTTAGTGTCTTTGGGGTTTTGAACCCTCAGTCAAAAAAAGCATCTAACAGTAAATTGCATGTTCTGCAGTAGTAGAGTGACAACTATTCTTTTTTTGTTCTTTGTTTAGTTTTGTTGTTTTTTGAGATAGAGTCTCGCTCTGTTGCCCAGGTTGGAGTGCGGTGGCATGTTCCTGGCTCACTGCAACCTCTGCCTCCTAGGTTCAAGCGATTGTCCTGCCTCAGCCTCCCGAGTGAGTAGCTGGGCTTACAGGCATGTGCCCTATTCTTAAGAAATGCAGAATATTCTAGCCCCAAAGCAGATCACATCATGTACTCTTTTGCTCTCATGGACCAAATTGTTTATTCTTAAGTATGTCATGAATGGTGGTACTTCTTTGAAAGAGAAGCCATCTAATAATGACTTGAAATGTGGCAGAGAAACGTGATAAAGAGGAGGAGCAGTTACACTTAGTATCACACAAATTTTTTATAATCTCCAAATAAGAAACCTTTATCCTCAAAGTTGAGGATAAAGAACTTGCAACGAGTGTTGGATTATAAGTGAATGTTCAGGCTGGCTAATAGCAAAATTGAACTGTAGCTCTCAGGCAGAATTCTTTTTATTGTGTCTTTGGTTAATAAGCTCTAGAGAAAACTCTAAAAAAGTAGGTCCAATAACGTCTTGAGCAACATGGTCATTGTTGAAATTAGGGTGTGTACTCTTAAGGTGTCCACTTTGAAAACCAGGCGTCTTTTGATTCCAAACCTATCCTGGTTCTGTTGAGCTTTGTCCTTCTCACCTAAGTATTCTCTTTCCCCAAGCATGAACTCTAATTTATGCCCCTCAGCTCTTACCATGCTTATAAGAATAATTATAGTTACCATATATTGAGCAATATGTGCCTAATATATGCAAAGCATTTAAATTATACCATGTAATATTCCCAGCAGTATCCAGAGGTAGATACTCTTATCTTTAAAATTTTTCATATAAGAAGCTCAAATCTTGAAAAGTTTAAGTGACCTGCCCATGGTCACACAACATAGTAAGAGGCAGGGTTTTGTTTTAGGTTCCAAAATCTTGATCCCTAAGGCATCAGAAAGACAACACCAAGGAATGTGTTTCTATCAAACATCAGAGCTTCTACTGAAAGTCTAAAACAGAGCTTGTTTGAGCTATCAACTTTAAATTCCTTTCTCTTGGACCTCTCCCTGATACTCTTAGTTTTCTCAAGAGCAGGGTCCTTTTAATTGGGAAACAGCCCCAGGCCCATCATATTGCACCAGTGTCCTAAGGTTTTAAGCAAGACTCTTTAGAGAGAAATCCCTAATGAGAAAAATTCAAATGGAAACAAGAGTTTTTAATCTCACTGCTCCTCACACTGAAAATTTCACCCTGTAGCACTACTGAGTGATAATAACCTCAAGCCAATATTCTTTCTTAACTTTGGAAACTTCATGGAGTTTGTAATGTGCAGATAGTGTATCATATATTTGTGTATGCTGCTTATATTTGTCCACATCGTTAGCAAATTGATTATGAAAATCAGAAGTCATAAAATAAGTAGAATTAATTTGTTAAATGGTTTGCTCCTCTTAAAAAATCTTTATAGGGAGATAATAAATTTGTAAATGACATAAGCAGATATTTAAAGACATACAAATTAGGACTGGATGGAAGTAAAATGACATCTGAGATCCTAAGTTAATCTAAAATTATAGTGTAGAAATTCATGACGTCTTCACTAGAGAGAATGTTAGAATTAATTAATTGGTGTGTGTGTGTGTGTGTGTGTGTGTGTGAGGCAGGGTCTTGCTATGTTGCACAGGCTGGCCTCAAACCCCTGGACCTGAGCCATACTCTTGCCTCAGCCTCCTGAGTAGCTGGGACTATGGGTGCACACCACTGCACCCTGCTAACTGGTATATTTTTATATGGTGATTTCATGGTACTAGTTACTAACTCATTGTTCCTTATCGTAAGCAAAATATCTTGGGCCCTCCAAATCACTAAGCTAAAAGGAAAAGTCAATCTGGGAACTGCATAGGGCAACCCTGCCTCCCATTCTATTCATAGTCACTCCTCTGCTCACTGCTATAAATGCATATCTGATTGCCTCCTTTGAAAAAGCTAATCAGAAACTCAGAATGCAACTCTTTGCCTCTCACCTACCTGTGACCTGGAAGCCCTCTCCGTGCTTTGAGTTGTCCTGCCTTTCCTGACCAAACCAATGTTCATCTTACATAAGTTGATTGATGTCTCATGTTTCCCTTAAATGTATAAAATCAAGCTGTGTTCTGACCACCTTGGGCACAGGTCATCAGGATCTCCTGAGGTTGTCGGGGGTGCACATCCTCAACCTTGGCAAAATAAACTTTCTAAATTAACTGAGACCTGTCTGAAATTTTCAGGGTTCACAATTTTCACCAATCTCTGCTACCTTACAGACAAAGGCCGTCTGCTACTACCTCCTGAGGAGACTGACCTTCTAGTCTTATATTAGCCTTCACTTTCAGCATATTCCTTTTTCATTTTGGTTATGTATCTCCTTCCTAAAAAGGCAAATTCCAAGAATTACCAAATTTTTCCTCATGAAACTGTAATTAACAGGTATGCTACTTAATAGATATTACATGAAATAAAAGGATTTATTTTCGGGGAAACTAAGTTTGGGAAATGTTGGATTCAAACCCTAACTCTGCCTCTTACTAATTGTATTACCTGGTTAAAATGACTTAACCTATGTGCATCTTATTTTTCTTCATCAATGAAATGAAGCTAAATATATTATCTATTTCACTGATTTCTTGAATTATTATATGAGATAATGCATGTCAGTCACTTTGTTCAGGGCCTTGCTCGTAGTTAGTATTCAATGCATGATGGCTGCTATTATTAAATTATGATCATTGTTTTATTATAAGCCAGGGCAGAGCCATTGAAGTTGAATTGTGACATTGAATTATAACCAAGTCTGCAACCTCCTGGTGGAGCATATAGACCAGGTTTTACATGCAATGGATCCCAAATTCTGCTCTGTGGATGGCTGCTTCAGAATCTTTGCCAACACTTTTAAAAAATATAGATGTTCAAGCTCTGTCCTTGGAGATAGTAGTTTAGTACATTTTATAAATTATTTTCCTAAAACCCCATTTTAAAAATAAAACCAATTTGCAGTCAGATTTGGGAACCACTAATTTAGAAAATAATATTCATATTCCCTAGCACAGCATTCAAGGCTTTACATGATCTAGCTCTATCCTGCCTTTACATTCTCAGCTTTCCACTGGAGTAGTAGAGAAGACTTCTGAAATAGTTTTGTGACCCTACGTGATATTTGTAAGAGAGAAGTGTTGTAATTCAAAGACAAAATATCATCCAGATACTATAAAGGGTGTCAGTACTCTGCAGCAGAAGTTTTGAACCCGAATACACACACGAAACAAATCATTTGGGGGCAATTGTTAAATATACATATTCCTGAGCTATACTCCTGGAGTTTCTGGTGGAGCAAATCTGGGATGGAGTGTAGGAATATAAACTTTTTGAAAATCTTTCTAGGTAATTTCAATAAGGAGCCAGGCTTGAAAACCACAGTATATTTTTCTCTGTATTTGTTGAGAGAACAGAAAGCAGAGTTTTTTCCTTTTTTATATTGTCCTTAATCAGTAGCCCACTGCTTGCACAAAGTAGGTGTTCATTTATTAATCCAAGTAAGGGAAGAGGATTGGTTGGTTCAAAATGGGAGATAAATTTTTGCTGTGCCCCCATAAAGACTATTTGTATCAGACATATTCTCTTCTGGAATAAAGGAGAAAGAAGGCAACTGACTATTCTATTCTGACTCCCCTGTAATCATTTACAAACTCACAAGAGATATAGAAGTTTATGCTCTTTGATAGTCTCAAAATCCTAATGTAACCAACTTGGACTAGCATTATTCATTCAAAGCTATTTAACTTTTTCTTTCTGTTGTCTTTTACCTATGAAAGCAAGGCAAACAAACTATTCAGATTCAAGGTTTTAGTATTCTGGTTAACAGTGCAGGCTCTAGATTCACACTCCTTGTGTTCAAATATTTATTGGCCCTTTGCCAATTGTGTAAGCTTAGGCAAGTTACTTAACCTCTCTGTGTCTCAGTTTTTTCAACCATAATATGGGGGTAATATTAGTTCCTATATTATGCAATTGTTGTGAGAATAGGAGACAATAAATATAATGTACTTAAACAGTTTTTGACAAATCAGATGTTCTGACTATTTGTGTATCTCATTTTAACTAATGAAGAAATTTTTTACATATATATATATATACACATCACATTTCCATAAAATTCTGATTCCACTCTTTAAGATAAACACTTTGGTGAATAAAACAACCTTTCACATAGAAGCCACATTTTCCAAACAGTGACAGAGGGCAAGATTTGACAATGTGTTGTAGAGGAGAGGTTTCCAATGACTAGTACTTGATCATGTTTTCACCTGTCTGTGAAGAGTGGCAAATATAAAATGGTATAATTGCCAATTGTGTCTTATGAAGCATTGCCCTTTAGATACTGATTATTTTATTCCTACATTTTTAATATTAAATTATCTGCTTTCAGGGAATGACATAATGGCTTGAGGTATGATTTTTTAAAATTCCCATACCTGGAAAAGAATTTTAAAAGTGACAAACCTATGTCAGAACTCTCAAGTTTTTTGAAATTTTACTTGTCAGTGAAATGCAGTAACTTAAGAACTGCTATGCTGGCCCGGCGCAGTGGCTAACGCCTGAAATGCCAGCACTTTGGGAGGCCGAGTTGGGCGGATCACGAGGTCAGGCGATCGAGACCATCCTGGCTAACGTGGTGAAACCCCGTCTCTACGAAAAAATGCAAAAAATTAGCCGGGTGTGGTGGCGGGCGCCTGTAGTCCCAGCTACTCGGAGAGGCTGAGGCAGGAGAATGGCGTGAACCCGGGAGGCGGGGCTTGCAGTGAGCCGAGATCGCACCACTGCACTCCAGCCTGGGCGACAGAGCGAGACTCCGTCTCAAAAAAGAACCACTATGCTAAGGCCTACGATCACTATGAGATTCACTTAAAGCTAAAACATCAAAGCAGAAGTTCTCATTTCTTTTGGCTATCTACCAGTGCAAACACACATTTCTTCCAGCTGTCTTGTGAATGTGGTTTTGATTTTCAGTTAACAAGTTCACCTGAACATTAAATGTAGCAAAATATTTTGCTTGAACCTTTCGCAAGAGGCAAGATTCAGAACAATGGTGTTCGTGATCTCCTGTTGTCATTTTAAGAGTTTTTATGTACTTCTCAAGCAGCAAAATGATACAGTGCTTTTGGCAGTTAAACAATCAAGACATGAGAATATTAGAGGGGACTGTTGATTCGCTTGTTTAATGCTTGCATATTAATTATATCAAAAAAGGAGAGAACTTCCTGTTTTGTATTATAAGAAAAAGAAGAGACCTTCTTGTGTTATATTGAAGTATTGTATAAGGCATTTAAAATGCTTTGTAAAGATTAAAGCACTAGGAAAATGCAAAATATTATTAGATGGTACTTACATGAATTGAATACAACTTCCTCTACTGTTTGCTTCCCTCATAGTATTCTTTTGGTTGTTTTTAAACTTTATTTAAATGGCATCATACAGAATGCACTGTCTTATGTTGGACTAATTTAATTATGTTTGCAAGTTCCATACATATATCTGAATATGGCTGTAGTTCATTTTTATTTTTGTATAATATCTTATAAAAATGTAAAACCTACCTTTTCTTATTTTTCCATTTAAAAAATGTTTATTTTTATTTCAACCTTTATTTTAGATAGAGAGGATACATGTACAGATTTCTTATATGGGAATATTACGTGATGCTGAGGTTTGGAGTACAGACTCCATCACCAGCTACTCATAGTTTTAATATTATATGAATATAACTTTTCATGTACTAAAGACATAGGCAATATGTCGGGATACTTCCTCCAAAACACAATTGTTGTAGGGAACCCAGTTTAAAATTGTGTTTAAAATATTGGAGTTGTTGCTTCCTGGTGATAGTTTAATAGACAATATTTTTCTTTGAAATGTCTGGACTTCCCCAAAAATTCTAAGATGACTGTTATGTATATGAAATGTGAAATTATAAATTTAAAGCATAAAATGAAAGTAGATGCAAATAAAGATAGTCTAACCACTAATTTTATAGTTGGAAATGAAAATCGTTACATAAACCAACCTTGCTTTATATCTGATTTCCACTGGGTGTCAGTAATGTATGACTTTTAACACACAATCTCTAAAAGTTGTATGCTAGTTCTAAAGTTTATTTTTTGTTTGCACTTAATATTTGTTTGGAGATTCTTATTATTGAATCAATCTTTAGCTGTCTATTACTAGTCATTTTATTCTCTGGCTGATAATGTATCATAATCACCACAAAATTATAAAATGCATAATAAATGATACTTTTTGTAATTTGACAACATACAAAATTGAAGACCCAAAGAAAGTGAAAAGAATATATAACTAAGCTGTTAGCTTAAAGGTTTGTGCTTTGTTTTGTTTTTTGTAGATTCAAGCTATCTAAGTGCTACATTGAGCAAGATTGCCTAGAAACAATTAAAGGGAGCCATTCATTGATTCAACCCTACAATTATACACTCAGCACACATTGATTGAGCATTTATTATGTGTTAGGGATTGTTCATGGGACAGTGGATAAAGTGGTGAACAAGATGGTCATTGTCTCTTCTCTCAAATTGTTCAGAGTTTAGTTCGGAAGACATATAAGTAAAATCACAATGATAGGAAATGTGATATATGATATGTATTATGTAAAGGGTGGACAGTATAGTATTGGGGCTGAGTTCTCTGGCTCTGGAGTTTGGCTGTCTGGTTGCATTTCCATCCCTGGTTTTATCCATTATACGACATAAGCAAAAATACTTATCTTTCAGTCTTAGTTTTCTCATATGTACAATGATGATAATAATAGTATCCATCTCATAGGGTTGTTTTGAAAATGCAATGAGATAATCCATTTAAAGCATTGGGCACAAATCACTCAATATATGTTAAAGAAGGTTATTAATGAACCCACAGGTTGCTATAAGGGGCAGTAAGGAAAGGACATAGGAATGAGAGTTGGTAGTCATAGGGTTGGAACTTCCTTCCAGAGTTGATGGCATTTGCAAAAGTATAAATGCATTTTGAGAACTTAAAATTGCTTAGTATGGTGGACAAACAATCAGTGATTAGATTTGAACATGTTGACTTCCAGCTGAGTGTATCCATCCAGTAGACGGTTGAATATGGGTCTGTAATATAGTAGAAAGAGTTGAGCTGAAGTTTTGGAGGTCATAAGCATGTGTTGGTTGAAGACATAAATGTCAATGATGGAGAAGGAATTCATTTAAGGAGTTTCAACTCTCGAATATATGATTAGTGTTACAGAAACATCACTCTGTTAACAGTGAGGAACATCGATTTGGAATGGGTGATATGGGCACTGCTCTGAGACCAAAGGCAAAAATACAATAGAAGTTGTCAGGTTTACGAGATTTTGACTAACATAATTTCTCTAAATAATAATGCATTAAAACATGAAAAAGTAAAGTAGTATGGGTAATTATGTAAATAATCATCCAAAATGTATATTAAAGATTTAGTGATATCTGGTTCAAAGTCATCATTTTAGGAAATCACACACTATTATAACCAGCAGAACACTTTTTGATGTATCTTAATATGATTTTTTTATTTGCCTTGCACCAATCTCCCTCTTATTCTAGAAGATGCATACATGTGTCTGGTAAGATTTAGGATATTTAGAGCAGAAATTCAAAGGTATGATCAGTTAATATATTCATAATGTTCAAGAGGATTAGAATGAATCCCTAATGTGAGAGATTTTAGGACTGAACTTGAAGGAAGTGTTTTCCTCTTGAAATCCAGGCTTTGTTGAGAGGGAGGGTTTTCTATCCTCTTACCTCTTTTCTATACTTATTTAATATGGGAGATTTTGTTTCTCAATAGAGTAGAGCAGAGGACTTTTGGATTGTGTACAGGGTCTTGACGGAGGATAAAGACAGTGATGACAGAAGGAGATATCGTGTTACCTGTCCCCTCTCTGGTCAGCCAATGGATTAAATCTAATGTGACAAATATTGAGATGAAAGTTGAGGGAGCTGTTTTCATCAGACATGGTAAAACTTTATGTCTTGGCTAATGTTTTCAAAAAAAAAGATGATGAAACATGATGCATTAGAGCCCAGTTATGTTTAATTTAATTTATTTATTTATCCAGTCAGGGTCTTTCTCTGTTGCCCAGGATAGAGTGCAGTGGCATGATCGTGGTTCACTGCAACCTTAAACTCCTGGACTCAAGTGATCCCCTTACCTCACTCAGCCTTCCCAGTAGCTAGGACTACAGGTATATGTCACCGCATCTGGCTTTTTTTGTTTTTAATAGAAACAGGGCCGCACTGTGTTGCCCATGCTGATCTCAAACTCCAGGCCTTAAATGATCCTCCCATCTTGGCCTCCCAACATGTTGGGATTACAGGCATGAGCCACTAGCCTAGCCAGAGCCCAAGTATAAGATGAGTGAAAAGAAATTTGAGAAGATTCTGTTTATCAAGGAAGAGAGGCTTTACCTTTGATCAGTGGACTGTGGAAAATTTAAAAATTTCATCTTGATTATATTTGGACAAACATGCATTTCACTTTATGTACTGCAGATCTGACAAGTTCCATGAGGAAGTGAGGCAAGCTGGCCAAGCTATCAAGATGGTATGTGAAACGAAATATTATCGGCCGGGCACGGTGGCTCACGCCTGTAATCCCTACACTTCGGGAGGCCGAGGTGGGTAGATCACAAGGTCAGGAGTTCAAGACCAGCCTGGCCAAGATGGTGAAACTCTGTCTCTACTAAAAATACAAAAATTAGCCCGGTGCAGTGGCAGCACCTTTAATCCCAGCTACTTGGGAGCCTGAGGCAGGAGAGAATCACTTCAACCCAGGGGGTGGAGGTTGCAGTGAGCTGAGATCACGCCTCTGCACTCCAGCCTGGGCAACAGAGTAGAGTGAGACTCTGTCTCAAAAAAAAAAAAAAAAAAAAAAAAAAAAAAAAAAAAAGAAAAGAAATATTATCTAATAGCTTGGCAAATATAAGTATTGTATCCCAATTTTCAATTGTCCTCCAGTCCGTGTGTGCTAACAGTGTTTCAGGGACAGGTCTAACGGGATACACAGCTTGACACCAGCTTTGATTTTCAGAAGTTTAAGCATACCAAGCATATAATGATTCGTATTAGTAGCCTTTAGATTTTGTGGCAACATGAGGAGGGCACACAGCAATCCACTAAAAACTCGTATTAGACATTTCATTTTCCAAAGACCCTTCTTGGCCAACCTGCTTATGAGATTCTGTATTCCTTAGTTCTTTACACAGTGGGAAGCTTCTGTCTCCTACCTCTCTTGGATTACATCCACCTATATCACTTTCAAATACTTTTCTTTTTGATCATACCCTGAACATCTTTGCAAAGATGTTTATCCAAAATGCTCAAATAAAAAGGGCCCCACATTTATACGGACCTGCTCGTCTTAGAAGGTCCTCTAAGGGACCAATTTTTGCACTTCAGCATACACCTTGCGGATTCACCCCCAACAGCTTATCAACCTATTTCTTCCAAGTAGTGAATTCTGATTTACATGTTACATGAATAAAATGTTTTGCTTTTATTATATTATCATTTAAATGAATCTATGATTTTAATGTATTTGTTAAAAAATGAGCTTGAAAACTTCAGAATCAAAATGTGTTATTTCTGTTTTTGAGATGGGGGTCTCGCTCTGTTGCCCAGGCTGGAGTGCAGTGGCCAGATTACATCTCACAGCAGTCCTGGCATTCCCAGACTCAAGTGATCCTCCCACTTCAGCTTTCTGAGTAACTAGGACTACAGGCATGTGCAACCACCTCTGGCTAATTTTTATATTTTTTGTAGAGCTAGGGTTTCGCCACGTTGCTCAGGCTGGTCTTGAACTCCTGAGTTTAAGTGACCCACCAGCCTTGGCCTTCCAAAGTGCCGGGATTACATGCATGAGCCACCACACCTGGCCAAGTGTGTTGTTTAAATTTTGAATATTTAGGAGATTTCTTTTTCAGATATCCTTTTGTTATGGATTTCAAATTTCGTTCTATAGTGGTTAGAGAATATACTCCGTTGTATTTCAATCTTAAAAATTAGTTCAGACACATTTTATGGCTGAACATGTAGTCTCTCACTGAAAGTTTCATGTACACTTGAAAAGGATTTAAAGTCCGCTATGGTTGTCTGAATGTTCTACAAATGTCAGTTAGGCAACTCTGGTTGTTAGTGTTGTTTAAA